>NC_133538.1:366140099-366450840 GCF_048544455.1 Silene latifolia | reverse complement strand
ATAGAAAACGTCTTCACTCCCTTGAAAAGGTGATCAGGTTTATGTAATATAGTAGCCTATATAACATTCAGATTATTTCATTTATAAGTATTATTTGATTAATCAATATGTTTTTTAATCTTGTGAAAAGAAATATATACTATAGTCCCCAGACGAATTAAAAGTTGTTTCAGGTCTGAAAATCAAACTGCATTTGTGGCTTGAACGTTTTGCCAAAATTAAGTATAGTAGATATTTCAATCTGGCAATGTGCTTAATATTTGCAGGAGAAGATTATTTTACCTTTTGATGTAATCTGTTTTCACAATAACATTGTTTGCTCTTTGCATGATTATACAATGTGAAAGCCCACGTTAATTTGTTTTACCCTACAATATGGCCTTAAATATGGTTGAAGTTGGTACTTCCCATACTGCCTTAAGTTTATTGTCAATCTTTTTAAAAAACGTTTATTTTTGCCCGAACGAGAATATGAGTTCGGTTACCAATATGGAAATAATGTCGGATATCGAGCAAAAACTCGCTAATGTTGAGTATGATCTCGCTGAAACTAAACGTGAAAGAGATTCTTTGGATCAACATCTTATTGAGGTGCTTGGTCAAAACGAAGTATTAGAAGAACATCAGAAGCGCTGCACGAGGCGGAAATAGTGAAATGAATGCAAAGTCACTACAACAGAGGTGGACATTCTTTCAAGCGCAGATGAAGTTTATCACGGCTGAAAGAGACAAAGATAGCCCGACAACTTGAAGCTAATAGACAAAAACGAGATACGAGGGTGACATGGACCGTCGGTTTCTCACCGTGTGTCACGCAGTCACGAGAATCATATGCTCTTCTTGATGGTGAAAAAACTATACCTTGGCCAAGAAATCGTGAAGGCTATGGAATTAATAGACGGTTATAAGAGACATCTAAAGGAGGACTTGCTGGAGGGTGAGAGCAAGTGTTCATCCATCATTTGCGAGAAACGCAGTAAAGCGTTAAGAACTTTGATGTTAATTTATGTATAATTATAATATGCGGTTAAGTTTAGGAACATATGCGTTTTGATTAAGTATTATTGTCGAACATATTAGCGATTTATTATGAATGTTTATTTGAATCTAAATTATTATCATCTACCTAAGCTTTAATTGTTTAGAATTGACCCTTTCTAATGTAAAGCCAGTTACAAGACTGATCAACTATAATGTACTTTCAACATTTTAAAAATGTCCATACTACTATGTAACGATGTACCAAAGCTTTAACCCCGCATTTCTTTCAAAGATTATCCTCTTAAAATAAGGGAATGGGTTTGAGGTTGAACTAAAGCATTGTCTCCGCCTAATGCAACCATAAATCCTTTTGTCCCGTTTAAGATACTCAACCCCCTAATTTTAATCACGTCCCCCAAAAGGGTTCACTCGTCCCCTCTAGGGTGTCTTTTTGTCTTGCCGCCTTCGAATGAGAAGCAAGGGAAAGGGTTTAGGGTTTGATTAGGGGGATCCGCGGTAGCGGTCCGCCTAATCAAACCCTAAACCCTTTCCCGTCCCGTTTTAGGATACCCGGCCCCCAAAAAAGGGTTCACTCGTCCCCTCTAGGGTGTCTTTTTGTCTTGCCGCCTTCAAATGAGAAGCAAGGGAAAGGGTTTAGGGTTTGATTAGGGGGATCCGCGGTAGCGGTCCGCCTAATCAAACCCTAAACCCTTTCCCGTCCCGTTTTAGGATACCCGGCCCCCCAAAAAAGGGTTCACTCGTCCCCTCTAGGGTGTCTTTTTGTCTTGCCGCCTTCGAATGAGAAGCAAGGGAAAGGGTTTAGGGTTTGATTAGGGGATCCGCGGTAGCGGTCCGCCTAATCAAACCCTAAACCCTTTCCCGTCCCGTTTTAGGATACCCGCCCCCCAAAAAAGGGTTCACTCGTCCCCTCTAGGGTGTCTTTTTGTCTTGCCGCCTTCGAATGATAAGCAAGGGAAAGGGTTTAGGGTTTGATTAGGGGGATCCGCGGTAGCGGTCCGCCTAATAAAACCCTAAACCCTTTCCCGTCCCGTTTTAGGATACCCGGTCCCCAAAAAAAGGGTTCACTCGTCCCCTCTAGGGTGTCTTTTTGTCTTGCCGCCTTCAAATGAGAAGCAAGGGAAAGGGTTTAGGGTTTTATTAGGGGGATCCGCCTAATCAAACCCTATACCCTTTCCCGTCCCATGTTAGGATACCCAGCCCCCCAAAAAAGGGTTCACTCGGCCCCTCTAGGGTGTCTTTTTGTCTTGCCACCTTCAAATGAGAAGCAAGGAAAAGGGTTTAGGGTTTGACTAGGGGGATCCGCGGTAGCGGTCCGCCTAATAAAACCCTAAACCCTTTCCCGTACCGTTTTAGGATACCCGACCCCCCAAAAAAGGATTCACTCGGCCCCTCTAGGGTGTCTTTTTGTCTTGCCGCCTTCGAATGAGAAGCAAGGGAAAGGGTTTAGGGTTTGATTAGGGGGATCCGCGGTAGCGGTCCGCCTAATCAAACCCTAAACCCTTTCCCGTCCCGTTTTAGGATACCCCCCCCCCAAAGAGGGTTCACTCGGCCCCTCTAGGGTGTCTTTTTGTCTTGCCGGCTTCGAATGAGAAGCAAGGGAAAGGGTTTAGGGTTTGATTAGGGGATCCGCGGTAGCGGTCCGCCTAATCAAACCCTAAACCCTTTCCCGTCCCGTTTTAGGATACCGGCCCCCCAAAAAAGGGTTCACTCGGCCCCTCTAGGGTGTCTTTTTGTCTTGCTGCCTTCAAATGAGAAGCAAGGGAAAGGGTTTAGGGTTTGATTAGGGGGATCCGCGGTAGCGGTCCGCCTAATCAAACCCTAAACCCTTTCCCGTCCCGTTTTAGGATACCCGGCCCCCCAAAAAAGGGTTCACTCGTCCCCTCTAGGGTGTCTTTTTGTCTTGCCGCCTTCGAATGAGAAGCGCAAGGAAAGGGTTTAGGGTTTGATTAGGGGGATCCGCGGTAGCGGTCCGCCTAATCAAACCCTAAACCCTTTCCCGTCCCGTTTTAGGATACCCGGCCCCCCAAAAAAGGGTTCACTCGTCCCCTCTAGGGTGTCTTTTTGTCTTGCCGCCTTCGAATGATAAGCAAGGGAAAGGGTTTAGGGTTTGATTAGGGGGATCCGCGGTAGCGGTCCGCCTAATCAAACCCTAAACCCTTTCCCGTCCCGTTTTAGGATACCCGGCCCCCCCAAAAAGGGTTCACTCGTCCCCTCTAGGGTGTCTTTTTGTCTTGCCGCCTTCGAATGAGAAGCAAGGGAAAGGGTTTAGGGTTTGATTAGGGGGATCCGCGGTAGCGGTCCGCCTAATCAAACCCTAAACCCTTTCCCGTCCCGTTTTAGGATACCGGCCCCCCAAAAAAGGGTTCACTCGGCCCCTCTAGGGTGTCTTTTTGTCTTGCCGCCTTGAATGAGAAGCAAGGAAAGGGTTTAGGGTTTGATTAGGGGATCCGCGGTAGCGGTCCGCCTAATCAAACCCTAAACCCTTTCCCGTCCCGTTTTAGGATACCCGGCCCCTCTAGGGTGTCTTGCCGCCTTCAAATGAGAAGCAAGGATCCGGTTAATCCAACTCTAAAATCTTTCTCGTCCCGTTCCCCCCGCCCTTGTTATACTAAAAAAAAAAAAAAAAAAAGGTTTACTTGGTCCGTGTGGTTTTTTTTTTAAAAAAAAAAAAAAAAAAATTATGTTGACGAGGGGGTTGAATCCCCTGGGTCCATGCATTCTCGCACCAACACATGGAGCATGTAAGCCACCCCTTTCGGGGACTGTAGTGGCCAAGCTTCAAGGTAACTAACTAACTATTTTAGGGTATCATTTCCTTTATTTTTAACGGATTACATTATAATAGTAACTAACTACCTACAAGAAAAAAGAAACGGAGTAAAAAAAAAAAAGTAGTAACCAGTTTTTAGCTCAGTCGTTTTACATTACAAGTATAGACGTTGTCATAGGAGAATTGTTCAACAGCAGTATAATTTTGAAGTTACGCCCAATTTCCTCCGTTATACTAAGGTATTTTCTTTTCAATTTCGTTTCTTCTCTATCATAACTTAATATAATGTTTAATTTGGATCACTTAATTGTTCAATAGCAGTATAATTTTGATGTTTTGATTTCTGATATTTATACTACTTTACTGTTAAAAATTAATTCGGATTAATGTGCTTGAATTATTTTTTCTACCTTTAGAAACACATTCGCATTGTTCTTCCCCAATTTTATATCTCTGAAGTATTCTTTTAACATTTACTTTCTAGTTTCTGTTAATTTTGAATTTTTAATTGAAGGAAATAATATATATTGTTCATACAGCTTTAAATTAATGTGCGTATTGTTTTTAATATAGAAATCTTTCTGAATCATCTAAAAGTACATTATCTTTGTGACTAATGTACATTTCCTAAAATTAGGTAATGGTGATTATTTCTACATGTCAATTTTATATTTTCAGTTGAATGTAATAATATAATACATTTAGTTTAAAATAATATGCCGTTTGTTTTTAATATAGGAACCATTTCGAAATATGTAAAGAACATTATATTTGTTATTAATGTACGTTTCGTATAATTAGGTAACTGATGATTATCTCTAATTGCGAATTTTTGGGTTTTTAATTGAAGGTAATAATATAATGGACATTCAGCTTAAATTAATGTGCCGTTTGTTATTAATATAGAAATTGTTCTGAATCATCTAAAAGAACATTATATTTGCGATTAATGTACATTTCCTAAAATTAGGTAACTGATGATTATCTCTAATTGTGAATTTTTGGGTTTTTAATTGAAGGTAATAATATAATGGATATTCAGCTTAAATTAATGTGCCGTTTGTTATTAATATAGAAATTGTTCTGAATCATCTAAAAGAACATTATATTTTCGATTAATGTACATTTCCTAAAATTAGATAACTTCTGATTATCTCTACTTGTTTCGTAATTTCATTTTATTATTACGAGACTATGGAGCGGGGAAGATAAAAAATCAAAAGCGGAGAAAAGTTACTTTTATTTTTCCACCAACCGAAAGTTCATTTGATGGTAAAAATGAGTGTGCTCCATTTACAAGAAAGCGTAAATCAGCTACTATTAACAATAAATCTAAGTCTATAAAATCTTTCGCAAAGAAGATAAATGAAGAAAGTGACGATGATCTTGCAGTTAAGAAACAAATTGTTTTGTTAATAAACAAATTGTTCTTGCACGTAAAGAAAGTCCTCAAAAGGGTAAAGTAAGTAATAAGATGGTATTGGGTTCCAAGTGTAAGCAGAAGTTTGATTTCTCTTCGTTTAAAAGTGCATATACGAGAATGTCTCCTACAGGAGTAGTTGAGGTAGTTGAACGTTTGTCATACGAACAGTGGTGCGCGCTAGAAGAGATTGGATTTAGTGGGCTGTTTTGGTTAAGAGTTCGTTCCATTCCTTTAAAGCTTGGGTACTAGTTAATTAAGCAGTATAACCCATACCAAAACTGTATCGATCTTCTTGATGGTGAGAAGTTGTACTTGAAGGTTTCTGATGTAAGATCAACATTTGGATTTCCAATAGGCCCTAAAACAGTTGAATTATCCAAAACTCATACTTGAATCGAAGAGTTTCAAGAGTTTTATGGCAAATGGAAGCAACAATTTGGTATAAAAGATGGACAAGTTCCACTCAAAACGCTTGAGAATTGGTTAATAAATCATGATCATGGTGGTGATGAATTCAAGGTTAACTTTGTTGTGTTTGCTGTTTCTTTGCTAATGAGAAACACGCAAAAGCCTTTGGTTAATCATCATGTTTTAAAATCGTTGATGAATGTTGATGAAATCAAATATTACAATTGGTGTTCCTTTTTGTTAAAAAGTTTGCAAGAAAGCAAGATTGAGTGGGTGGAAAAGGAGACTCACTTCGGCGGGCCACTGTTGTTTTTGGAGGTAAAAAGTCCCAAAAAATATATTTGAAGTTCATAAATTAATTTAACATTGGAAGGTACGTTTTCATTCTCTTGTAATTAATTTTTTTTTTTTTTTTTGCAGCTTATCTATGTTGATCGCGTTGTTCATGTGGAACGAAAAGTTGAAAGAGATTATTATACGTTGGTAGGTTGGACTAGTAGTTTGTTAACATCGAGAGAGAAGGATGAGATGAAAAGTGGTATGTTTGGAAATGGTAAGTTGGAAGCACCAATGGAGGAGGTGGTTGACAATACGGGTGTCGAATCATCTATCAAACAAAGGACTACACGGAGGAGTATATTCTTGATCTTGCTAAATGTATAACTAGTTTAGCTCAGAACATATCATCTGTTAAGGCTAAGTTAGAAAAAGGAGCATCAATAATTAAGGAGAACAGACTGCTCGGAAGCTCGTGATCATGCATTTAGTTTACTCAATTTGTCAAATGAGCATGACTCGCTGATAGTGAAAGTTCTGTTGGTATTAATGTTCTTTGATATTCCGGATGTTGTTCCTGCTGCTTTGAGATTGATGTTAGTAATCATCCTTTGGTTGTTGAAGCTTTGAATAATGTAAACATAACTTTAAAAAATAGTATTCGGGTTAAAAGCATGTCATTGAAGAGGCCGATTTTTTATACATACAAAAAGGTAAATATGTTGATCATATTTTTTGTTATATTATGTTAACTTGGTGCTTAAGTGTATTGTTCTTTAATTTGATACATTTCAACTATTCCAGAAGCCTTGTGCATTGAGAAAAGAAGGTGAATTAGGTTACAATGGGAATGAAGATAACAAGGAAGGGGTGTCAAAAGGAGAGTCAGAAGAAAACAAAGTTGAATCAGTTGAGGTTGAAAATGGGAATGAAGACAACAAGAAAGAGGTGTCAAAAGAGGAGTGTGACAACAACAAAGAGGTGTCAGAAGGGGAGTGTGAAAATGGGAATGTTGACAATAAAAAAGATGATGACAAAAATGTACGAAATGATTCGAAGCATCTTTATGTTGATAGTGACGCGGAGAATGAGGAAGAAGCCAATACGGATAATCTTATAAATACCCTTGTATGTAGCATGTTATCAGAAGATTATAGTGAAGAACCCAAGGCAACCAATCCCAATCCAAGCTTAGATATTAGTACTGAACTTGATTTACTAAGAGGAGACAACGACCCATGTACGAGCCATCTAAGTTTCAAGATCTTTGTATTGCGACTACGTCTACTACACCAAGGGAAAAGGCTTTGTTCTTGCTAGGTATATTTTATTCTACTCATTATGTTCCTTTTATTTAATCATTCTGTACATTTCGTTTGGGTATTATGTGCATTATTAATAAAGATAATGTACATATGTGTAATTAATTGACTTGTTTTGTGTAACGTCCGAACGGTGAGAAGCTCTTTGAGTTTAAGAATGTCGTGGGTACCGATATCTTTTTGCATCTCTAAATCCACCTCGGTATATAGCAGATTTGTGGTTGATTGTTGGTCACCTTACTTGAATTTCAATGAACTTGAAAGAAAATCTTGACACGTCGATTCTTTGCTTCAACCCTCGTATTTGTATGTAAAATTTTATTTCATTCTATATTACAATAATTTTATGTTATACAAGTGTATATTAATAGAACAATATTATGTTCTGTGTGTGCAGCAAGCATTTCAAGGGCAAAGGAAAGAATTCAAATTTGAAAGAGAATTGGAAGTATTCAAGAGGCATTTTAGAAATGAGTTAAATCATCTTTGGTATTATTGATGTGACAAAAGTTGATATGGTTAGCTCAAACAATATATATAGTCAATACATAGTGTTTTCTCATTTTGCTAATTTTATGTCTGTTGTATCTTCTAATCATTTCTTATATAAAACAGTTTTTTTCCCAATAATATCCGACAAGCATTTTTACCGCTTCGTATTCAATATGGAGAAGAACAAGTTTGTCATTCTTGATAATCAACGGCATGATGAAACCCCAAAAACTCGTTATGGAAACAAACCTTGGAATATGGTAATTGTTCATTTGCCTTTCATTGGTTATTTTTTCTTTTACAATGTCATATTTTTTGCATGGTCTCTCTATATAGTTTGATCTGAATTTTTCCATGCAGCGTAATGCTTTGCGAGAATATTTCAATGACATTGGTGATTTGAAGGAAAGAGTAAGAGCAATGGAGCTCTTTGTATTGAAAATGCCTTGGAGAAACCATCAAAATGTTGTTGATTGTGGTATTTACACAATGAAACACATGGAAACGTATAAGGGGGTCAAGTATTGGACTTGTGGGTTGACAAAAAACAACGTAAGTTTCTAAACAATTTATATCCAATAATTGTAAATGTACTTTTGGTTTAATTAAATGATCTTTCTTAAAGTATTAAAAGCACATTCTTGTTTACAAGTTACCTATCTTAAAGATATTTTAACTTTTGTAGATGGATGGACTTTGAATATTGAGAATCAAATATCTTTGCACTTTGGTTTCATCCAAGTGCAACATTGTTTGTGATGACGTTTTAACAAAGGTGAAGCAGTATCAAGAGAAGCCCTTCCCAAAGAAACTGGATTCGTCTGATGAAGAATTATACGAGGGTGATGAGACTGTTGGGGATGAGAAGATAGACGATGAGGTAGTTGGAAAGAAAGAGAAGAGTACCGATGATATTGGTGTCCACGACAACAATGAGATCTGTTATGGTTAAGAAGAGAAGAATGGAGGTAGGTTGTACAGAAGGGAATATTATACCAGATGGCTATGATGCTTCTGAGAAGAATGAGAACATGACAGATGTGAGTAATACAAACGACAAGAGTATAAATGAGCATAATCTGGTTGACAGTGGTGACACTACCAAGGGCAAAGTCATCAACAATGAAAATGTTCATGAACATGAAAGTAGTCAACCGAGTCTCGAGCATCCTTGCAAATCGTAATTTACTAAGCACAGATACATGCATTATTACTCCTCTTACGAGTTTTAATTGCATTCTTGATTATGTGTCGTATAGTAGAGGAAAACATACCGATTTAGCCAGGTATATATATATATATCTCTACTAATGTACAATATTTAAATTTAAAATGTTCTCAGTATCTGTTTTGAGTTAACACTTTGGTAGTCTGAACGGGGAACTTCTTGTGCATGTGGGTGAAATTTCTCTTCGGCGTATTGAAATGGCAACGCTACGACAATCTAAATATTTAACGAGTGATGTGATCGATTGTTGGGCAAAACTTTTGAATGCCAAGGAATCTAGAAGAAACTCTTCCGAGCCTTATCGATTTTTTTTTCACCACAAATTTGTGTGTGTAAGTCAAATATTTATATAAACTTATTTCAACAAGTAAATTTTGTAATGTTTTTTCCCTTGATTAACATCAAAAACTTTACTTGTCTTGCATACAGATGATGCTTCATGGAGAAGTGGACACTGTTGAAAATTTTATTGTGATTAACGATATAATGAAAGAAGAGTTTACCCAATTCTCGGTTAACCCAGATAGAATTGATTTGGTTAGCATTGACAATAGACACTCTTTCTGCATGTTATATTTAATTTGCTTGTTGCCTAATTAAATCTTTTAAAATCTACGATTCTTCTTCCCGATTTATATATAAAAGGCATTACAATTTACTAGTCATTGACATCAACAAGTATAAGTTCATCATCATTGATAATGTGTATCGTGACGGAAAACAAGAAGAATTTTTCCACAATAGACCACTGTCTTTTGTAAGATTCTATGCTCTCTTTTGCTTAACAGCACTACATACTGTTCTTATTCATTATTGTGAATGTACAATGACTTTACATAGAGTGTACCTTCCCAAAAATTTTGTGTCTGTCTTAATTTTCTAATTTTTGTGATATTGTACCTCATAATTATTAGTGTCCTAATGTTTTTTCGCACCCCTTCTCCGCCAAGCGTAATGTTCTAGAGAATACTTGAAAGACATCGGTGTTTCAAAGGTAAAAGTTGATCGCATTAAAAACTGCAGCCTATTCTTGCAAAGATGAAGTGGAGAAACAACACTAACAAGACTGATTGTGGTGTTTACGTTATGAGACATATGGAGACATTTAAGGGTAATCTAAATTGGACCTGTGGGCTTAAAAAAGGCGATGTGAGTTTCAGAAGTAATATAATTATTTTTAATACATAATTCAGTACACATTTGTACATGTTCTAATCCCTTGTTTTCTTTATTTTGCTAGGATGCTCCCCTACGATTCTCGCGGAAGAAATACATTTCATATATGATTTCAACGAGAAGGCAATGTATGTTTTGATCTTTGTACTAAAGAAGGCAATGGATTTCCGTTCAAACCCACTGCCATGGGAAGAATATGATGATGAAGATGAGGAAGATGCTGAATTGAAGCCGTAAAAACTTTTTTAGTTTCGTTTGTGACGTGTGTGAGTAATGTAACATATATTGAGGAAGTCATGAGTCGTACAACCTGAAGTTTGAAAAAATTTTAATTCAAGAGAGTGTTATATTCCGGAAACAAATTTCAATAAAGTTTATTATGTTCTTCTTGAACAACAATAATGTTTATTGTGCAAAACGTCTTAAAATTATTGTACTCTGGGAAAACAATTCCAATCAAGTTGATGTTGTCCCTGCAGAACAACAATAATGAACCTTTAATACAAATGTAATATACTTTGGCTATAAGAGTAATGTACTTTGGCTATAAGAGTAATGTACATACAAGCCTTTAAGAATGTTCCTTGCAGAACAACAATAATGATGTTTTAATAAAAATGTAATATACTTTCCCTATAATAGTAATGTACTTTGGCTATAAGAGTAATGTACATACAAGCATTTAAGAATGTTCCTTGCAGAACAACAATAATGATGCTTTAATAAAAATGAAATATACTTTCCCTATAAGAGTAATGTACTTTGGCAGTATAATCGAATTGTGCATACAAGCCTTTAAGAATGTTCTCGTAGTGTATATTATGGATGTCTATCCTTGAATCAAAAATTTGCACCTTCCACTTCGTTATCAGATTCATCTTCTTCATCGTCGTCCTCCACATCATCAGATTCATCTCCTTCATCGTCGTCATCTTCATGGTAGTATTTGGTGAATATGCATCAAAATGTAGATTAAATATCAGATTTTATAAGGAGAAAATGGCCAAAATGAACAACTAAATTGATAATAGATTTAATGTTAATCAAATATACATTCTTTGAAATTTTCATCTCGTGCCTTTAGAACAACCATAATGTTCATTGCACAAAGAGCTTATGTGCCTCCATATAAGATTGAAGATTTTGGAAGGTAAATACTATCCGCTATGCTTGTATAATTTAATAATTATTTAACATTAATGTAATATGCTTTAACAAGAAACCAAATTATAGATACTGTCGGATGGTTTGTTTCTTTGCAAGTTCTAGAGTTGTGTCCTTGGCGGCCACATGTTTTGCAGTACCTCTTCTCTTTTCCTCTCTTCTTTAGGGCTTTTAACATTTGTGATTCAATTCTCTTGCCCTTGGTCCTACCCTTGTTTTTAGATTTTTTAGGAACATGAATCACCAACTTCTCAGGTATTTTGCAGCCCACGTACTTTTCTATTTCTTTCATCTTGTATTTCTTCTTCTTTGGTACACTTCTGTTACTAATCATATCCAATCTAATATCTCTCAGTTTTTCAATCAAAGCTTCATGTCGTTATCATCACACTCAGCTACGCTGACACAAGAATAAACCTCTTGCCATAGCTCAGTACTCAAACTTTTCCGGTCAGAAAACTTTTGAGAGACATCTATCAGTTTGCCATCTTTGTCAAAGACAGGCTTACTCATTGCAGCTTTTGTCCATCTTTGCGTTATGTCTTATTTCGGTATTTTTACGAAAATCTTGGTTGTGTAGAATCCAAAGGCAGTGATTGCTGCACAACAAGCCCATTCTCTGAAACATAGAACAAGAACAAGTAATCTCCATGTTATCTGGTGAATATGCTACGTTCCATGACTTATTTGGCATCTGCAAGTGTGTTAGAATATATATTTTTGTCTCATCAATCTTCTCCACATCTTTAAAACGGCAATCGACAAAGCCGCAACCAATTGCATTTGGAAGTCTTTGAAAATGTTGTGCGAGTACATTTGAAGCATGGACTTCAAGGTTTGACTTTGTTTTCCGTGGGATTTCAGAGTGTTTGTTGTCACTGTTCAATTTGGATTGCTTGTGTCTTTGTGCTTCCAAGGCACTCTCATAGCACACCCAAAACTCAACAAGGGTCAAATGAGGTGTGAGGAACTTGTCAAAGAAACTGTTTTCACTCTCGGACCTAGAAGTAACCCTCATCAAGCCAGACATTGAAACATCTTTAAAGTAGGCGGGGATCCACTTTGTTCCCTCGAGATTATACAAATCTGAAAACCACTCGTGTTCTACAAGTTGATAATCAGTCATTATCTTTCCCCATTGTTCTTCGAATTCATCAGGCTCAAGTTGGTTGTTCCAAACACACCTATTGAGCCTGGTCTTAAAATCCTCATCTTGAAACAGTTGATAACTGACTTTCTCTCTTAGTTTCTTCATTATGTGCCACATGCACAGTCTGTGTGTTGACTCCTTAAACACTTCCGGGACCACCGACTTCATTGATTTGTCCGATCGGTAATTATAATTCTCGGTTGGCACCCACCCATTGCTTCCAAAAATGTCTTGAACAGCCATGTATAACACTCAATACTTTCATCACCTAACAACGCAGCTCCAAACGTTATGCACCTTTTGTGGTGATCAACTCCTGTGAAAGGGACAAACACCATATCGTACTTGTTTGTTCTATATGTAGCATCTGCTGATAAAACCTCACCGAACAGCATGTAGTTCTTTATGCAGATCGGATCAGCCCAAAACACTCGGCCAGGCACTTGTTTTCATCTACTATAAAATCAAAGTAAAATGAAGTGCATGTGTCTTTTCTCCCTATAAGATTTTCAACAAACATTTGTGCATCAAAATTACCAATGTAGGTTTTTATGTCCCGACAAAGTTTTGAAATCAACCTCGATAGCCCCAATGTTGTTGTAACCTCCACACGGCTCCTTCCAACCTCTATAGGCTTTCACACCACCTAGTTTTAGCACCTTTACCTTTGTGACAAATTTGCTTGCCTCTGTCATTTTTCGGTTTCCTTTCAAGAATATTGTAGATTCAGGCGAAGCAAGTGGATGGTTATGCGCTTCATCGAATCTGGTAACAATATAAGTTCCATTTTCTTGGTATTTAAACTGCACTAATGCACGACAGTCAATTCTTGTAATCGGCCTCACACGGCTTATGTCTGTCACACCAGATTCTGCATCATTCTCAGCAGTATCGGTATCAGTATCAGTCCTCTTCCTTTTCCTACTTTCCTTTACACCTTGCCTATTGCAGACAACATTCCTTAATGCAAAACTGTTTGGTAACTCATTGCCTTTAATCCTTTTTGTTGTTGCAAGCCTTGGCGTAAACCCACAGATTGTACAATATTCTTTGTAGAATAACTCTGCTGATTCTAGCGTTTCAAATACTTGTCCTACTTTAGGTTTTTTTTCCTCTGGACAGAATGGAATGTACTGGAGTGCATTTAATGTTTCAATTCTTGTCCTTGGTGTTTTAAAGTTGTTATTTGTAGAAGAAGACGTAGTTGCATCACTTGTACTCATTGTCTGGTTCAACAGTAGTTAAGTAAGTAAGTATATTGAATATTATTGCGTCAATAATGCAGTAATCCAATTCTAATATGCAGTAATCCAATTCTAATATGCTCATTGTCCATTATCATGCCTGTAAAGGAACATTTATTTTAATGATAATGTTCATAGGAAATATTGTTGTCCATTTTGATATAGCATATATATAATGTATTGAATGCTAATGACATTAAACAAAGAAATAGTCATAATATTATTTAATTAATATTAGAAAATATTTACAAAAGCCATTTCAGGCTTTCAAAATGGTAAAGCCTACTAAGGCTTATACTGAAAAAAAAACACAAGATAATACCTAATAACAATAAACAGAAGATAACACAACATATTTCTAAACTAATCTAACAATCGGAGTCATAATAATTCTCATCCCAGATTTGTTCCTCAATTTCATATTCTTCTTCTCTTTCCTTTAAAAATCGTCGTTCTTGTCTTTTGTGATGTCTAATTATTTTTGCACGATTAGTCATAGTCGTGCACATGCGAAATCTCTCAAGCATCCGATTATTCTTTGTGATAGTTATCACACCATTTTCATTTCCGTGAACCGCGCCTTGGTAATAATCCCTCTCCTTTACCTCTGGGTCGTTCCCTATAAGGAACCACTTTGACCGACCCTTACACACCATGGCCATGTTTTTCTTTTCTTCCCTCCCAAGTCGCTCAAACAAAATCTCGAGCAAATCCTGAGTAGTAAGCAATTGATGTAAGGACGACCGGGAGATGGTACATCCATCTCCACGGGAATGTCATCTCCATCAAACCAGTTTGAAGAAAAGCGGCTTACTTTCCATTCCCTATAATGGGCCATGAAATTTTGTTTGTAACCATCATTCTTGAAGGGAACTATCAGGCATTTTGAGTAGTCCATTGTTTTTTTTTTTTTAAGAAAATTAAGTACTTTTTTGAAGAGATTAAAAGTTTTGGTTATTGGAAAAGGTAGGATGAAAAACTAGTTGTATACTCTTGGATTTATATAGTGGATTAATTGATTAAAAGAGATTAAATTTGTGAGCAGTTGTGTCTTTTCAAAGCGACACAAACATAATCATGGTAATTAATAAATTGGGTGAAGTTATCTATGTTAGTTTAATCTATTGCATAAAACAAGTATATGGACATTATGAAAATACGTAATGGACATTTGAATTAAACTGAATTCACATTTTTTCCAAATAATGTTTCATGTTCTTTTTTAAATAATTTAATGTACCTTTTAATATTATATAATGTACATTTTCCAAACAGTGCTTAATAATATTTTAGTTGTACCTAATTATCAGAAAATGCAAATTACGAATATATATAGTTGACAATTTATTTTATGGAACATGTTTTTTTATAATTAATATAATGTACATTTAGAAGTAATATTCAAATTAATGTGAATAATTGCGTCTTTTCACCACATAAGCAAGTTATTTCGTACAAATAAAGGTTCATATATAATGTATTCCTTCGAATGTCCATTATCATGCCTTTAAAGGAACATTTATTTTATTGCTAATGTTCATAGGAAATATTGTTGTCCATTTTGATAGAGCATATATAAAATGTATTGAATTCTAATGACAATAAACAAACAAATAGACACAATACTATTTCATTAATATTAGTAAAATATTTACAAAAGCCATTTAAGGCTTTCAAAATGATAAAGCCTACTAAGGCTTATAAAAAAAAAAAAAAACACAAGATAATACAAAATAACAATAAAATAGAAAACTAACTTAATATATTTCTAAACCAATTTCATATTCTTCTCTTCGGTTTCTAAATTGTCGTGCTTGTTGTTTATGATGTCTAATTATTTTACGCACGACTAGATAGAGTCTGCAAAGCAGAATCTTTCTAGGAGACGCTGATCCTTTGTGACGGTGATTATACCATTTTCTTTGTTCCCGAGCCGCCCCTCGATAATAATCCCTTTCCTTTACCTGCGGGTCGTCCCCTATAAGGAACCACTTCGACCGGCCCTTGCACACCATTGCCATGTTTTTCTTTTCCTCCCTCCCAAGTCGCTCAAACAAAATTTCGAGCAAAGGCTGAGTAGTAAGGAAATAATGTAAAGGACTGCGGGAGATGGTACATCCATCTCCACAGAATGTCATCTCCATCAAACCAGTTTGAAGAAAAGCGGCTTACTTTCCAATCCCTATAATGGTGCATGAAATTTTCTTTGTGAGCATCATTCTTGTAGGCAAATATCGTGCATTTTGAGTAGTCCATTGTTTTTTTTTTTTAAGAAAATTAAATACTTTTCTGAAGAGATTAAAAGTTTTGGTTATTGGAAAAGGTTTTAGAAATGAAGGTAAGATGGAAAAGTAATTGTGTACTCGTTGGTTTATATAGTGGATTAATTCCGTATAAGAGATTAAATTTGGTGAACAGTTGTGTCTTTTCAACTGCCACAAACATAATCATGGTAATTAATAAATTGGGAGAAGTTATCTATGTTAGTTAAATGTCTCGCATAAAACAGTATATTCACACTATAAATATACGTAATGGACATTTGAATTAAACTGAAAGCACATTTATTTTCCAAATAATGTTCCATGTTCTTTTTTAAATAATTTAATGTACCTTTTAATATTATATAATGTACATTTTCCAAACAGTGCTTAATGATATTTTAGTTGCACCTAATTATCAGAAAATGCAAATTATGAATATACTATAGATAGTGGACAATTTATTTGATGGAACATGTTTTTTTATAATTAATATAATGTACATTTAGAATTAATATTGAAATTAAGGTGAATAGTTGTGTCTTTTCACCACTTAAGCAAAACTTACAATCCGTCATTTGACATATTGAACAGTTGCAAGACCACTTGCAAAACGTAATTATCACATGCACATACTTATTATATATAATGCACATTTCACTAAGACTGATTGGACATTTCCTTATGAAACGTGTACAGCACAACACAAATTAACACAAAGACATTATTTTTACATGCAAAATTACTTTTCGATTACTTCAAATTGCACACTTTTCCTTTCTCATTATTTTTAGTACATTGTTTCTCACCACAAAGTACATTTGCGTTTATCATCCTTCTAAAACCAAACAAACAAACTATAAACCCTAATTTAACACTTTTCATTATAAAATTAATGTTTTTGTGGTTCTGTATATTACATCTAGTTAATTAAATTTAATCAAATCCGAAATTAAGTTGAATTTAATCAAATTCAACTTTAACATCGATTTAAACGAATTAAATAATATTGAATGAACATACCTCAATATTGACTGTAGAAAACAATAATTCCAGATGAATGACCAAATCAATTCCGATTTTTGTTACAAAGTTTTGATCTTGAAATAACTGAATAGCCGATGAATGCAAAAGTTTGAACAAATTGACTCTGATTTGCGCTTCGAACACAGCAATTGATGATGAATAAACGATTTTAGATTACTAAATTTCATATCGAAAGACAAAAATTTACAAATTAAGGAAGGATTAATGGTGAAATCGATTGATTTTGTTTCGTGTGGTTTGATTTTGTTACGTAGGCTTGATATTGCTGACATGTACACTCTTATTTTTTGTTTTTCGTGAAATTTTAACACCAGCGCGCTTTAATCTCAGCCGTGAGTCTTATTTGATGGACGGTTGAGAGTTGTTCTCTCACGGTTCTCACGATAAGCCCCGTTCTCATAGGAACTCTACCCTTATTATTATTATTATTATTATTATTATTATTATTATTATTATTATTATTATTATTATTATTATTATTATTATTATTATTATTATTATTATTATTATTATTATTATTATTATTATTATTATTATTATTATTATTATTATTATTATTATTATTATTATTATTATTATTATTATATGTTAATCTTACCATAAATAGAATTTCCTCATACAATATATACTAATTTATTATTTGCCATAACTTATTATTATTATTATTGATATAATTATTATTATTATTGATATAATTATTATTACTTTTCCATATTATATTATTATTAATTCCCGATATACATCCCGATTACATTTACACCAATTTATTAAATTTCGGTCCACTACTTAATGGCACGTGGCCCAATACTCGATTACTAGCTAAGCCCAATTCCCGACTTTCTTTACTTAATTTATTATTCAACCAACGTTTTATTTGTAATTATTATTAGAAATGCTTTTAACTAATTATTAAATTACGTAAATTATTAATAACAAAATACGGAGTATTACAGTCTTCCCCCCTTAAAATGAACTTCGTCCCGAAGTTCGCCCACAACTACTATCGCAATACTTATAACTACGCATCATTCAACATAATCAATTATAAAATAAACTAATTATTAAACTCACTTGATTATTATAAAATCGTATCATACTTATTAGAATGTATCACAAAACTAATTTCCAAAACATACGAATGTATTGTAAGAATAAACTTAAAATATGAGGTATTACATTCTACCCAAAGGCTGCACCAGAATGCTGACTCCAACTACTACCACCCAAGCTCACTCCACTCCCATAACTAGGTCCTTCAACAGAAAACTGTTTAGGTTGAGTACCCCCAGCTCCCTCACTTGGTGCCTCACTCTTCCTCTTTTCCCCCTTCATCTTCTTCTCTTCCTGTAACATATCCGCAATCCTTTCTGCGTGCCTAGCTCTCTGAAAAACATCCTCCATACTACTTGGCTGACCAGCTGCAAGCCTCTTCTTAATGGTTGTTGTCAACCCCTTCTCAAACCTTAATGCTAACATCTCCTCACTGAAGTTTAAATCAGACACATATTCTGCTAATTCCATAAACCTATTGTGATAACTCTCTACTGTCATCTCTTCAGTCATTTTGAAAGAATCAAACTCATCTCTCATCTTACTCCTAATATGTTCTGGTACAAACACAGCCCTCATAGTCTCCTTAAAACCTTTCCAAGTGATAAAAGGTTCATCACTCTCCCTCCAAGCTTCCTTTAAGACTTCCTTACTACAATTCCACCACAAAAACGCTTTTCCTCTCAAATAGTAAGCAGCTTGATCTACTTGCAACTCCGCAGGACATCCTAGCAACTCAAAGAGGTTATGAAATTCCCTATGCCAATCCCTAAGTAAAGATGGTTCTCCTAAGCCGTCATATTTTGTCGGGTTGTGCCTTGCAATGCTAGCACTCATCTTTGCCGGATCCTGAACTGACCCCTTAGCCTTCAATGTTGCAGTTAGAGCCTCATTCATAGCTATCAAACGGTAAATCTCCTCTTGGGACATGGTAGAGGGTGTAGGTGTGGATCTCTTTGGCGGCATAGTTCTATAAAAGGTAGAACAAGGCAACGTAAGTTTCTATCCGAGGTAAAATGGCTCAACATTTTAAACATTCTATACTTGCAAAGATAAGGTGTGGTCAATTCTACCCATTAGGTCCCCCGTATCCACTCATATCTCTCAACTAACATAGGTTAAGATTTGATAAAACATTTACACTAAATTTTTTTTTGTAAAACTTATGTTTTCGGAAATTAAGGTCAAGCTGTAACTTTCAAAATTCACCATTAATTAACCATTACTTTCCATGTTGAGTTTTCATATTTTCCAGAGAATATAAAGAGTTTTTAAAGAATGAGAAAAAGAATCAAGTCCAAATCTCGAATAATCAATTTATAAATATTTTTACAATTCAGTGGGTCGAAACAAAAACTGATCAGCAAAAGGTCAAAAATTTAGGTCAACTTGTAAAAATCACTATTAATTGTCAAACATTCACCTTACAACGTGGCTTATCAATTTGAAAACATATTTGAGTCTTTTAAACAGTGGAGTTGGAATTAGGTAGAAATCTTAAGTAAAACGTAAATGAGAGATTTTACAAAATCGTTTGTCGAAAACTTAACTGTACAGGAATATACCAACCACTGTCCACTAAAATATTTATTTCTCCCAACCCATAAAACTTTTAAATATGAGACGAACGTCATTGGTAAGCTAACTCACTGGGTTATCACTCATAAAAATATCAACCTTGTATGATAAACGGAGGTGAAATGGAAACTAAATCAAATAGGGGTAAAATTAGACAAAATAAAGTTCAGCTCTAGGTTCCTTTTTACTAGGCTACAAGCCCTTATTAACACCCTCCTACTTCTATATCAACACAATTTGGTCAATAAACTTTCATACACAACTATTATCTATTCTAAAGCATTCATATCACAAATTAAATCATTCAATAATATTCTAAATAGCATGGTTTCGGGCTTCACATAACCGCATATCGCTAGACATGATACTACTATAATCATCCAATCAACTAATCAATACAAATTCGACAATTACTTTCATGTTCATGATCATAACAATTCAATATCAAATCCTTATTTCATCCATCCCGTCCTCCTTAAATTCAAGGTTACTTCCCGTAACATTGGTCATCAACAATACACATCCAATCAATAAAAACAATACACCTTCAAGTCAACAATGAATCCTAAGAGATACACAATATTTATTTAAATTTTCCCCACTCTTATTTATCTCTCAAGGTAACCGGTTCAAAACTGGAAGGGCCGGGGTTTGGAGTGAGGGTACCTTCTCATCCTAAGCCTAAAGGGGCACCTAACAGTTTCTACCCGGGTTCATTTTATAAGACACATCCTAGGTTCATTATTAGGTTCATTGGTTAGGCCTGAGGATTGTTTTGCTCTGATACCACTTTGTAACACCCCCATTTATTCAGGAGCCTTTAGCTAGACATTCCCAAATAAATAGGACTGTTACCATCTCGGTTTCCCAAGGTAGTGAATAACAAAGTACAACAATACCAAAGTACTTTAAATTAAAACTTTAATGATTACAGTTTATTACAAATTATCCAACTAAAACTTAGTATAAATATTTACAACTCGCAGCGGAAATAAATAAAGTGATATAACTATATATGTGATCTAGACTTCTTCTAAGGTTCCAAGTTTGGCTCTCATCACAATGCTCCCAAGTCAGCTAATCTTTGGTACCTGTCAAATCTGCTCCCCATAAAACAGTTCACCGTAGGTGTTCACGAATACACAGTCAACCGTGAGGTTGAGAAGGAATAAAACTAAACAACAAGAACATACAATTATCAATCCAATTCAATTCACTTTCATTGCACAACCCCTTGACAACGTGCTCCTTTCCTTTACTTAGCACAACTCCCTTAACAACGTGCTCACATTACTTTGGTACCCCTTCCTTAACAACGTACCGCAATATGTAATAGTACCCCTCCCTCACAATGTACATATTACTATCTCCCAGTGTACAAACTCCCTCAACAGCGTACACTGACTGTCGCACAGCTTTACACATTAGTCACAATCACAACCAACATAATTCATCCTGTAAACATTATCAATATAAACAATTCCAATTCCATCCACCTTGTCAATATTATTAAATACAACCAACACAAGACAATATAATTCTTCCATTTCAACATATGAACAATTCCACTTTAACGTAAGTAATTCACCATACCAAATATAGATAATTAAAAGTCGAGTTGAGTAGGATTATCCCTACCTGACAAGCAAGCACTCCAATTCAGCAGCTTAAGCAATCCAAAAAGTTAAAGCAATCCGATCCGACTATAATTATTCACAACCGTCACCTAATCAAAATATTATAATTCAATTCAATTATTTATTATTAGTTTTAATTTTTAATTATAAATTATGTTCATTATTCAAATTGATTACTTATTATTATTATTACTTATTAAAGGTTACGATAATAAAAAATCCGCTTACAAAATAAACCTGAGTCACCCAAGTCAAAACCCGTCACAAACAAATAAGTCAACCCATAACTAATACCCATAAACAAAACTCCACAAACACCCAAGTATCCCCGTGAAAAACCCACGACACAAACCACACACAACCCGTCAGAACCGTGTTCAACACCCCCCCATAAACACGCCCAAAAACGCCACCACAAGCCACCACGACCACCACCTAGTTCTGCCACCTCCTAGCCCACACCACGACGAGCACCCACGACCAAAACCAGCAGCCAACCCCCCACCAACAGCCCACAAACACCCTGCCCTAACAACCCTCTTCAAACCGTCACAACCAACACCACTCCCTCACTCAGCAACTTACACCATCACCACGACCACTACAGCGACTCCCACACCCAACGGCAACCACTATTGTCACACCTGGTCTATGATGGTTCTAATGGTACCCTCCATGCCCACTCACGGTCAGAAACACGGCTATAGTGCGCGTCTAAAAACAGCCGCGTCAAATCCCTTGTGTTCGCGTTTTCCGGCCACCACCCGCAAAAACCACCACCTGCCGCCACGCCAACACCAACAACATGGTCGACTACCTCCCCCCATCACAACTCTACCATGCCCAGGTCAAGACTCGGCCAATTAGGGGTTCAATTACCCACTACAAATACCCACGACCTAACCCGCAACACCCCCTGACCAGCCACCTTTAGCTGCCTGCCACCGCCACCCTAGGACATCCCTGACACCACCACTTCACCCATTCCAACCCTTGCAACCCCACGAACCACCTCCCAAATTTTGGTCTTATTCCGTCAAGGTTTGGGTCAGTTTCTAAGTGTCTTAAGATCGTCTGACAATCAGCTGTATAAGAAAACAAAACAAGATTAGAAAGTGTTACCAATTAATTATCGCTTGCTAATTCCATCTCCAAAAGCTCCTCCTCTTAATTTGTGATTTATTTCTCAGATTTAATAGGGTATTTATAGGGTAGGATTATAGAGAATGCGAGGTCAATTAGGAAACTATATAATTTACCTTATTCTAATTAGTATAGAAATTATCATTATTATAATTACCATTATATTATTATTATTATTATTATTATTATTATTATTATTATTATTATTATTATTATTATTATTATTATTATTATTATTATTATTATTATTATTATTATTATTATTATTATTATTATATGTTAATCTTACCATAAATAGGATTTCCTCATACAATATTTACTAATTTATTATTTGCCATAACTTATTATTATTATTGATATAATTATTATTACTTTTCCCTATTATATTATTATTAATTCCCGATATAAATCCCGATTACACATTACACCAATTTATTAAATTTCGGTCCACTACTTAATGGCACGTGGCCCAATACTCGATTACTAGCTAAGCCCAATTCCCGACTTTCTATACTTAATTTATTATTCAACCAATGTTTTATTTGTAATTATTATTAGAAATGCTTTTAACTAATTATTAAATTACGTAAATTATTAATAACAAAATACGGGGTATTACAGATACCCTAGTGCTTTTAATAAATTGTTTACAATTCATTTTAATCATCTTGCTTGTTTTCATTGCTTTGCTTTTATATTGTTAATTAGTTTAGTTGATCTCCTCCCTCAACCCAAATTGTGACACCCTTAGACACAACCATTTGCAATCGAAAATCCTACATAAATACCCGTCCCTTGGGATCCAACCTTTACTTACCTCTTTACTAAGAGTAGAGTAGTTTGTGAAGTTATAAATATTGTTTTGGTCTAGGTAAATTTTGACGACGAGAAACAAAACCGAATCCGACCAGTAAATCGCAACTATCCTAAGGTACGATGAAAACTTAAGAACAAGTCTTAAGTAGATGTTAAGGAGTGTATGTTTTGATCATGTGATAAACTTTTCTCGAATTGTTGAGTGGTTCTGTTTATACATGGAGTTTAGTGGGAGTAATGTGGTGTTACTAGTCTTATATGTAAGGGACATATTGATCATTGTAAATGATGAAAGACTTAGGAGAAGAATAATACATCTCTAAGGTATCCAGACCTATAAAGATATATCTAAAAGGATATTAGCGTTAAATAAATATTCTTATATTAAGAAGAATATTGACAAGTTCAATAGTATTGAACATGAAGAAATTGAATCCAATTGCTTCCGCTGCAGGATTAATTCATTACGCTAAGATGTATCACCATTCTTAAACTTCGTATACTTGGAGTATGACGAGAAGTTATAAATCGAATCCTTGAGAGAAGTCTCTACATAGTTATATAGTTCATCTGTTAGTACTCATGAAACACTAAAGAGATGAAGCTAAAGTGATTATAAATGATATGGATTTATGTGCAAGGAGTTACACAAAAACCATATTCTAAGCACATAAGGATAGTTATAGAACCATCTTGGCTATATTATTTAAGGAGGATATCTGCTAGAAATATCCTAGGCAGTTGAACAATAAGATATACACAACGGAAATTGAGTACATTTGCAATAATGAGATATGCAAGAAGGAAGGGATGATATTAGGATTTGGTTTTATAAATTGGAGGAACTATGGTAGTTCGTTCAAATAACCGAAGGTCCTATACCTACTCACTGTGAGGATAGTGGGAGCTATTCTAAAGCAAGATAGCCTGTGTCTAGATTGGATCTAGACACATATACTCAAAAAGTTTTTATAATAAAGATTATACATAACAAAGGGAAAAAGTATATAGTAAAGTTAGTAAAGTGCAAAATGTTGCTAAGGCTTACTAACCAAGACCTTCTCATAGGCTTAGCATGACAAGTCATACCATTTCAATTGAATTGAGATGATCCACTATATACGAGATTAAAAATGAATTAGAGATTATGTAGTAATTGATATTGTTTCAATTTTACATATGTGATAATGCACTCATCATTTGAGTTTTATTCAAAACTCTTTTCTTTAATGCCTTGTTTTTCCAAATAGGTTGTGTAGACAATGTTGAACCCTATTAAAGTGAACTGGATTAACATAGTATTGGCCTCTAGTCACTTATATGAGGTGATGTCTCCTAGTGACTAGAGTGTGAGTTGATTGATGGCAAGTTCAAGTGCCGTAGAGTCATAAGAGATGACTAGTCGATCACATAGGCAGACTGTATGGGACACTCTATCGGGCAGTGGCCGCTTATATAGTTCTGGCAATCTTATATAGCCTGGTCGGGGCGAGAGCTACAATAGTATTCATTTGAGTCGATTCTTTGACTAGAGACTGTTCGCCCATGTCGACATAAGTTTCGGATTGACTTTGATTTTTGCCCCAAGCCATTCTGTCATAAGGGGTGAGTGTGCATCTTTTGGGTCATGATGAACTGTGGGTGTACGAAGGGAATAGTGCGATAGGAATTGTCCACCCCTTGTCAGGGTTATATGAAATATCAAGGCCAGTCAATGAGTAGTGAACTGGAAATGCGTGGCCACGCTCGGAAAGTATCTACGGTAGATAATTCCGGTCAGACAGTTACACCCCAGATCGAGGAAACCACTCTACATATGATCACATGCAAGTACGACATGCAAGACACCTTGCATTGAGTAGAAGATAGTAATAAGACAAGAGAATTGGTGACGCACACTTGTCTCGGACAAGTGGGAGATTGTTGGAGTATGTGTCCTCAACAATGGTGCAATCACATTATATGAAACTCATGATAAGAATACGTAAGGGATGATTAAATTTATATAGTCAACTGATCAACATTAATCGGTAATGATTAACTAACTAGAGTTTGACATTACTGTCGTTTGACGGTGGTGGTCAGTTGATCCCTTAAGGTCACACTAAAGGACGATTCCCTCAATTGTAAAGTTAATTAATTGTATATCGATACAGATTAATTAAATTCCTTAAATTGAACAAATTTTGTTTATAAGAGAGAGTTTTATATCTTATTGTAATTTGATTAAATAAGATTTAATTTAGTAATTAAAATGTTATATTACTAAAATTGATTAATGTTTATGAAACATTTGAGATAAGAATTGTTAGTTAGTTATAATTACAAAATATTGTAGATTATATTGACTAAATTCAAAATGGCCCATTTTACATATATGTAATTGTGAATTACCATTTAATTTGTTATTTGTAAATTATTTGATAAAGTATGATATTTAATTTGTTAAATATGCATTAATATGACTCATGACATGTTATGTGTAGCATATCATGTGTGACAAATGACAAAAGACATTTTTTAAAATGGAATCCATTTTATAATGGGGTGGACCGAAATTTTGGTGGTTTTAGGGGTTTTTGTCTTATCTTTGCATAAGATGCTCTAAATATTATAATGACACCTATTACTAGCCCTTACACACATAGCTTTTCTTGTGAAGAACAAAAGACAAAATTGGGAAGAAAAATTGGACTACCCTATGCTCAAACACCGGTTGCCCCCCTTAAGACCAAATAGAGAATTGTTCTCATTTTTGATAATTATTCTCATGCTCAAATAAAAACCTCTCTTTCTCTCTACATAAAATTGTTTTATGCATAAAATTTGTTCATAAATTCTAATATTCACATAAGATTACTATGGTAGTAATATAAATAATATTAGAATCAAAATTTAAGGTAACTAATATTGTTATCTAGTTAGTAATAATATTAGTTTTGAGGGATTGTCTTGGTGCAAATAAGAGGAGGTATTCCAATATGAATACTTGAAGATCTTGGAGGATCATCCTAATATGTTTAAGCTCAAGATCTAGGTTAGGAAGGTGTTCTAACCTAGTGACCATATTTTGTCCATTATCAATGTAAGAAAAAAACATTTTCTCCTAACCTTGTTAATTTTTGTTATGCATGCACTAGATCATATGAGTATAAATTAAGATTAATTTATAAAATCTATTAAATAAGTTTAATAGGGGTTATTGAATCCTTTCAAAACCGATTAATAATCCAAGTACCAACAAACAAATGTAACAAACCAACGTAAGTCCGCTAAAACAAGCACAAGAGAACAACCAACGGTCACTCAAGGCCACCGGCTCGCTCCTCCTCCATATCGTCATCTCCTCCTGCTCCTGAGGTGCCAGCTCCCGATGTACCTCCTCCGGTAGTAGCTCTCGTGTCGGGTTCTCCTCCTGTCCTCCATGGTGCAAGGCACCCATTGGGGTAGCTCGTAGGGGCTCCCCATGTAGTCGGGTCTACTCCATAGGAGTGGAAAGACACCACTATCATTCCCCATACCTCGCCACCAAACCGGATAGGCCAGTTTGGTCCAAATACCCTGCATATAGGCCATCTCGTGGAGGTTTCAAAGCACCAAGGCATTCGACACTCTATCTGTAAGCTCGCTAACTTGCATCTGAGGACTGAAGGAAGACGGGTAGCTGGGGTACTGGTACTGGGGTGGTCCGGGCTACACAAACTGAGACTCCCATACCACCTCTCTCGCTCTCCTGGGGCCTCTCTCCTCCCTAGGAACCTGGTCCTCCCTCCTAGCGTGGTCTCCCCCGACCGAGTCAGGCATGTCCTCGAGAAGGTCGTCTATTATCAGATAGGTCTGGTTGGGGAGGTCAGACTCAGCCAACGACTCAGTCACTGGAATATCGTCCGGGTTGGGCACTCTCATCCAACTCCTACCTCTCACGCGGCCTCCAAGCTAAACGACCATCACCCAACACTCTCAACCACTTATGAGAGATAAAGTAGGCCCTGTCCAAAGTCGGAACAACCGGGACCAAAGGTTTGAGGGGCGAAGAAGCCTCAAAACTAGTTAATCTCTCCGCTAGGCGAGTGGCGATAGTCCCGCAACTAAGGTAACGGGTCGAAGACTTGGCCATCAAGGCCAAACTGACACATACTATGGTCGGGGCACTGTAAGTAAAGCGCTCCTATCGGGTGGGGTTCAGGTAAGAGACCAACAACATCACCTCATGTGAGTTAAGTTTACTCACATTCATCCTTACGTAGAGAAAACTGGTTATGGCCCTGAGAAAGATTTTCAAGGTCACATGCTGAATATCATTGATCAACATGGCACTCGAAGTAGGGGCAGGTCTATAAGTGAACAAGAGCATGTAGCCACTGGCTCCACACTCAGTCGGGACATCCCTAAGATATCCCTTCTTGGCCCGTGTAAGTCTTAGGTGATTGACAAACTGATCAAGGGTCAGGTAGAAGCTAGTGTTTATCAACGGGAAACCTACCATCTTCCCAGCCACATCATAAGTAAAAGAACTCATGAACTCTAGGGTCAAAAAGATATAAGAGTTTTTCCTCAAGTGGTACAACCCCTCCAAACCCAACACCTCAAAGATATGTCGGACATCTACTTCTATTTTCAACTCATCCAACACACTCGTATCTATGCACCTTGTGGGTCTCAAGGTGGGACTCAACAACTCTACAAAAGCATCTATCGGCTAAAAGTCAACAAAGATTACCCTAGGGTATCCAGGTACCGGTGGGACAACGGTCCTTGGCTTCTTTCCCCCACCTCTACCTCGGCGGCGTGTGTCCTCTTGCTTTGTCGTGTAGCTGTAGTTCTCAGCACCTGTTTCAACATAGTTTAGCCACACATCGGTTTTTACAAATTCAAAGTAGAAATATTCAAATGCTTTATATGGAAAAGACAATGCTTGAGATAAATTTCTTGTCAAAGTATGTAAAATTTTGAGACAAAACACGAATTTGCCAATTCCCTTACTCTTTGCAATTCATAAAAGATGGTTTAAAATTCCAAGATATGAAGTTTAAACAAGTTATAGAAGCAACCGAACTGAATGTCTACCAAAAACAAGCTTAATAAGTCGGTTATTATAGTGAAATTGGGGAAAAATTTCAGCTTTGTGCACTTTTAAGACGGAGTTTTAAGACGAAATTTTTGATGAAAATAACCAAAATCAAGCACCAAATACAATACTACTAACATCCCTTATCCTTTTTCAACACTTTAATATGAACTTAATGAACAAAAATCGAAATTTGGGGCAAACCCTAGAAAAATCCGGGTTGAACAATGATGCGTGCATTTTATATAGACTTTTTGTACCATATTTGCACGCATTTCTATGCATTTTGTGTAGTGTTTAGCTACAAATGTCCCCCAAATTGTCTACTTTAGTTTCTCTTGTATTATTTGCAGGTATGAACTGGAAAGGAACATAATCAATCCTAAAACATGTCCCTATCCATGCATTTAGGAGATGAGTTGAGTCGGAGCTTGGAAACTACTAATTGTGATGCGCAAAGAAGTAAGATAGCTAGGCGAACAAAGGAAGAGCTTCAAGTTATTAGTGCCTAATTTGACAAGCCGTATCTCGAGTTCTACAACTAGTTTCAGGTGATTCCAATTGGAGATGAAATCTTGTCCTCTTAGCTTTCCAACGCCACTAGAAACGCTCTGTTTGACCAACTAACGAATAAATGGTAGCCGTTTGAAGTTCAGTGCGCGAAGCAGGAATTGTGCGCTGGAAAGTACTCGATCGAGTACTATAGTGTTCAATCGACTACTTTTTCTACTCGATCGAATGTGCCTTTTTGATAAGTGTTCGATCGAGTACCTAAAGTCCTCGATCGAGAGGTTTTAGCTTGGATTTGTTCTATCGAGTGATATAAAGTTGCTCGATTGAGTGACTAACTAGATTTCACGGGTTATCTAAGCCGTGTTAGGTTTATTTTGCAAAATAACAACACTTCCCTATATAAGGAAGTCGTCATTAGGTCTAAATCATCTTTTTACATCTCTAAACTCTCTTAAATACTCTTAATCTCTGGAACTTTGCTCTTAATCACTGCTACTTGTTCTTTACGCCGAATTTGCTTTATTGTAATCTTTCTCTTCTTTTAATCTTAATCTAATACTTTATTTCTCTTAATCCTTGTTATGTTATTCTTTTGTTATTGATTTGTTTAGTTTATACTTAATCTTATTCTCTCTATTATGTCTTTTCTGGGTATGCTTTTGTTTATTGTTATTGATTTCAAGAACATAAGTAGCTAATCTCCTTATGTTAGGATTAGGGAATCTATGGTAGGATTGTGACGATGTAGCGAATAGACTAGACGACTTTCATGTGAGAATCTGTCCCCATAGCAATATAACTGTAACACCAATTTAGTTGAATGCATGAATCTAAATTACATTAATCTGGTTAACTTTACTCCTGGATCGGAAGATTGGAATAAATAGACCTGCTATGAACAGTAGACTATCCTAATGAGGACGGAAGTTATGTTAGTGGAAATCTAGGATAGAAAGTGGACCGGAAGGACCTTTCCCTTATCCATCTCATAGTAGATTGTCTAGGCTATTTGCAACTGAGTCGATTGACTACCATTGTAAACCGAAATCCTGACATACTCTCTTTTACCTGATCACTTTTATCACTTTTCTCGCTTTATTGCTCTGACTTTATTTCTATTTCCCTTAAACCTTTAGTAGTTTAGAAAACAAAACTTAAAACCCCCCATTTGTGACCTAGAGAGATATATTTCAGATAGATACATTGCCTCCCTGTGGAGATCGACCCTACTTATCACAAGCTTCTGTTAGTATATTTAGGTATTTATTTTTGGTACAAAAACGACAGTATCAAATGTTGGCGCCGTTGCCGGGGAGCCAATTAGCCTGTTTATCTGTTCATTTTCGTATGTCTTGTGCCTCTAGGGATTTATTCCTTGTGGCAGTTCTTATCTTTTTCCTTTAGTGTTGTTTTGATAGGTCCTACAGGTCCTACGTAGACAGGATTCTAGGAGAAAGATCATCAAAGCGAAGGCTTGAGTACCTTTGATTGTTCTGCCAAGATGTCTAGCGTCTGCAGAATTATAGCACACTTTGAATTTCAGAATGCAAGATCTGACCAGCTAGAGAATAGACGATCTTGGGGTAGTCCACCTCAATCCCATATTACGGCGCAGCAGGTGGTCCATTGTAAGAGATGTGGTGCTGTGGGGCACGATGCTGTTACTTGTTATGCAGAGAATGACCGAGTCTATGCCTATCGGCAGTATAGACAAGGTCGTTATGGTTCTCAAAGTGGGGGTTACCCAAACTATTCTCCACTTTCGCCGCAGAATTACTATGTGCCGCCACATCCGATTCAGTAGCAAGGCTTTCAAAGGCCTTCATTTTCTTTTCCGCCAGAGCAAGTTCCTCCCTCCACTATCAACAAGGAAGAGATTGCTGAATTGAAGTCTTTAGTGAAGGCACTTGCTCTACAAGTGTAAGAAACTGCGCAAGCTAGAGATGCTTCTATCAAGAGACTTGAGACTCAATTGTCTCAAGTAGCTGCCGAGCATGATGCTGATATGTATGACTCGGAAATTGATGATATTGTCAAAAATGAAGCATCAAACGAAGACTTCAATGCTGTTCCGTATGAAAAATTCTATCAAGCTAGCTTCAGTATTCGATCGAATGACTTATTTGAGGAGGAGCTCGATAGAACATATTCTTTTGTTCGATCGAACAGTCTATTCGAGGGGGAACTGGATCGAACAACTACAAAGGCTGTTCGATCGAGCATTGCTGAGGAAAAAGACCTTGATCGAACAGTCGCAGAAGCTGTTCGATCGTGCAGTTTGGGTGAAGAAAGCTTTCGATCGAATTTATTAGCTATAGACAGTGTTGATTCGTCATTCATGCCTATTCCGTACGACGTTAAGAAGGTAAATGAAGACCAATCCTATCCGACTAGAGGTATTGCTATTCCTTTAGTTGATTCCGATAAGATTCTTTCTATTCCTTCCATTAAATCATTTACTGTTGTTGATTTAACGTCTCCGCCCCAGTTTGGGAGCAAGTTGGAGGAATGTCGTCGTTTTCCTTCTTATACAGGTCTTGACAGGTTAGAAGACCCGGGAGGAGGATTTGAAGGATTTATCCCGCGTAAGAAGAAGGCGCGAGAGAAGGCTAATAGTGACGTCTATGATGCTGTAAAGAGCCGTTGTTTTTCCGTTGCTGTGCTTTGGAGGGAGGAAGTAAAGCTGATGGACGCTGAAGCGACTACATCCAGTCAGAAGCCTAGTGGTGGGCTATTAATTTTTGGCGGATGAAGAAAGGAAGGTCGAGCTGGGACCTGACTGAAACTAGCGCTGACCGGGAGGCAACCTGAAGTTTAAAACTTTTTGTTTGGATTTTTAAACATTTCAGTTTTTCTTGTGTGCTTAATAATTAGCTTTCTCGACTTTAGACTGCGAAACAATTTTGGACTTGGTTTTTGGTCGAAATTTGTAGCCTGCAGGACTATTCGATCGAGTAATTCTTTTCTTCGATCGACAAATTTGGAAGCTGATTGTACTCGATCGAGTATTATATCTTCTCGTTCGAGTATCACGAGTAGGCCTGTTTTGTGTTGCTTCCTGTGACACTGTTCTGGAGCTGTTTGCGACCTCCCATGTTGCTGGCTGGTTTGGGAAGGTCCCTTCTTCGCGTTATCTTGTAAGTTTTTTGCATCATCACTCTTCTTTCTAGTTTGTATTTCCTTTCCCTATTTTTGGGTACAATGAGGGCATTGTACGGTTTGGTTTGGGGAGGTTATGCATCCATATTTGTGTCTGCATGTTGCTTTTATTGCATTTCTGTTATCACGTTTAATAAATATATGCATTGTTGTTTATTTTATAAAAAATAAAAAATCTCAAAAAAATAGAAAATTTCTGAAAAGTCAAAAAATATTCACGTTTCATTTTTTATATAGGTTGAGTCGGAAGGGTAGATTTCCGTGATGAAACTGCACTTTAACTTGTCATTTTTACTTGAGCCTTGCATCGAATTGACAGTTATTAGTTTAGTCATGTGCATATCTACGAGTTAATGTTGAAAATATAGCTGACTGTGTAGACTTGACCTGATAAATTGGCAACCTACTTTACAATTTCTAAGTTTTAGAGCCCTATAACTGGTGACATTCATGACCGGTTCATGTAGGAATTGAGAGTAGTACTCCTTGCACAACATGTTTGTCACTTTTGCACGTTTATGAAATTCGATTTCTTGTTAATTGCATACATTCGGGTTTGTGGTCGGTGTCACATGTAGAGAGGTGCTTACAAATTTCCCTTTCTTTTATTTTCATCCATTTAGCTCCACTTTAGCCAAATATAGCCTTTTTGACCCATTAACTACACCCAAAATTTAGCCTGCCAGTCAACCTAGTTTAGTGTGACTTTTGTGGTATATTTATCATTGTTGCGAGTTTGGCGTGATTGTTATTTGTGCAGAGTTGGTAGAAAAAGAAAGAATGAGGAAAAGAAGAAATGAAAAAACGTGAAAAGAAGAAAAAAAAAATGAGAAAAAAATTGAAAAAACGTGAATACAGTGAAGAAAAAGGAAAAAATTGAGTTGAGCTGGTTTGAGAAATAGGAGATCGTCTGCACTTATTTCTATCTTCTGACGGTCTTACTCCTACGCTTTATTCATATCTTTTTGAGGAGATTGTGTATTGGGTAGTGAGTTTTGTGCCAAAGAAGGGCACTTGTGTTTGATTCTTAGACAGTTGAGATTTGGATGGTCTTATATAATCCTATTTAGGTGCTAGCTTAACGCTTTACCTCCACATTCCCATAATATGTTTTGCCCTTTCTCACCTGTAACCTCACTTTCCCATATCTTTTGTAATCCCTCGGCTGTGACGAACATTGTTGGTAGGAATGTGTGTATGGTACTTGAATCGTCTATCATTTTTGTTGCATGCATGTTATGTAGGTCGCAGTTTAGGTGAGTGGTTGTTTTCTCTTATTTTCTTATACATATTTTATCACCCTTTGCTTCATGAGAGAAGAGTGACCAGTGAGAGTCCGATTTTAATGGTCTTACAAGGTCGACAGGTCATCTTATTTATAGACATCATACAACTCGTTTGCGTATTGACTGCTGTAGCTATAACTATTATTTGATTGCATTAAATTGGTTTAAGTGGACAAGTTATAGCTAGGTCTGAGTTTTCATATCCGTTCCATTAGTTTGCATATAGTTTGCTTGGGGACAAGCAAAGGTTTGGTTTTGGGAGATTTTATGTGTGCATTTTATATAGACTTTTGTACCATATTTGCACGCATTTCTATGCATTTTGTGTAGTGTTTAGCTACAAATGTCCCCCGAATTGTCTACTTTAGTTTCTCTTGTATTATTTGCAGGTATGAACTGGAAAGGAACATAATCAATCCTAAAACATGTCCCTATCCATGCATTTAGGAGATGAGTTGAGTTGGAGCTTGGAAACTACTAATTGTGATGCGCAAAGAAGTAAGATAGCTAGGCGAACAAAGGAAGAGCTTCAAGTTATTAGTGCCTAATTTGACGAGCCGTATCTCGAGTTCTACAACTTAGTTTCAGGTGATTCTAATTGGAGATGAAATCTTGTCCTCTTAGCTTTCCAACGCCACTGGAAACGCTCTGTTTGACCAACTAACGAATAAATGGTAGCCGTTTGAAGTTCAGTGCGCGAAGCAGGAATTGGGCGCTGGAAAGTACTCGATCCAGTACTATAGTGTTCGATCGACTACTTTTTATACTCGATCGAATGTGCCTTTTTGATAAGTGTTCGATCGAGTACCTAAAGTCCTCGATCGAGAGGTTTTAGCTTGTATTTGTTCGATCGAGTGATATAAAGTTGCTCGATCGAGTGACTAACTAGATTTCACGGGTTATCTAAGCCGTGTTAGGTTTATTTTGCAAAATAACAACACTTCCCTATATAAGGAAGTCGTCACTAGGTCTAAATCATCTTTTTACATCTCTAAACTCTCTTAAATACTCTTAATCTCTGGAACTTTGCTCTTAATCACTGCTACTTGTTCTTTACGCCGAATTTGCTTTATTGTAATCTTTCTCTTCTTTTAATCTTAATCTAATACTTTATTTCTCTTAATCCTTGTTATGTTATTCTTTTGTTATTGATTTGTTTAGTTTATACTTAATCTTATTCTCTTTATTATGTCTTTTCTGGGTATGCTTTTGTTTATTATTATTGATTTCAAGAACATAAGTAGCTAATCTCCTTATGTTAGGATTAGGGAATCTATGGTAGGATTGTGACGATGTAGCGAATAGACTAGATGACTTTCATGTGAGAATCTGTCCCCATAGCAATATAACTGTAACACCAATTTAGTTGAATGCATCAATCTAAATTACATTAATCTGGTTAACTTTACTCCTGGTTCGGAAGATTGGAATAAATAGACCTGCTATGAACAGTAGACTATCCTAATGAGGACGGAAGTTAAGTCAGTCGAAATCTAGGATAGAAAGTGGACCGGAAGGACCTTTCCCTTATCCATCTCATAGTAGATTGTCTAGGCTATTTGCAACTGAGTCGATTGACTACCATTGTGAACCGAAATCCTGACATACTCTCTTTTACCTGATCACTTTTATCACTTTTTCTCGCTTTATTGCTCTTACTTTATTTCTATTTCCCTTAAACCTTTAGTAGTTTAGAAAACAAAACTTAAAACCCCCCATTTGTGACCTAGAGAGACGAATTTCAGATAGATACATTGCTTCCCTGTGGAGATCGACCCTACTTATCACAAGCTTCTGTTAGTATATTTAGGTATTTATTTTTGGTATAAAAACGACAGTATCAAATGTTGGCGCCGTTGCCGGGGAGCCAATTAGCCTGTTTATCTGTTCATTTTCGTATGTCTTGTGCCTCTAGGGATTTATTCCTTGTGGCAGTTCTTATCTTTTTCCTTTAGTGTTGTTTTGATAGGTCCTACAGGTCCTACCTAGACAGGATTCTAGGAGAAATATCATCAAAGCGAAGGCTTGAGTACCTTTGATTGTTCTGCCAAGATGTCTAGCGTCTGCAGAATTATAGCACACTTTGAATTTCAGAATGCAAGATCTGACCAGCTAGAGAATAGACGATCTTGGGGTAGTCCACCTCAATCCCATATTACGGCGCAGCAGGTGGTCCATTGTAAGAGATGTGGTGCTGTGGGGCACGATGCTGTTACTTGTTATGCAGAGAATGACCGAGTCTATGCCTATCGGCAGTATAGACAAGGTCGTTATGGTTCTCAAAGTGGGGGTTACCCAAACTATTCTCCACTTTCGCCGCAGAATTACTATGTGCCGCCACATCCGATTCAGTAGCAAGGCTTTCAAAGGCCTTCATTTTCTTTTCCGCCATAGCAAGTTCCTCCCTCCACTATCAACAAGGAAGAGATTGCTGAATTGAAGTCTTTAGTGAAGGCACTTGCTCTACAAGTGTAAGAAACTGCGCAAGCTAGAGATGCTTCTATCAAGAGACTTGAGACTCAATTGTCTCAAGTAGCTGCCGAGCATGATGCTGATATATATGACTCGGAAATTGATGATATTGTCGAAAATGAAGCATCAAACGAAGAATTCAATGCTGTTCCGTATGAAAAAGTCGATCAATCTAGCTTCAGTATTCGATCGAATGACTTATTTGAGGAGGAGCTCGATCGAACATATTCTTTTGTTCGATCGAACAGTCTATTCGAGGGGGAACTGGATCGAACAACTACAAAGGCTGTTCGATCGAGCATTGCTGAGGAAAAAGACCTTGATCGAACAGTCGCAGAAGCTGTTCGATCGTGCAGTTTGGGTGAAGAAAGCTTTCGATCGAATTTATTAGCTATAGACAGTGTTGATTCGTCATTCATGCCTATTCCGTACGACGTTAAGAAGGTAAATGAAGACCAATCCTATCCGACTAGAGGTATTGCTATTCCTTTAGTTGATTCCGATAAGATTCTTTCTATTCCTTCCATTAAATCATTTACTGTTTTTGATTTAACGTCTCCGCCCCAGTTTGGGAGAAAGTTGGAGGAATGTCGTCGTTTTCCTTCTTATACAGGTCTTGACAGGTTAGAAGACCCGGGAGGAGGATTTGAAGGATTTATCCCGCGTAAGAAGAAGGCGCGAGAGAAGGCTAATAGTGACGTCTATGATGTTGTAAAGAGCCGTTGTTTTTCCGTTGCTTTGCTTTGGAGGTCGGAAGTAAAGCTGATGGACGCTGAAGCGACTACATCCAGTCAGAAGCCTAGTGGTGGGCTATTAATTTTTGTTGGCGGATGAAGAAAGGAAGGTCGAGCTGGGACCTGACAGAAACTAGCGCTGACCGGGAGGCAACCTGAAGTTTAAAACTTTTTGTTTGGATTTTTGAACATTTCAGTTTTTCTTGTGTGCTTAATAATTAGCTTTCTCGACTTTAGACTGCGAAACAATTTTGGACTTGGTTTTTGGTCGAAATTTGTAGCCTGCAGGACTATTCGATCGAGTAATTCTTTTCTTCGATCGACAAATTTGGAAGCTGATTGTACTCGATCGAGTATTATATCTTCTCGATCGAGTATCACGAGTAGGCCTGTTTTGTGTTGCTTCCTTTGACGCTGTTCTGGAGCTGTTTGCGACCTCCCATGTTACTGGCTGGTTTGGGAAGGTCCCTTCTTCGCGTTATCTTGTAAGTTTTCTGCATCATCACTCTTCTTTCTAGTTTGTATTTCCTTTCCCTATTTTTGGGTACAATGAGGGCATTGTACGGTTTGGTTTGGGGAGGTTATGCATCCATATTTGTGTCTGCATGTTGCTTTTATTGCATTTCTGTTATCACGTTTAATTAATATATGCATTGTTGTTTATTTTATAAAAGATCAAAAATCTCAAAAAAAATAGAAAATTTCTGAAAAATAAAAAAATATTCACGTTTCATTTTTCATATAGGTTGAGTCGGAACGGTAGATTTCCGTGATGAAACTGCACTTTAACTTGTCATTTTTACTTGAGCCTTGCTTCGAATTGACAGTTATTAGTTTAGTCATGCGCATATCTACGAGTTAATGTTGAAAATATAGCTGACTGTGTAGACTTGACCTGATAAATTGGCAACCTACTTTACAATTTCTAAGTTTTAGAGCCCTATAACTGGTGACATTCATAACCGGTTCATGTAGGAATTGAGAGTAGTACTCCTTGCACAACATGTTTGTCACTTTTGCACGTTTATGAAATTCGATTTCTTGTCAATTGCATACATTCGGGTTTGTGGTCGGTGTCACATGTAGAGAGGTGCTTACAAATTTCCCTTTCTTTTATTTTCACCCATTTAGCTTCACTTTAGCCAAATATAGCCTTTTTGACCCATTAGCTACACCCAAAATTTAGCCTGCCAGTCAAGCTAGTTTAGTGTGACTTTTGTGGTATATTTATCATTGTTTCGAGTTTGGCGTGATTGTTATTTGTGCAGAGTTGGTAGAAAAAGAAAGAATGAGGAAAAGAAGAAATGAAAAAACGTGAAAAGAAGAAAAAAAATGAGAAAAAAATTGAAAAAACGTGAATACAGTGAAGAAAAAGGAAAAAATTGAGTTGAGCTGGTTTGAGAAATAGGAGATCGTCTGCACTTATTTCTATCTTCTGACGGTCTTACTCCTCCGCTTTATTCATATCTTTTTGAGGAGATTGTGTATTGGGTAGTGAGTTTTGTGCCAAAGAAGGGCACTTGTGTTTGATTCTTAGACAGTTGAGATTTGGATGGTCTTATATAGTCCTATTTAGGTGCTAGCTTAACGCTTTACCTCCACATTCTCATAATCTGTTTTGCCCTTTCTCACCTGTAACCTCACTTTCCCATATCTTTTGTAATCCCTCGGCTGTGACGAACATTGTTGGTAGGAATGTGTGTATGGTACTTGAATCGTCTATCATTTTTATTGCATGCATGTTATGTAGGTCGCAGTTTAGGTGAGTGGTTGTTTTCTCTTATTTTCTTATACATATTTTATCACCCTTTGCTTCATGAGAGAAGAGTGACCAGTGAGAGTCCGATTTTAATGGTCTTACAAGGTCGACAGGTCATCTTATTTATAGACATCATACAACTCGTTTGCGTATTGACTGCTGTAGCTATAACTATTATTTGATTGCATTAAATTTGTTTAAGTGGACAATTTATAGCTAGCTCTGAGTTTTCATATCCGTTCCATTAGTTTGCATATAGTTTGCTTGGGGACAAGCAAAGGTTTGGTTTTGGGAGATTTTATGTGTGCATTTTATATAGACTTTTGTACCATATTTGCACGCATTTCTATGCATTTTGTGTAGTGTTTAGCTACAAATGTCCCCCGAATTGTCTACTTTAGTTTCTCTTGTATTATTTGCAGGTATGAACTGGAAAGGAACATAATCAATCCTAAAACATGTCCCTATCCATGCATTTAGGAGATGAGTTGAGTCGGAGCTTGGAAACTACTAATTGTGATGCGCAAAGAAGTAAGATAGCTAGGCGAACAAAGGAAGAGCTTCAAGTTATTAGTGCCTAATTTGACAAGCCGTATCTCGAGTTCTACAACTTAGTTTCAGGTGATTTCAATTGGAGATGAAATCTTGTCCTCTTAGCTTTCCAACGCCACTGGAAACGCTCTGTTTGACCAACTAACGAATAAATGGTAGCCGTTTGAAGTTCAGTGCGCGAAGCAGGAATTGTGCGCTGGAAAGTACTCGATCCAGTACTATAGTGTTCGATCGACTACTTTTTCTACTCGATCGAATGTGCCTTTTTGATAAGTGTTCGATCGAATACCTAAAGTCCTCGATCGAGAGGTTTTAGCTTGGATTTGTTCGATCGAGTGATATAAAGTTGCTCGATCGAGTGACTAACTAGATTTCACGGGTTATCTAAGCCGTGTTAGGTTTATTTTGCAAAATAACAACACTTCCCTATATAAGGAAGTCGTCATTAGGTCTAAATCATCTTTTTACATCTCTAAACTCTCTTAAATACTCTTAATCTCTGAAACTTTGCTCTTAATCACTGCTACTTGTTCTTTACGCCGGATTTGCTTGATTGTAATCTTTCTCTTCTTTTAATCTTAATCTAATACTTTATTTCTCTTAATCCTTGTTCTATTATTCTTTTGTTATTGATTTTTTTAGTTTATACTTAATCTTATTCTCTCTATTATGTCTTTTTTGGGTATGCTTATGTTTATTGTTATTGATTTCAAGAACATGAGTAGCTAATCTCTTTATGTTAGGATTAGGGAATCCATGGTTGGATTGTGACGATGTAGCGAATAGACTAGACGACTTTCATGTGAGAATCTGTCTCCATAGCAATATAATTGTAACACCAATTTAGTTGAATTCATGCTTCTAAATTACATTAATCTGGTTAACTTTACACCTGGATCAGAAGATTGGAATAAATAGACCTGCTATGAACAGTAGACTACCCTAATGTTAAGAACCCGTGTTACTGTAGCAGCGATACTCGATCGAGTATCTGAGGTACTCGATCGAGTGGCCTCTACTCGATCGAGTTGAGGTTGCTCAATCGAGTTTGACGTTGGCAAAATTAGCATTGATTCTATTTTCTGTCAAACTCGATCAAGTGACCCTCCTACTCTGTCGAGTAAAGCCTACTCTATTGAGTAGTCCCTAATACTCGGTCGAGTAAGTCAAAATACTCAACGAAAGATTACGAATCTGGTTAGGCGTTCATGCAAAATAATAAATCGTTCGTAGTCTATGGCAAACTTAGAACTCGTCACTAATTATTTCTATACTATTACTATCGATTCATATTACCTTGCATATAACACAGTTACTTCAATCAAAATACTATAATTTGAGTAAATTGATAAACAGTACCAACATAAAGACCCTTTTTTATAAACAGTACCAACATAATCAATAATTCGTAAACAATACCAAAATAATAACTTTTATCTACAAATAGTACCAAGTCGCCTTTTTACTCCATTTTTTTTCCTACTTTATATGTGCTTTCATCTAACAGAGGGAGTTTGGAAGTGGATGAGTCAAGATTTGTAATTAAATGATGGTTTCTTGGACTTTATATATTAGGTTAAGATGAGATTTTTAGGGGACTTGGTACTATTCATAGATAAAAGTTAATATTTTGGTACTGATTACGAATTATTGATTATGTTGGTACTGTTTATAAAAATGGGTCCTTATATTGGTAATGTTTATCAAGTTACTCTTATAATTCTACTTTATTATATGCCATACAACATACGATCTTACGACCATGTACCTTAATTCACATAGTCATTCATATCAATAACGGTATTCTACTCATACATATGCATATCATATTCTACCACACAACATGCCCATACAGTTTTATCAACATTACAACCTGTAAATCAATTATCACTTGCATGTCACCACATAACCTTATGTATACTTGCATTACATCCCATCACCCATCCACATACTTACACATACTCAACTATACAAACAGTTAAGCATTCATATTCTATCACCTTCATAAGAGACATTACCTTCATACACACATATATATATATATCGCATATTAGACACACAATCACACATAATTCCCGACTCCATTTCCCCATACGAAGTGACTGGCTTAAGCATATTGGGGCCGGGATTTTGGAATAAGGGCGCCTTCTCACCCAAAATCAAGCAATTCAAGGGGCTCCCAACACACATACACCAGGTTAATTTTTTTAGACTCACTACGTTCATTAGGTTCATTGATTACAGGATTCAAAATCCTCTCTCTAATACCATTTTGTAACACCCTCATCTACCAAGGAGCCTTAACAAGATCTTCCCCAGCAGATAAGGGCACTACCATCTTGGTTGCCTAAGGAATAATAAATATCATAACGTTAATAAAAGAACTGTTTAAATTTTATTACAAGTTAACTTAACAAAAGAAAAGATACAACTAAACAACAACAACTATCAGCTATGGTGATACTACTCCATGCCAAGACTCGGTGGAAGACTCGTCCCTCCGACGCACCCAGCTAAGCTCCACATATCAACACCTGCTAAGACTGACTGCTCACTATAATGGATCACGGTAGACACATAACAAGAAAGAAAGACAAACAACAGTACACCAGGTCAGTAACTGAAGAGCAGCAGACAAACAAGATACAATATACACACAACCAACTCCAACTTCAAAACATCTATCAATCATCTGACTAACCCGAAGGTAAAGTCCTGCCAGAATATCCATCACAACGGATATTCCATACCATAAGTGGGGGACCATAGCCTTTCCCACCTAAGCCCCGCTCATCTTCATCGAGCGAATAACCCATGTCCATTAATGTGCACATCCCCCATGTGATGGGAACCACAAGGGGTGAATCAAGGGCTATGGACATGGGCCACCTGCACGCCAAGCCAATCTCTGGACATACAACAATCTGAAAGCCACGCCCGGTGGCGTAAAAAATGCTTTTGATCGGATCGCTTTAGATCGGTCAGTTTCGTCTCGGCAAGGGTCTCGAAATGATGCTAGATATGTTCGGAGTCGCCACCAAGCATTTCTGGGATGCTTGGAACCCGTTCGAATCCATTTTATTCCTAGGTCAACCAGGGCAAAAAGTTATGTTTGACATAGGTATTAAGATAAGGAGTAGTCCCTCTTTAGCATCCTATCTCTAGAATGACTCTCGTTCGCTATGGACAAGGTCGTCCACTATCCAAAGTTTATGAGTAGGAGGTGAAGGTACGAATTGGGAAGCCCTTAATCGGACACCCAATCCCGCCCGCGGTAGGGGCCTTTACTGATTGATCTTGGTTGGTTAAATGCAAAAGTTGATAAAACGCGTAAATGCATGAATGCGCATCCACAAGTTTAAACCTAATATCTGAGATTTCTATGTCGGTTGTTTATCAAAATTTCAAGTAGTTGATGTCAAGTTAGATTTAAGGTTGATTTGCATGCAAGACGGAAATTAAACATCCATTTACCAAGTTAGGTTCATGGTGCATAAAGTCATCCATTTGTCTTGGAAAGGCGTTTTGCAAATACAAAGTAAAAGGGAAGGCTTGCCATCTAATCCGTCCTGTCTTCGGGTTAACCGAAGTTGGGATCGGCCGAGACAAGTGCTGGAAAGGAAGCAGAACCTGCATCAGGCAGTCTATTGAGGCGCGAGCTATCAGGCGATGCAAAGGGACCGCTTTGTTGAAAACGTTTGTAAAACGGTTTATAACGTTTGTCTAACCTTATGTATACTTGCATTACATCCCATCACCTATCCACATACTTACACATACTTAACTATACAAACAGTTAAGCATTTATATTCTATCACCTTCACAAAAGACATTACCTTCATACACACACACACAGACAGATAGATATATATATATATATATATATATATATATATATATATATATATATATATATATATATATATATATATATATATCGCATATTAGACACACAAGCACACACAATTCCCGACTCCATTTCCCCATACGAATTTACTAGCTTAAGGATATTGGGGCCGGGATTTTGGAACAAGGGCGTCTTCTCACCCAAAATCAAGCAATTTAAGGGGCTCCCAACACACATACACCAGGTTCATTTTATTAGACTCACTACGTTCATTACGTTCATTGATTACAAGTTCCAAAATCATCTCTCTGTTACCACTTTGTAACACCCCCATCTACCAAGGAGCCTTAACAAGATCTTCCCTAGCAGATAAGGGCACAACCATCTCGGTTGCCTAAGGAATAATAAACATCATAAAGTGAATAAAAGAACTATTTAAGTTTTATTACAAGTTAACTTAACAAAAGAAAAGATACAACTGAACAACAACAACTATCAGCTATGGTGATACTACTCCATGCCAAGACTCGATGGAAGACTCGTCCCTCCGACGCACCCAGCTAAGCTCCACATATCAACACCTACTAAGACTGACTGCTCACTATAATGGATCACGACAGACATATAACAAGAAAGGAAGAAAAACAACAGGACACCAGGTCAGTAACTGAAGAGCAGCACACAAAAAAGATACAGCATACACACAACCAACTCCAACTTCAAAACATCTATCAATCATCTGACTAACCCAAAGGTAAAGTCCTGCCAGAATATCCATCACAACGGTTATTCCACACCATAAGTGGGGGACCGCAGCCTTTCCCACCTAAGCCCCGCTCATCTCCATGGAGCGAATAACCCATGTCCATTAATGTGCAAATCCCCCTTGTGACAGGAACCACAAGAGGCAAATCAAGGGCTGTGGACATGGGCCACCTGCACACTAAGCCAATATCTGGACGTACAGCAGTCTGAAAGCCATGCTCGGTGGCTTAAGAAATGCTTTTGATTGGATGGCTTTAGATCGGTCGGTTTCATCTCGGCAAGGGTCTCGAAATGATGCAAGATATGTTCGTAGTCGCCACCAAGCATTTGTGGGATGCTTGGAACCCGTTCGAATCAACTTTATACCTAGGTCAACCAAATCAAAAAGCTGTGTTTGACATAGGTACTAAAGATAAGGAGTCGTCCCTCTTTAGCATCCTATCTCTAGAATGACTCTCGTTCGCCATGGACAAGGTCGTCCACTATCCAAAGTTTATGAGTAAGAGGTGAAAGTACGTATTGGGAAGCCCTTTAATCAGACACCCAATCCCGCCTGCGGTAGCGGCCTCTACTGATCGATCTTGGTTGGTTAAATGCAAAAGTTGATAAAACGGGTAAATGCATGAATGCGCATCCACAAGTTTAAACCTAATATGTGAGATTTCTATGTCGGTTGTTTATCCAAATATCAAGTAGTTGATGTCAAGTTGGATTTAAGGTTGATTTGCATGCAAGACGGAAATTAAACATCCATTCACCGAGTTAGGTTCATGGTGCATAACGTGGTTGATTTGTCTTGGAAAGGCGTTTTGCAAATACAAAGTAAAAGGGAAGGCTTGCCATCTAATCCATCTTGTCTTCGGGTTAACCGAAGTTGGGATCATCCTAGACAAGTGCTGGAAAGGAAGCAGAACCTGCATCAGGCAGCCTATTGAGGCGCGAGCCATCAAGCGATGCAAAGGGACCGCTTTGTTGAAAGCGTTTGTAAAATGGTTTGTAAATGATTATTTCAACCTGCCTTTGTTTGAAAAGGTCGTTTAGACCTCTTTTGTGTTAATATGAAGAACGGGACTTGAATAATCATCATTGTATTGACGATATTCGGTGTCGGGTTTGGTTTTGCAAGCTTGACATGAATAGTTTTGAAAAATGATTATGAACTAATTGTATTAAGTTCATTTGTCTGTAATTAGTCAATGCTCATCATCGTACTCAGGTTTAAACCGACATGGTATGTGGAATCAAGGATGACTATACTTGTATGACTAATATGTTTATTTTTTGAAATGTAAAGAAATGAATAAAAAGGTTTTAAAATGCCTTTTAAATGTAATTAACCAAATGTTATCACCGAAACATGGATTAAACTGTCATGGTATGAGAAACCAAGGGTGAACACGATTTTATGGTGAAACGTTAATCATAAAAATGATTTGAAATGGTAAAAACCGGTTGCAAAATGAAATGAGAATGGAAAGAATGAACTCAAATACATTTGAGTTCTGACCTGGAAACTCCGTCGCAAATATGTCAATCCCGTAGCAAAAATAGATCTTGCGACGGAATTGCGACGGATTTAATCCGTCGCTCTATTTCGTCGAAAATTTTGGTTTTGCGACGGGAATTCCGTCGCTGCTAAATAACTGCGACGGATCAGTGCGTCGCAAATACCCGTCGCAAAAGAGTGACTTGCGATGGAAAATCCGTCGCATATCACTGTCAATTGAAGGCCACGTGGTCACTAAAGTCAAACAGGAAGTCAAAATCTGCGACGGAAAATCCGTCGCAGATCACTGTTCAAATAGGCCACGTGGTCACTAAAGTCAAACAGGAAGTCAAAATCTGCGACGGAAAATCCGTCGCAGATCACTGTTCATATGGGACACATGTCCCCAAAGTCAACATGAAAGTCAAACCTTGCGACGGATTTTCCGTCGCTAATTCCGTCGCAGGGATTAAATGCCCAGTGGGTTTACAGCGCTTTTCCAGTGCCCAAATTGCTTTGAAAGCAATTACATTACTCCCGGTGTCCTAGAAACATACAGAAAATCCAGCAATTGACAAATTCACAACTCGTTCAAGACGAGATTCCCAAACAACGTCTTCGCGTTAACTTAAAATAAAAGGTTTACAACCGTTTAGTACAATAATTGTTCAACAAAGAAAGCCAAATAAGTCCATAAACTACGGGGTAGGAATGATAACTACTAATCAACAAACAACTACATCAATACACGGGAGTGGGAGTAGGCGTAGGCCTAGCATCGTCGCCACCATCATCATCAAAGTCATTTCTAGTTTGAGATGGACCTCCAGGGTTACAAGTTTGAGTGGTAAAACCTTGTTGGCTCAAGAACTCCTCTATTGCCGCAAGCCTTTGAGATTGTTCGGCCTCGACTTGCTTAAGTCGGGCATTCTCTTTTGCGACTCTACCAACAAAACCCGGAGTATGAGGAGTAGAAAAGAGGTTACCAGTCGAGCGGCGGTGGTGCTCCCAAATTTGTGGTGCTGCATTTCCCGCGCCAAGTACTCTACCTTTCTTATCAAATCCTCCATGTTCTTCAATATAAATCTCATTATCATCGATGTTCTCGACCCCTTGACTCGTTTGAGTTTTCTTTGAGATGATTTTACCCTATATCAATAAAAAACGAAAGATTAGATACCATCTACTAAATAATCATGATTGAAAAAATGAGTTAAAAATTAAATAATTTTAGTAACTTACGAAGACTTGTTATTTTTTCAATTTGTACTGATGAAGTGCACAAGTCTCTGAAAAATTGACTAATCTCAGTTATGGCATTCCACTCATTTTTAGGGAGAAGGAGCCTTAAAGCAACCGGCAGTAAACGCTCCATAAACACATGACAGTCATGGCTTTTCAAGCCATGTAGCTTCAACTCATTCATATCGACACATCTTCTCAAATCTGAAGCATAGCCGTCTGGAAACTTTAAATTACATATCCAATCACACAAGACTTTCTTCTGCTCTTTTTTCAAAACGACTGAATCCACCTTTCGCGACCTTGAACAAAGTTGTAAGATGTCTTTTTGTGCAGTTGGGTTCAAGGTTGTCTTGTCTTTTCTATCCATCACCGTGTGAATTAGTTGTTCGAAAAAAATTTTCTCAATATGCATGACATCAAGGTTATGTCGAATTAGTAGTGTGCTCCAATATGGAAGCTCCCAAAAAATACTTTGTTTCCACCACCCAATTCGTTTCGCTTTAACCGTCTTCAATTCATGGTCAGATGCATCCACGATTTTTGGTAAATCTTTCACACATTCCCACACTTGTTCGCCCGATAACCTCGTTCCAGCAACATCGTTTTCTATTCTTCCTTTTCGAAATTGGACTTTTTCCTTGCGAAAAGTATGATCAGTGTCTAAATATTGTCTATGACAATCAAACCAACTCCATTTTCTGCTATGCTGAAGCCAAGTCGATTTAGTCTCTTTTTTCGTACAACATGGACATGCATTCTCACCAGCAGTTGACCAACCAGATAACATGGCATAAGCAGGAAAGTCGTTGATCGTCCATAGGAGTGCGGCTCTTAAGTCGAAGTTTTGTTTCGTAGACACGTCATATGTAAACAATCCCGTGTCCCACAATTGCTTCAACTCGTGAATTAGAGGCTGTAAATAGACATCAAGGTTTTGTTTGGGAGTCTTTGGTCCAGGAATAATTAATGTTAATAACATAAATTGTCTTTTCATGCATAGCCAGGGTGGTAAATTGTAAGGTGTAAGCATCACCGGCCAGCATGAATATGTGTTCCCGAATGGCCTAAAAGCCGAGAAACCATCGGTGCAAAGTCCAAGTCTAACATTCCGAGGCTCAGATGCAAAAGAAGGATGAAGATGCAAAATGTTTCCACGCCTCACTGTCACTTGGATGAGACATTGTCCCACTAACTCGGGGGTTTTCATAATGCCAACGCATTTGTTCCGCGAGGTTTTTTGTGGCATAAATTCGTTGCAAACGTGGCCCTATTGGGAAATAATTTAAGAAATTTTCGGGGACCCTTTTGCCATTTGCATTCTTTGCACTTTTGTACCTAGCTCTACCACATTTTCTACACTTGTCGAGAAGAGCGTCGTCCATCCAAAAAAGCATACATCCATTAAAACATGCATCTATCTTTTCATGAGGAATTTGAAGAGCTTTGAGAACATTTTTGGTTTCATAGAAGTTACGCATCAAAATATGATCTTGAGGAAGAAGGTCTCCCATGAGTGACGTGAAACCATCTACACATTTATGGGCTAAGTTGTGTTCACATTTCAGAGCGACAAGCCTTGCAGCCGATTGATCGTAGCAATGAGAGTCGACATCCCTCGTAGACAGGTTGCTCAACACGTTTTAACATTTGAAAAAAGGCTAATACATTGGGATTTGGAGATTCATCAACCACCTCGACATTAAGAGCTTCTTCCCTAATTTGATCAATGCTATCGCGCAACGCATCCTCTACCATATCCCTATAAGGATTGTCAGAGGGCATTGCCATTTCCTCTTCCTCAACGGGGAATTTCTCTCCGTGACACACCCAATCATAATAGTTGTCACAAAAACCCTTTAGACCAAGGTGTTTTCGTACTTCTTGTTCAACTAAAAACTTTTTATTTTTGCACTTATTACATGGACACCTAATTTCTTTATTTCTAATGAATTCGTCTTGTTGCTTAACATAATCAATGAATTTATTAACCCCTATTACGAATTCCTTCCTTAATTTTTTATTGGAATCCAACCTTTCATACATCCAGTTTCGTTCTAATCTCTTCATTGCAAATCTACATATATATTAGTAAATAAAAATTATTAATAAAAATGGTAAGAGCATTCATAAACTTATCTTTGAATTTTTCATACAACAACAACAACAACAACAACAACAACAACAACAACAACAACAAGAACAACAACAACAAGAACAACAACAACAACAACAACAACAACAACAACAACAACAACAACAACAACAACAACAACAACAACCACCACAACCACAACCTGCAAAAAAATACTTTCAGTATTGGGGTCCTTATCTCTCCAACCTAAACCCATCTTTGAATCTTTCATACCATTAGTAAATACCCAATTTTTTTTCTTGATTGTAATGAGACAAAAATTCGGCAGCACTTCCTTACAGTTCTCCAAATACATTATTTAGAATGAATTCTCACTCTACATATGTATTCGGAGAACATTAAAGGAAATGTCAACCAAATTTTGTCTCATAACAATCAAGAAAAAAATTGAGTATTTACCACCTAAATGGCATAAAAGATTCAAAGATAGTCCCAAAACGGGGACTATTCAAGAATTACACCTAATGTGTAATCCCTGAACGGGTACTAGGTCATAAATATATTAACAATCACAACACAAGCATAAGATGAATTAATATTTGTAAAAAAAATAAACATGACACAAAAAAACACAACTTATCAAAACAAACTTAATAATTACTAATAAACCTTATAAAACTAAGCAAAAGTAGAGTAAGCATCCTAAAATTGGTTTAAATATCATAAATTGGCTTTTAACTGAACTAAATTAACTACTCTAACATTTTTATGAAATTTTTTCTCTATTATTATGAGCAATAGATGAATTCAAAATTGCTTTAATGTCGAGTAGCCTCATTTTATTTAATTATTTACATCAAAATTTCACTACCATCAACTATAATCGATTTAAAAGAGCTTTGAAATACTTAGCTCACTTCATGCAAACCAAAAATATAATTCCCTAAAACATAATTAAGCATTATAAAATTGATTTAAACATCCTAAATTGGCTTTTAACTAAATTTCACTAAACTTAACAATCCTAAACATCCTAAATTGGCTTTCAACTAAACTAAACAATTCTAAATATCTTAAATTGGCTTTCAACTAAACTAAACAATCCTAATAATACTAAGCATCCTAAACTAATCATAATTAATCAAAACAATAACCATAAACCCTAATTAATCAAAAGTAAAATTAATTAAACAAACCTTATATTAATTAAGAGAAGGAGACAAAGGAAGGGAGCGGCGGCGGCAGGAAGGGAACGGCGGCAGCAGAAAAAAAAAAGAGAAAAGGGAAAGGAGAAGAAAGGGGAAAGAAGAAGAAAGGGGAAAAGGGAAAAGGGAAAGGAGAAATAGGAGTGATTTGGGAAGTAGGGTGGTGGTAGGAGTGGTGGTGGTGGGAGTGGTGGTGGGAGTTTTTGAAGGAGACGGAGTTTTTGAGGGAGACGAAATAATTGAAGAGTGATAATGAAGCAGAAGGATTACGCTGCAGCCCGTATAAAGAATTTCTGCGACGGATTTTCCGTCGCAAAATTAAAATAATAATAAATTCTGCGATGGAAATTCCGTCGCAGGAATAAAAAAATATTATTTTTCCAGCGTGTTTAGAGGTGTACAGCTGGACACTTTAGAAAGTCTGCGACGGAAATTCCGTCGCAGGAAAAATATTATTTTAATGCAGCGACGGAATTTCCGTCGCAGAATTTAAAATTATTTTAATATAGCGACGGAAATTCCGTCGCAGACCTTCCCGCCATGTCAGAAAATTTGGCGGTATGGGAAAATAAGCTGCAACGGAAATTCCGTCGCAAGTCCGTCGCAGAGTATGAGGTCCGTCGCAGTGTCCGTCGCAGGTTTAAATTTGCTACGGATTATTATTCCGTCGCAGCGTGTCCGTCGCATCGAGACGTTTTTTTTGTAGTGCTAGTGGTAACTTGGGGCTTCTGTTTCCGGTCAAAACTCGGTTTTGGCTCATTCAATCTGTATTTTGGACCATGTTATGCATGTTTTAGCATGTAAAGGTCATAAAAACAGATAGAAAGCCATGAAAGAAGAGGATTATTACACCCTCATACTTACATGGTAGGTTGAAGACGCGAAATCGACGGAAGTGTAAAAACTTGTTAGGTCGGAAAACTCGGTTTGGAAAGTGTTTTAGCAACGTAAAGAGTGTTTTGTTTAGTTTAGTGATTGTGTAGTTGGTCGAAGTGGTCGGTCAAGTGATTTAATGCACGATGACGGTACCAAACAATCTGTATGGCTTGTATTTTTTATCGGTAGATCGAAAATACGTGTCGGTTTGTGACTTGAGAAGTCGAGTCTAGAATTTTAAGGGAGAAATGAGGGGGCGGACACTCGCGTACCTTTAAATGTTAGCATTTCAGGGGTATTTATAGAAGATTGAGTGGTTGTGTACGTTTTGAGCGACGTGGCCGCATGGGTTACTCGAAGAGGCGCGAGCCATTTCGTGGGTCTTCGAGCTGTCTTGTCACTATCACGTAATTGAAATTATGATTTGTTCTATCCAAGGTTTTTCATGGCATGATTGTTGTACTTGACCATTCAAGTATACCATGTATACTTAACATGGAAGCTTTATGATGTTTGTTTTTTGTGTTTGACTTGGTTTGACTCGTTGTTGGAGTCGGGATTTGAATTTTTAGTCGGTTTTTGGTCCGGTGTCGGTCTTGACTTTTGTTAGTGTCATTGCGACCCCGTCGTTGTGCATATGACACTCCAGGTACTTTTGAAAAGTTTTGAAAGTGTTTTTTTTTCTTACGTATAGTTATACAAAACTGTCGATTAAACATATCGATTCCTAAGCATGTTGTAGTCCGATAATCCTCGGTTGTTTGTTGGCGATTCGACAGATACTGGGTATCTACAGAGCCCCCACTTTGACTGAGGCTTGGACAGGGCGAAGTCAAAGTATTGCCCCCAGGTCAATCGAAGATTACAACCTGGAGACCGAAGCGACAACGAGGTGGCTCGAAAGAATTCGGGCCAAGGACCTGCCATCAGGAAGGGCGACGCCAAGGCCACTCGGGGATACGAGTCAAGGACCTGTCACCGGGAACATTTTAGAGTCTATCAATTGTTCATTTGGGTCGTTTAAAGTCCGTTAGACTATATACGAAGGCTCGCTAGCCATAGAAAGGAGTCACACCAGAGGCATCTTTGGGATATGTCCTTGAGCTGTTTCTTGTTTGCGCGCAAAGGCTCGCTAGCCGTGTTGCAAATATGATGGGGCTCACCAGCCACATTGAAGGTGCGTTTTGAGGCTCGCCAGCCGTGTTGAAGGTGCATTTTGAGGCTCGCCAGCCATGTTGAAGGTGCGTTTTGAGGCTCGCCACCATGTTCAAGGTGCATTTTGAGGCTCGCCAGCCATATTAAAGGTCGAATGATCGACTGCGGGAAATAGCCGTGTTAGACGGGCTTATTTCGAAAGGTTGTTGAGTTAGTGGGCTCCGTGGGGAGGTCTCTGATATCCTGCTGGAGGAATTTCGGTGTTTATGTTGGATGTTTGTGGCGTCGGAAAGAGATAGGCTTGAGCCTGGCTCCTGTGGTTGGCGGTGATTTCGAATTTTGAAGGGAGGTAACGGTTTTTATTGCCGTTGTTCGGAGTTTGTAGAGATAGCGGATGTGAATTCTACCATTTTATGTGTGTTTGGGAGATAACGGTTTTAATTCCATCTCCCTGTGATTTGAAATTTGTGAGGAGGAGTGAATTTGAATTTCACTTTCCTGGTCGAAGGAGTGACGGTTTTTTAATGCTGTTTGTTTGAAATTGTGGGAAAATAAAAAAATTTTAATTTCGCTATTTTGTTTGTTTGTTGTTTTCTTTTTCGAAGAAAATGACGGTTTTTAATTCCGTCGTTTGACATTTATGGAAAAATAAGGAATTTTGAATTTCGCTATTCTGTATTTGTTTGAAAAATGACGGTATTTAATTTCGTCGTTTGAAACTTTGTGAAAATAGCGAATTTGGAGTTCACTATTTTGTATTTGTTTGAAAAATGACGGTTTTTAATTCCGTCGTTTGAAGTTTGTGAAAATAGCGAAATTGAATTGCACTATTTTGCTTGTTGTGATTTGAAAATGACTGTTTTTAATTCCGTCGTTGAAAATAGGGAATTCGTGTGGAAATTAGGCCAAAGCCCAAAATCTCGCTGATTAAGCAGGGAACACGCGAAAGAGGCGTGAGCTATCCTGCGATGCTAGGGGCTCCCCCGTTTTTCTGTAAAAAGACGCGAGGAAGCTGAGCTCCTCATTGTCTTCGTCTTCCTCGACACAAAATCGCAAAAACCCAACAAAAATTGCCATTTTTGACTTTGTCCTTTGCTTGTTTTCGTGCCATTGTCTTTATGTCATCTCAAGGTATGTAAATCCTCTTGAATCCATTTGAATTTGTTTGCCTTTTTGTTAATTGAATTAGGGCGAAACCCTAACCCCTTGAAAGTCGATTTGGGCATTTTTGCTTGGCCCGTTTTCGAGTGAAATTGATGGTTGCATTAGGTTAGAAACCTGTTTAGGAGTGTAGGGCTGCTTTTAGTTTGCATTTTGGTCCCATTCCCGCTCTCTAGGAGCAAAAAACGTGAATGAGACGAAAGTTCGTCTTATTTCACAATGTTGTGTTTGTTTGCTTGAGTTGTGTGCCCCATTGGGTTGCATTGTAGTCGGGGAAGACCGTCTTTGCCATGTTGGACCTTCGTTGGGAGTTGTAGGCAAAATTTGAATTTTTGCCTTTGTGAGACGGTCTTATGCTGACGAAATAAGCATCTCCTTGGCTCAAACTGAGCCAGTTTGTCTTGATATGGACCTTAACGGTAGTTTAAGTCACTTTGAGACCTGATTAAATCACGTTATTTTGACGTGTTTGTAATTTGAATTTTGACCTGTTTGCGCCGAAATTGGCATAAAATTGCCTTTTTTAAGTTGTGAAAAATGCCTAGTTGTGTCGGGTATTTTTGTTGCATATTTTGATGGACCTTGTGTGGGTCCGAGGTGTTGGGTTATTTTTGTAATTTTTGTTGTTGTTTCGACTCGTCTTTTGAAAAGAAGGGCGAGTCGGTTTTTTTGTGAAATGTTTTGCTGGATGGGTTTGGGCGGGTTTGCCCTTGTTTTATTTTGCATTTGCAGGCGGTTTTGTTTTTGTGGATTTTGTCCATTTTGTGCCGTCGTAATGCCGAAATTTCGGCTGATACTGTTTTTGCTTTGTCCTGATTGCAGGTGAGTGTACTGGGGCTTCTGGGTCCACTGGGTCTGTGGCCGAGGTCAGAGGATGATCCAGGAGGAGGAGAGACGGCTGTTGTCTTGTCCTTGTCGAGTTGTGTTTCTCCCTGGTGGCCTTTGTCCATCCTTTGATCACGTGTTGATCATTGGCTGTTGTCTGCAGAAATTTGGATGTCTGATGGTTGGGGGTTAACACCATTGCATCGTTCTACGTTGCCGTTTTCAGTCGTCGCTGAATTCCAATGATTGGGGATCAACATCGGGGTGGCACCCTATGTCGTGGCTTTCTCTTTTCGCTAAATTCCGATGACTGTGTAACAATTCCTGATTGTTACGTCGTCCGAAGTCTGCCAGGCATTTTTCCCCCTTTTGACACGGAGTAGGAAAGAGGTATTAACGTCATGGTAACCACCTCTGCTTCCCTGGTTACTCTTTTCTTTTCTATGTTGTTCCCTTTCTTTTCTGGTTAGAAGGATAGGGAGTGCTTAGTTCGGTAGGTGGCGGATAGCCCCTAGTTCATTGTTTTAGGCCAGTGTCTGTATGATAAATACTTGTACCGGATCCTGTTTGTATGGTCAGTCATTTGTATCGAACGTGTGTCGATGTATTTTGCGTATGGCGGTTTGTATATATGTGTTTTTGGTTTGTAGTTCATTTGTGTTTGGCTTTTTTTGTGTTGTGTTTCGGAGAAGCACGGTCAGCGGCTGATTCCCCATTTGCTTCGGCATTTGTTCCTGCATCGTTAGTGTAGAAAACAGGCAACAGGTAGCACATGCGCATATACGTAAACACGCAAAAGCATTTGATGAAAACAAAAATAAACACGATGACTCGAAGTTAAAATTGAAATCGAAAAGCAACTTTGAAAATTCCGCGACAAGCCGTCACGTTTGGAGTTTTCAACTAAAATTGTTTTGAAATTTCGAGAAATTAACTCGTGTTTGAATTAAATTGCGTCGAACTTCGGCGAAATTGATTTTCAACTCGAAAACTAAAACTCAAACCGTCAAGGGTGAATTTTAAAAGAGATTTTGCGAGTGTGTTGATTGGTCAAATTTCGGATTTGCAAGAGTTTAAATGTTTGAGGAAAAATTGACGTCGTGTTATCAATTTTGATTTTTGTGGAAAAAAAGCGAAAAATTTTCGGAATCTTCGATTGACATGGAAACGATCAGTCGCGGATCAGGGCGACTAGCCCTTCCCCCATAAAAAAAGAAGAGAAAAACCCGTATGTTTAAAGATGCATCATGGAAATTATGCCGTATTTCGTAAAACGCAAAAACAAGGAAATGTGAGTGTGAGAAAACACAAAAATTTCCGGATAGGCCCGAAGAGGCGCGAGCCTTAAGGCGAGAAAATCTATGTGTCAGGAAGAAACACAACTTGATAAGGACAAATCAAGGTGCAGATCCTGGGAATCAGCCCAAAGAGGCGCGAGCCCCTGGGCGATGCAAGTGAGCTTCCCCCTTTTTGGAAAAAAGCGGTGATTGTTTTGTATAAATAGGGACGTTTGTACTTCATTGTTTCATCATCCGAAACACGAAAAACATCTCTACGAAAACCTTTCTTCTTCTTCCACAAAATAATTCATGGATACTTTCGAAAATAGGTTGTGACACTAGTGTCGGGATTTGTCGCCTCCCGAGAAGTATCTACTCGTTGTAATGGGAGTTGGTCAATTGTTGGTGCTTCGTCAAGTTAAGGTGCAATCCCCGTTCCTTTAAGCATGGTCTCGGTTTTGGATTCGAAACACCATGTTTTCCTTTTCCCGAAAGGTGAAATTTTCCCTCTTGCCGAAGAATTAGCCGCCATTGAAGGGGCCGGGTTGTACTCCGGTGCCTCCTCCAACTTGATTGTGTTACAAAGAGAAGTTTCGTTCAATGTTGGGCTTGTCGACGAGGTAAGTGAACTTTCTCCTTGCTCCCCATGGTGTGGATATGTTGGCTTTCATCAACATCTTCTCAAACCGGTTAGATGTTAATGTTTTGGAGGTGGCTAGGAGAAGGGCTCTTACCTTTTGCCTAGTGCATGCATACCTCCTTGTCGATGCCTTGAAGAAGGAGGGGTCGAGATGGTACGGTAGTATGACCCTTGTGCACGTGGTTGAGCAAATGGAGCACGGGTGGGATCCATCGTGGTTGGTGCTTGGCGAGACTATCCAAGCTTTGGACAAGAAGGGCTATTGTGGAAAAGCTCCTTCATTTGGATCTCCAAGGATCCTCCAAGTGTGGCTCATGGAGAGGCTAAGGTATGTAGAGCCTCCGGTTGATTCTTCTTCTTACTCCTTCCGACACCTTACTATGAGAAAGAAGTTGTATTTTGATAGCTTTGCGTCCACTGAGGCTTATTGGACCTCGAAATTGGTGGAGGAGCGTGGTCCTCATATCCGTTGGTGGTGTCGTGGTAGCACTTGAGGTCCTTCACGGGGTTGCCCGCTTTGGCCGCTAGTTCTTGTTCTTTTATAGTGGTGGGCTTGAAGGTTGCTGCCTTCATTTATCCCAAAAGGCTTATGAGGCAAATGGGCCGCCAAAAAAAAGGTGCCCGCTCAAGATACTCTTGTCCAAGAGAATGTTTTCCGAAACTCCGAGCTTGTGGAGGTGTTCGAGAGGTGGTGGGATACTCGGCTGATTTGGGAGGTACCAAACCCCGTCGCCACGAGATGGGTGACTCACTCTTATGTCAAGTGGTCTAGACCTTAATCCTTGGAAGAAAGGTCCAAGTTCCGCAAGGACGAGGTCGTCGACTTGAAGTATAGAGAGAGTTGGCAAGGCCAACCGTGCCTTCTTTGACGACTTTGCCGATGACGTTAGCCCGGATGTATTGAGGCCACCGAAGAGGAGGATCTCGGATCCCAAAGAGATGATGGGCCATGTGTGGGCTTGGCTAGGACCGAGTATAGGGTCATGCAAGAGACCGGAGGCCGTCGCCGTTGTACATCCGTTGAGGATCCGTTCCGAAGAGGAAGTCCATGCTAGGTGGGCCAACAAGAAGAACAAGGGGAAGATGTACCCTGAGGGAAAAGGCAAAGGTAGAATGGAAGAATGAAGACCTCCATTACTCGTTTTACTATTATGTTGTAATAGTGTTTGTGTGTTTTTATTATGTTGTACTAGCTATATATTGTGTATTTTATGCTAGTTTTACTATGTAAGATGTCTTGGTCGACACTCTAGCTTGGCAAGTTGTGGACTTGCTTAGCTTTATTTGTTGTCAACTTTGTAATCCTTCTCATTATTAACTAAATAAGAGGATTGCTTATGTTAAAAGAAGTTGTGAACGCCTGTTGTTTCTTCCATCTATTTTGTAAAGGTAATTCAGTTTTAATTATCATAAGCATTGCACTTGTGAAGGGGGGTTTTTGTGGGAAGGGAGAAAGGCTTCTTGTTTGTTTTTTTTTGTTGTGGAAAAGGGAATGTTTTCTCCTTTTCTTTTGTTTTTGAAGTTGGTATGGGTAATTGTTTTTTTTTGTGGGGGGATGGTTCTATCCTTCTTGTGTAAGAAAGGTCTGCCTACGTATCCACCTGAAGAGGTGAAATCAAATCATGCTCGTAGTTCGAATGTTTTGTTAATTTTATTTGGGTGTTGTGGTTGTATCCTGCTTGTGTAAGAAAGGACTGCCTACGTATCCACCTGAAGAGGTGAAATCAAACCATGCTCGTAGTTTAGGTGTGTTGGTTTGAGTGAAAATGGATGTTGCCTTTGACAGATCAAAGGTTGTTTGAAACATGGCAAGGTGCCATAACTTAGACTCGATCAAACATGGAATTTAAAATAAGAACGCTTTGAGGAATTGACTTGAAAGGGATATTGTTTTCACTAGTTGTGAAACTTGGGAAAGGTTCGTGGTTACTAGGGTTCAAGGGTAGTATTTCTTGAGTTGGTCTAGGTTGGTCGGGTTTTTGAAATCCTCCTCGTCTAGGTCACTCAGTCACACTGCGCCCCCCGAAAGTATTTTCTTAACCAGATATGGCCCGACCCAATTGGGTTTGAATTTCCCCCTCGGATCGACGGGTAATGGTGCTCGAACCGACTTGAGGACCAAGTCGTCTTCTTTGATGTTTATGGGTTTGACTTTTTTGTTGAATGTCCGTTGTAGACATCGTTGGTATAGCTGAACATTGTGCAAGGCGTTGTTTCGTCGTTCATCAAGGAGTGTGAGTTGTTCGAACCTTCAATGGTGCCATTCCGCCTCAGGGACTTGACTTTCTAGTAGGATGTGTAGAGATGGAACATCCAACTCGACTGGTTGAATTGCCTCCATACCGTATGCTAGGTAAAAGGGCGTGCTTCTGTTGGTGTTCGAATGGGTTCGGTACCCCCAGAGTGCGAATGGGAGTTTGCTAGGCCAATCGCGGTAATTGTCTTGCATCTTTTTGATGATGGTGACAAGAGTTTATTTTGCTGCCTCTGCCGCTCCGTTGGTTTGGGGACGATAGGGGGATGATCGATGTCGTTTTGATTTTGTATTTGTCTAGCAAGGCCTGTGTTTCCGCCCGGAAGTGGGAGCCGTGGTCACTGATGATTTCATGGGCTACCCCATATCTGGAGATGCTGTTATCCTGGATGAACTTGGCCACTTGTTTGGTGGTCAAGACTGCATAGGACTATGCTTCCACCCATTTGGTGAAGTAGTCAATTGCGACGAGGACAAAACAATGCCCTTTCGTGCCTATCGGGTTGACTTTTCCAATGATGTCAATGCCCCAGGCCGAGAAAGGCGAGGATGATGTCATGGTGTATAAAAAGGATGGTGGCATGTGTTGTATGTTGGCGAAGATTTGGCAATTATGGCAATTTTTGACGTAGTTTCTGCATTCGGCTTCCATGGTGGTCCAGTAGTAGCCTAACCACATGATTTTTCGGGTTAGCATCATTGCGCTCATGTGAGGGCTGCATTCTCTGTCGTGGACCTCTCCCATGACTTTTTTAGCTTTGTGGTGATCAATGCAAAGGAGGAGAATCCCCTGGGGGGGGGGGGGAGGCGGGTTCTTTTGTATAGCCGTTCTTGGTTTTCCACGGATTGTGATGCATGTAAATGGATGGCTCTTTGTCCTCTTGTATCAGAGTTGAGAGGGAATTCATTTTTTGGTTTTGTAGTTGAGGATGGCATGGTACCAAGGTTCGACATAGTTCTCTTCGTCGTTGTTGATGGCGCCGATATGAGCTAGCTCGCTCCTTCTCTCGACACATAAGGGCATCGATGTCATGTCATCAATTATGTTGACGAGCGCGGCAAGTTTTGCTAGGGCATCAGCAACTTGGTTTTCCTCTCGTGGCAAGTGGAAGTAGTCGACTTGGTCGAAGAATTGGGTCTCTTGATTGATTTTTGCTTGGTAGGGTGCTAAGCTGTCGCTTCGGATTTTCCATGACCCTTACACCTTATTGATGATGAGCGAGGAATCGCCGTGGACCCTCAATCTCTTGATGCCAAGTGTTATGGCTGCTTCAGGCCGATGAGGCATGCTTCGTATTCGGTGGCATTTTTGGTGACGGCGAAGTCTAGCTTGGCTGAGATCGGAACATGTTCCCCTTCTGGTGATATTAGAAGGACTCCTACGCCGAAGCCTCTTAGGTTTGATGCACCATCGAAGTATAGGTCCCATGCGTCGGTATTGGCACAAAGGATGCCTTCATCACGTAGTGACCATGTGTCGGTCGTTGGATCCTCGTTGACGGGATTTTCTGGTAGGAAATCGGCGTCTGCCCTTTCCTTGATAACCTTGAGGGGTACGAATTTTAGGTCAAATTCGGATAACATGAGTGTCCATCTAGACAGCCTTCCGTTGTGTACGGGCTTTTCTAAGATGTATTTGACCAGGTCCATCTTGGAGTAGATGTGAACTGTGTAGCTGAGCATGTAATGTCACAGTTTATTTGTTGACCAAACCAGGGCAAGGCATGTCTTTTCCAGTTGGGTGTATCTTGTTTCGTATTCGATGAACTTTTTACTGATGTAGTAGATGGCTCGTTCTTCATCGTCGACGGTTTGTGCTAGCATTGCTCCCATGAGTGTGTTGGTGACAGTCAGGTATAGGGATAAGGGAATTCCCTGCTGAGGTGGCATGAGGACAGGAGGCTTGGATAGGATTTCCTTTATCCTGTCAAAGGCTTTTTGACAATCGTCGTCCCAATTGGTGTGATCGGAGGCGCAAAGCTTCTTGAAGATTGGTTCACAAATCATAGTGAGCTTGGCTATGAAGCGGCTGATGTATTGGACTTTATCGAGAAATCCCCCAATCTCCTTCTCGTTCTTAGGCCGAGGCATTTGCTGAAGAGCTTTGATTATGTAAGGATCAATATCGATGCCCCTTTTGTTGACGACGTGCCAGGAGTTTTCCGGAGGTGACCTCGAATGCACACTTCTGAGGATTTAGTCTCATATTGTATATTCGAAGGCAAGCGAAGAATTTCCGAAGGGCGCTGATGTGGCCGTCCCGCTCTTTTAATTTGACGATCATGTCATCGACATATACCTTCACTTCCTTATGCATCATGTCATGTAGGAGAGTGGTGGCGGTTCTTTGGTGAGTTGCTCCGGTGTTGATTAGACCGAAGGGCATGACAGTGTAGCAATATGTACCCCACTGTGTAGTGAATGCAGTCTTGTACATGTCTTCCTCAACCATTTTGATGTGGTGTTACTGATGCGTGCCTTTTATATAGTCTTTTTAAGCCTTATTTACACACATTTCTATGTACTTTACGTAGTATTATGCTACAAATGTCCCCCGAATAGTCTACTTTGGATTGCTTTGCTTTATTTGCAGGAATGTACCAAAGAAGGCGTAATCGAGCCTCTTTGCTGTCCCTTAGCTTGCATTCAGGAGATGGAAGAACTTGAGCGAGAATACCTTTACCAAGGAAAGCGTGAAGTCGTCTCGGAAGCAATTCAACGTTCAAATGAGCTGGCTAAGTGGTAGATGACACGATCGAAGACTCTGGCTGGTTTAGGCTGTTCGATCGAGTAAATTAGCTGTGAGAAGACCTCGATCGAATACTTTGCTTTGTTCCATCGAAAGGTGGAATTTGGAGGTTCCTCGATCGGGTAGTGTTGTACTCGATCGAGAGGTTTTGCTGGAGGATTGACTTGATCGAATAGTTCCAATATGCTCGATCGAGCACTTTGCTATTGGATATAGGATTTTAATATCTTTAATATCGTATTAGGTTAAATAAATATATCTCCTATAAATAGGAGAGACTTAAATAGGTTTAATGATTTTTTTATCTATCTTTTATCATCTATTATTCACTAATCATTGAGTATTAAGCAGACACATTTCTTCTCTTGTTCGACGTTCATTTTTCCGGATCTCAGATTGTGTAAACTCTTTGCTCTTCCTTATTTATATTAATTCCTTTTGCAACATTTAATTTCTTGTCTCTTAATTGTTATTAGCATTTAGTTTCAGTTTATACAATTTCTTCTTATTCATCCTTATACCATGTTTATCATTACTTCATCAATCGTTGTTAGTTTTATCATCACAATGAGTAGTTAATTTCTCTATTGCTAGGATTAGGGGAGTCATGGTAGTAAAACAATGATGCTTTAATTAGATTAGGAGGTTTAAATGTGAGAATTGATTCATAGCAATATAATTGTAATTGTTTAGTTGAGTGCACGGTTCTAAATTAATTAAACCGCTTAAATTCAGGCCTAGATCGGAAGATTGGAATGAATAGACACTGTTATGAACAATAGATTACTCTAATTAGGGCGGAAGCTAAGTTAGTAGTATTTTAGGGCGGATATCGGACCGGAAGGACCTTTCCTTCACCCTTCTCACATCAGACCGACTGACCTTACCTTTAGCAGAATTGTGTGATATCATGGTGAACCGACATCCTAGCATCTTTCTCTCTTTTTGTTCATATCCATTCATCCTTGCTGTTTTTGATTGATATCTCTCTCATTTCTTTTTATTTCAGTTCAGTAGTTTAGTCAAATCAAATCAAACCCCCCAATTTGTGACCGTGACGGACTAGATAACAAGTAGATACGATAGCCTCCCTGTGGAGTACGATACCCGACTTACCTCTGCTATATTAGTTGGAGCCGGTTGGTTTATTTTTGATAGGGTTGCGACAGCCATGTCAAATTTTGGCGCCGTTGCCGGTGAGGCAATTAGTTTATCTACTTATCTTATTTTAGTTTGTCTTAGTCTCAAGGGATTTCTAATTCCTTGAGACAGTTCTCATTTCTTTTCTCTTAGTTTTGTTTATGCCCAGGTCTCACAGGTCAGATTTAGTACCAGCTGATCCTGAACGAGAAAGGACTTTTCGCCGTAGACAGAATCTATTGATAGAGATTCGTCGAGAGGAAGACTTGAGTACTCTTGAACCTGTTATTGAAAACTTTACATTTGCGGAAGATCAGTCTTTAGAGGAAGACACTTCCAATTCTGCAACAGTTACTAAATCTGCGAAGATACCTACCATTGCTAGTCATTCTGAGCCGACAGCTGATTCCATTCCTAAAGGTTTCAAGCTTGCAAAGGAAGAGGGGAATACCTTTGACATTCGGCCCTCTTATATCAATCCAAGAAGGGGTACTAGAACGGTCTCTACAGATAACAGTGCACTTGTGGCTCAACTGGAAGCCATGAATGCAAGATTTGATAACTTCGAGTTGCAGGCCGCGGGGAATCAACAAACGGTTCACTTGTTGACTAAAAAGGGACCGTCTCATGTGAGAGATTAGGTGCCTCCACCGCAGCAACAACAACCTATCTTCTACCACATAAAGCTCAACAACAAGGCTATCAAAAGCCTCCCTATTTCCCACCGCCGCAACAAGGTGCCTCTTCTAGTGGCAATAATGACATAGCCGAGTTGAAGTCGATGGTGCAATCTCTGGCCATCCAAATGCAGAAAAGTGACCAAGCAAAGGATTCTTCTATCAAATTGCTTGAGCCCCAAATGGCTCAACTGGCTAGTAAGCAAGCTTCGAGACAACCCGGTCAATTAACATCACAACCTGACAAGAAACCTCATAAGACGGTAAATCTGATCAGTTTAAGGAATGGTCTTTCCTATGAGGGACCCAAAATATCAAAAGAGAATGATGAATTTTCTGACTCGGGGATTGAAGCTACTGTTCAAGGAAAGGCGTCGTATTATAAAGGAAAGACTGATTCGTCTAAAGTACTCGATCGAGTGATTGCTGATGGTCAATCGAGTACATTTGCTGAAAAAGTATCTGATCGAATGGATGAAAGTGCTCGATCGAGCACTGAGGAAAAGAGGGATCTCGATCGAGTAAATCAAGGTGCTTGATCGAGCACTATTGCTGAGAAAACTACTCGATCGAGAGGTAATATTCCTCGATCGAGCAATATCAATGCTGAAGGTGATGATTCATCGTTAAAGTCTACTTTGAACGACAATAAAAAGAAAAATGAAGACCCGTCTACTCCAATTCCGGTCCCATTTCTAGGAAGATTGCAGAATAAGAAGATTGAGCAACAATTCGGTAAGTTTGCTGAAGTTTTGAAAAGTCTTCATGTTCCCGTACCATTTGCTGAGTTACTAACCTAGGTACCCTCCTACATGAAATTTATGAAAGATATTTTAGCACGTAGGAGGCATATAAATGACCATGAGACGGTGGCTTTAACTGAAGCGGGCACTACCATTATTCAAAATAAGACCCCACCTAAGTTGTCTGACCCGGGTAGTTTCTCTATAACATGTCACATTGGGACACATTTAATTGATAATGCTTTGTGCGATTTGGGAGCTAGCGTGAGTGCTTTACCATTGTCTCTTGCCAAGAGGCTTGGTTTGACCAAATTTCATTGTACCAATATGACCGTACAGATGGCCGATCGTACTATATCACGGCCTTTAGGTGTCTTAGAGGACATACCTGTCAAGATCGGGAAACTCTTTATTCCCGTCGACTTCGTAGTCTTAGATATCCCTGAAGACTCATATACTCCTATTATTTTAGGACGACCATTTCTATATACCGCTCGCGCAGTAATAATTGTCGGGGGACAGACTTTGACTTTTCAGGTAGGTGATGAGGAATTGACCTTTTACCAGTCTTGTGTCCGTAGGGCGCCTATGCATGTCAAGCCCTGCAATGCTATTCCCTCTAAAGACCCTGATACGGAACCTCCAAATGACAATATTGAAACATGTGCGGCCATGTTAACACCTCTGCCCCAGATTGGGAGCAATATGGAGGACCATCCTGTCATTTCTGTTGTTACAGGTCTTGGCGGATTAGACATTGGAGATCCGAGGGATGACAGTACGTTGGAATTTGAGCCCATTGCCAAAGACGGTGTCGTAGATAAAGGCGTTCAAGGAGAAGAGGAGGACAGGCCTGAAAAAGTAAAGAAGAGAGTAAAGGCATATGTAGATGCGGTCTACTCTTCTTTGATCAATTTAAGTACATGTAGGCCTAAAGGGACGGTCCGCGATGCTGAAGGGACCTCCTCCAGTCAGAAGCCCTCTTTCAGGTTGTTCAAGTGTCTTAGAAGATGAGCCGTAGTGCTATTTGGCTTGTAAAAACAATTTGTAATATTGGATTTGTTAGACATTTTTATTGCATTTAGACATTAGGAATAGACGTTAGTTTAATTAGTTTAGGACGAATTTTAACTGCGTACTGTTATTTTGGTATTTTTGCGGGAAGTATTTTTACGTTTTATGCAGGTTAGGAGAATTTTGGATCATTGGGAAGCGTGCCAAGAGAGAAGCCCTCGATCAAACACTTTATGTGCTCGATCGAGCAAAATGCCCAAGAGGAAGTTTTCGATCTAGTAGTTCCAGTCACTCGATCGAATGGTCATTTTTCAGGTCGATCGAGTCGTCCAGTAATCGATCGAGCCGATTTGAAGAGGAAAATATCTCGATCGAATAACTTAAAAGTCATCGATCGAGCAAAGTCTCAAAAAGTTCTCGATCGAGTATGTTACAAACACTCGATCGAACAAAAGGAGATATAGAGCTCTCGATCGAGTAACGCAAAACCACTCGATCGAGTAGCTTTCTGCGCATATACACGAGGGAGTACTTCTTCTGCCTTATTCTATTTTCATATTCTTCTCCTTGTTCTTCCCTCATCCTTCGAATAACCCCAATTCCCAACCTAAAACCTTCATTTTCTTCCCTAAATCTTACCAATTAAATTACCCATATACTTATTTGGCATCAATTAAGCCGTTTGCCCTTAATTGCATCACAATTTTTGATTAATTTCGGGTTTTACAAGTTAGGGTTTGTGAAAAATCGAAGTAATTCGATTAATTAGAAGCTTTTTCGGTTTTAATTACTTATTATTGTTGGGTAATTATTCAAGTAAGTTCTTCTCCCCTTTCTTATTGTTTAATTGCAAGGTTACTATAGTTTTATGCGAATTAGGGTTTTAGAATTCGATTTGGGGAAAATTTTGAATTGGTTGATTGTTGATTAGGAACTTGCTTCTTATTGTAGCTTTGGATAGTGCTAAAGAAATCGGACTCAAGAAACCCGTTTCGGCTACTACTCCGTTTACTTCGCAGACAGTGGCCCCTGCTACCGCCACTGTCCCTGCTGTTACCACCCTTGCTGTGGTTGGTACTACTGCTACCACTACTATGGTGTCGACTACTGCTAAGTCGACACCCGCTGTTGTCCCCACTACTGCTGCCGCTGCTGTTACTGTTCCTGTCACTGCTTCTGGTTCACGCTCTGGGACGAGTACCGGGTTTCGTGCTGCTGCTTTACGTGCCGCTGCTAGGCACAATGCTGACACCTCCATAGAGACTTTACCTGAGTTTCCGCAGGTACGTTTTATATCCCATCCCATCGCACTCGATTTTTAAATTTGATGGAATGTGACATGACATCGACCCGTTTCCTGTGTCGACCTTTCTTAGAAAAATTAGGAATTTTAGAGCCCGTTGTTGAGCTGCTTAACGGGACAGGAATGTCGGGATTGGCCACCTTGAAAGAGCTCACCTATCGATAGTCGACCTTGGAATTTTTAAGCTCTTTCGCGGTTCACCCTGCAGCCTTTGCGACTGACCATGGGAGCAAGTGTATTTGTTTTAGACTGTTTAACACCACCTTTAGTTGGACTTTAGCTGAGTTTGGGGACAGGTTGGGTTTAGTTAGTGATGGTTTTCTTGAGCCTCCTAGGAAGCTCGTGTCTCAGATTCAGTCTACACTTGCACACACTCTCTTCGGTCAGCGACGTGGTGCTCACGTCTACGTACCCCCAACCCCTTATTTTCTCTGTCTGCTAGGAGAAACCCTTTTCGGTCGTCATGAGCCTAACAACGTTAATAACACTTAGCTGTCCATTTTAGTCGGGTACCTGAACATTGATAGCGGTGCCCCGTTTGTTTTTAACATTTTCTATTTGACGGCTCAGCATTGTAACGTTGTTGGATTAAAATCATCGGGCACGATATCTTGTGGAGGTTTAGTGACTCGCATTGCCCGCGGCCTTTTCCCCGATTTTCCCCGTGGTCTTAAATTTATAGATAAGGATAATGTCATCGACATTTTAGTCATGTCTTCTATGAACTGGTTAACAGCTGACCATCGGACGTGGAAGATAGACACTTCCCCGTCCGTGACTTTACCTTCACCCTCTCTGCCCCATCTTTTACCTTTGATTACTGTGACGGGTAGACTTCCACCACCTCCACCTTCTTACCTCCTTGACTTCACCCCTACCGTTTCTAGGAAACTGTTGTTAGGGAAGTCGGAGAGGGGTCTCGACCTACACAGGCTGGGAACGCGTCCACGCCCACGCTTACACCTACACCCTCTGCCTCTCAGCCGGCCTTACTGGCTAATTTTGTTGCACCTCCTACTTTTGAGGTGCCCGAGGTCATGGACCAAGGGCGTCGTAATGGTTTGTTGTTGGATATGTGCAAGAGAGTGGCTCGTATGGAGCGGGATCAGGCTCTTGCCTTATTCCCTATTTACGAGTACCACATGATGCGAGGTCATCCTGTTCCAGCTGGCTAGCCACACTCTTCCTTCTACCGGTACCTGGGGGAGGGGTACCCTCAGCCTGAGAGCAAGGAGGACTCAATAGAGACAGGGGAGGCTCCGAGCTAAGTTAGACGCGAGAGGTCGTTAGAGTAGGAGAGGAGAGGAGGAGGAGGAGGAGGACCCCACCTACCAGGTGGTTGACGAGGAGGGTGACGACGAGTAGCAGCTGGCTACTCACTTTTCCAGTTTGCTGACTGGTTTGGGGAAGTTGTATATATTGTGAGTATTTCTTGCTTTCATTCTGTATATCTCGTTTTTAGTTTATTTAATTTAGTTTTGCATTTGGTTGTATTTTTTCCTTTCCCTTATTATTTTGCTGGTGTATGCTGGAGGACAATGAGGGCATTGTCCGTTTTGGTTTGGGGAGGGTAATTCATCCTTTGAGTCTGCATTTGCATTTGTTTTTCATTCACGTTTATTGCATTTATTTTTTGCATTGTCTTTTATTTTCAAATATGAAAAATTAAAAAAGAATAGAAAATTCGAAAAATAAAAAATTCACGTTTACTTTTGCATATAGGTTGAGTCGGAACGGTGTATTTCGATGATGAAATTGCACTAATTTTGGTCCATTTTGCTTAAGCCTTGCATAAACTAATATCTTTTTAGCATTGTCTTATTGCATAATCTACGAGTTAATATTAAAATTTAGCTGAACGAATAGACATGACCTGAAATTTTGGCAACCTACTCATATTTTCTAAGGATTTAGAGCCTTAAAACTGGTGTCATTCACGACCAGTTCATGTAGAATTGTGAGTAGTTACTCCTTGCATAACATGTAACATTAAAATGCATAAGTATAAAATTCAATTGCTTATTGCCTGCATACATTCGGGTTAGTGGTTGGTGTCACACGCAGGGAGGTGCTTATTTTCCCTTTTCTTCCATTTTTACCCATAAACTCCACATTTAGCCAAATTTGCCTTTTAACCCTTAACTACATCCAAATTTGGCATGCCTTGTCAAGCTAGTTTAGTGATTGTTTTGTGGTATATTGTCTATTGAGCCGGATTTGGTTTGTATTGATTATCGGGAGTTGGTAATATGGAGAAGGAAAATGATGAAAAAAAAAGAAAAATAAAAAAAAACCGAGAAAAAGAAAGAATGAAAATGAAAAATGAAAGAATTTGATGAAACGGTTTTTGCTCCTATATTCTTATTCTATATCTTATGAGGATTTGATATTATTCGGCTTGGTGAGTTTGTATGCCGAATTAAAGGCATTATGCTTAATCTTGATGGATTAGAAGTGGATTTGTTTAATTTGGTTCTGTTTACGTAGCTAGCTTGGCTGTTAACCTCACATTCCCATAAATGTTTTGCCTTTCTTACCCATTGCTTCACTTTTCCATACTTTTGTAAGCCCTCGGCTATGACAGGACCTTGTTTGATTGGAATGTATGTGCACGATAGCTAGAATTGTTTTTCATACTATATTGCATGCATATTTATGTGGGTCATAGTTTAGGTGAGCGACTATATTTCTTCCTCTCTTACAATTAATTGCTTACCCTTTCCTTCATAAGAGAAGAGTGACCCGTGAAAGTCAATTTTTAAAGGTCTTGCAAGGTCGACAGTTCAGCTTTATTATAAAAATCTTACAACTCGTTTGCATTTGACAGTTTATGCTATAAGTATTAGTTTGTTTGCATTAAATCAGTTTAAGTGGATGGTTTGTAGCTTGCTCTGAGTTTTTATTCCGTTCCATTAGGTTGTTAGTTGCATTTAGTTTGCTTGGGGACATGCAAAGGTTTGGTTTGGGGAGGTTTGATGCGTGACTTTTATATAGTCTTTTTAAGCCTTATTTGCATGCATTTCTATGTACTTTACCTAGTATTATGCTTCAAATGTCCCCCGAATAGTCTACTTTTGTTTGCTTTGCTTTATTTGCAGAAATGTACCAAAGAAGGCGGAATCGAGCCTCTTTACTGTCCCTTAGCTTGCATTCGGAAGATGGAAGAACTGGAGCGAGAATACCTTTACCTAGGGAAGTGTGAAGTCGTCTCGAAAGCAATTCAACGTTCAAATAAGTTGGCTAAGTGGTAGATGACTCGACCGAAGACTCTAGCTGGTTTAGGCTATTCGATCGAGTAGATTGGCTGTGAGAAGACCTCGATCGAATACTTTTCTTTGCTCGATCGAAAGGTGGAATTTGGAGGTTCCTCGATCGAGTAGTGCTGTACTCGATCGAGAGGTTTTGCTTGAGGATTGACTCAATCGAGTAGTTCCAATATGCTCGATCGAGCACTTTTCTATTGGATGTAGGATTTTAATATATTTAATATCGTATTAGGTTAAATAAATATCTCTCCTATAAATAGGAGAGACTTAACTAGGTTTAATGATTTTTTTTATCTATCTTTTATCATCTACTATTCACTAATCATTGAGTATAAAGCAGACACATTTCTTCTCTTGTTCGACGTTCATTTTTCCAGATCTCAGATTGTGTAAACTCTTTGCCCTTCCTTATTTATATTAATTCCTTTTGCAACATTTAATTTCTTGTCTCTTAATTGTTATTAGCATTTAATTTCAGTTTATGCAATTTCTTCTTATTCATCCTTATAACATGTTTATCATTGCTTCATCAATCGTTGTTAGTTTTATCATTGCCATGAATAGATAATTTCTCTATTGCTAGGATTTGGGAAACCATGGTAGTAAAACAATGATGCTTTAATTATATTAGGAGGTTTACATGTCAGAATTGATTCATAGCAATATAATTGTCATTGTTTAGTTGAGTTCACGCTTCTAAATTAATTATACCGCTTAAATTTAGGCCTAGATCGGAAGATTGGAATGTATAGACCTGTTAAGAACAATAGACTACTCTAACGAGGGTGGAAGCTAAGTTAGTAGTATTTTAGGGCGGATAGCGGACCAGAAAGACCTTTCCTTCACCCTTCTCATATCAGACCGACTAACCTTACCTTTAGCAGAATTGTGTGATATCATGGTGAACCGACATCCTAGCATCTTTCTCTCTTTTTGATCACATCCTTTCATCCTTGATGTTTTTGATTGATATCTCTCTCATTGCTTTTTATTTCAGTTCAGTAGTTTAGTCAAATCAAATCAAAACCCCCCAATTTTTGACCGTGATGACTAGATAACAAGTAGATATGATAGCCTCCATATGGAGTACTATACCCAACTTACCTCTACTATATTAGTTGGAGCTGGTTGGTTTATTTTTGATAGGGTTGCGACAGCCGTGTCATGTACACAGCATACCCGTCCATGAATGAGAATAGGGTGTGCTCGGCGGTATTGTCCATCAATATGTCAACATGTGGCAGAGGGAAGTCGTCTTTTGGATTTGCCTTGTTCAAGTTCCTAAAGTCGACGCAAACCCGAATTCTCCCGTCTTTCTTGGGTATAGGAACTACGTTGGCCACCCAGACAGAGTATTCTGAAACTTTGATGAACCCGGCTATGAACTGTTTGTCTACCTCTTCCTTAATTTTCACGGACCATTCAAGGCGCATACGGCGCAACTTTTGTTTCACGGGTTTAGCTCCGGGTTTGACGGGTATCCTGTGCTCTGCAATCTCTCCATCGATCCCAGGCATGTCTTTGTAGGACCATGCGAATACGTCCTTGTATTTGTGCAGAAGGTCGATGAACTGTTGTCTTTATGGCGGGTCAAGGGTGGTCCATATCCCAAGTTCTTGAGGTGTATTATCGGTCCCTACGTTTATAGGTTCGCTCTCCTCAATGATGGGTGTCCTATCCTCTCGTTTGTCAAGCTCTTTGGCTAGGTGAGGTGGATAGTCACTCAAGTCAAAATCCTCATATTCGTTCATAATTGTATTGCAGTTAAATCAAGATGAGTCGTAAGAAAACTTAGCGTTCATTAAGTCGACTTGAGTGAAAAGCTCGGATAGGACAGATATCTCATGGGCAGTTATAGGCGACGATGTAGAAGAGGTGGCCCTTAGAACAAGCTCCGGGTTGCTACCTTCTGCAGGAGTGGCGGTGACCCTAGTTGACTCGGCCTCTTAGGCAGCCACAAGTTTTTGATAAAACGGTGGAAAGGGGACTTTGACTGGGGCATTAGGAGAGCCAGGAGCCAAGACAAACTCTGATTCGGACTCAGACTCAGACTCCTTATCATCTTCACTTCCTTATTTGAACATAGGGCCTTCTCCATTTGTGATCTTGAGAATGCGGCCTTGACGATCGGTCCACTTGACAGTTTTCCTCCAGCCTTGTGTCGCTTTCTCTGGGTCAGCATTAGAGATTAAGGCAGTGGGATTGAATTGGTTATCCTTTAGAGAAACTTTGATGATGTCCTCATAGCCGAGGTGCCTGATGTTGTCTTCTCCGAAGAGGAGACTCACGGCTTGCCCGTCCAAGCACGGGGTCGATTCAGATTTGGTTGACGCAGCCTTGGTGTTGTTGGGGATGAAGTAGCAGTCTTAAAAGGCTTTTAGGCCCGGGTGTTTGACCTTTGCTACGGGGTATTAGATTGGTTCTAGAAAGCCATTGTAGAGCTCGAACTCTCCCTCGGGGAGGAAGTATCCAGTGAGAGTCAAGTGATAGGGTCGGAGAATGACTCCGTGCTTTTTGCGCTTCCGTGTTAGGAAATTCATTTCTTAAATGTCTTCATCGGTCGGTTCATAGCCTAGCCCGAAGGGAATGTTAGGAACCTTGGCCTGCTTCATAGGAGGCAAGGTGTTCTTCAGTGGATTTGGAGATAGGACCGGGAAATAACCCTGGCGCATCATAATGCGATTGACTGTGAGGTTCGAGAATGGGTCACAATCAAAGGATTTTGATTCATTGGTTAAGACGTTCACAGTTTGGAATCCCTGCAATTCATTGTCGTCCTCTTCAATGACCTGAGAGGGTATTCCCTTCTTCATGATAGTCTTGATTGAGGTTGCAGGAATTGTGATTGTTTTTCCGTTGAAAGGGACCCTAATTTTCTGATGAAGGGTTGAGGTGACGGCCTTAGCGGCGTGAATCCAGGGGCGCCCCAGAAGCATGTTGAAAGAGGCGTCAATATCGACCACTTGGAAACTGGCTTGTCTTTCTAGGGGTCCAGTTGCAATGGTCAAGGTGATGAGACCCGCAACCTTATGACGAGTGCCGTCATAGGCACGTACTTCTTGATTAGTCGGGACCAAGTCAGCTTCCTTGATACCCAGTTTATGAGCCATCTTGAGGGGAATGACGTTGACCGCAGATCTGTCATCCACTAAAACCATAGGTATATTCTTCTTGAAGCACTGTACAGTGATGTATAGGGCCAGGTTATGGTTGGGTCCGAATGGAGGGATATCTTCGTCAGAGAAGATAATCGGGTTGTTCAGGTCAGGGACATCCCTGGTCATGTGTGCTACCACTTCTTCAGGAGGGGAGGTAGAGGGAACTGTCAACTTTCCCAAGGCTTGTAGCAAAGCCCGCCGATGTTCGAAGGATGAAGCAATCAGTTGCCAAATTTAAATTTCGGCCTTCGCCTTTTGCAGTTGTTTAAAGATCAAGTTCTCGGAAACCCTGGGTTGAGTGTCCATGTCCGGGACGACTTGGTCATTTGTGGTTGTATTGGTTGTTGTTTTGTTCGGATTCTGGTAGGGGCATCCAGATCAGGTAAGGTGACCGATCTCTTTCACCCGTTTGCCTTTTCCCGAAACAATGTAGATATCCTCTGCGTCGTCTCTCCAGATACCATTAATTTTGGGATCGCGAGGGTACATTGGAGGGGTATTCCTCGGTGGATAGTTTTTGTAGGGGAATTTCTTGTGGGGGTAGTTTTTGTAGTGTTGATTATTGTGGGGTTGATTATTGTGGGGTCGATTATTGTAGGGTTGATTACTGTGCGGTGCATGCCAGAATGGTCGCGGGAGCAATCCTTTCTGGTAATGGGAGTTTTGGGTGCTCGGAGGACCCTCCCTTGGGCGTGGTGTTGGTGTTGGTGGGTTGAAAATAAGCCGGTGGTAGGAGTCCTCTAGTCGGGTGATCCTTTCTGAGAGCCTGGCTATGGCTTCCTCAACCTGCTGAAACATGGTGAGCATGGTTTCGGTGCTAAATACGAACATCCCGTCCTGGGTGTCCTTTTCCAAGGCATTGACCTCGTCATCAATAGGTAGGATGAGGTGTGAGCAATCCAGGGTTGGCTCGTCATCAGAGATGGCATGGATTTCCAAGGGGTTCGTCGTGTTATTTGGTTTTGTAGGCGGACGTAAAGGTAATTCCCCTTTCTCAATAATATCTTGAATGGCGTGCTTTAGTTTAAAGCAAGCTTCCGTGTCCTGACCTTTGCCTTGGTAATATTGGCAGTAAGCATTGGGGTTCCAGAAACGCATTTTATTAGCCTCGGACGTGTTCGGAGTGGGTCCAATCGGCTGTAGTTTCCCTTGGTCCATGAGTCTTTTTAGGGCACTGACATAGGTTGTTTCTAAGTTTGTGAATATCCTTTGAGGTCGTTCAGTTTTCTTTGTGGTTGGTTCGAGGAGGTTGACCTCATAAATTTTGTTTGTCTGACCATAGGGAGGAGATCCAGTTGATATAGATCTCTGGTAGCCTCTACCGGTGGTTTTGGCTAGGACTCCCTTGTGTAGGTCGTCTTCAATGCGGGTTCCGAGGATTTGCAGGTCCTGGAAGGTTTTGATGTTTTGATATCTCAATAGGTTGGCATAAACTAGACGGAGGTTGTTGACAAACTTCTCCACCAAAGTTGATTCACTCGGCTTACTGAACAATTGGGTGCTTACCCTCCTCCAACGGGTTAAAAATTCTGTGAACACTTCCTTATCATTCTGAGTCAGGACCTCAAGAGTGCGGGTGTTGGCTTGAATTTCGACGTTATCGGCATACTGTTTGGCAAATTCAACGGCGACTTCGTCCCAAGTGGTAATGCTCTTGGGGTCGAGGGAATAGTACCATTGGCGTGAAATTGGTCCTTGGGATGACAGAAAGATCCGGGTGAAAAGTTCTTGTTTGACCCCCTTGATGGACATGTAGTCCTTAAAGCCCCGAATGTGATTGAGCGGGTCCTCCACTCCCTTAAACTTGGGTACATTAGTTAAGGTAAAGTTGTCGGGCAACTGACCCCCAACGGGTTCGAATCTTCGATTGTTCTCAAGGTGGAAGTTGTTACCACGGGCTAGGAGCTGTTCCTCCAAGAGCTTGGGCCTTTTTTCAGTTTCGGTCAAAGGTGGAGGGTTGTGTTCTCCGGTTTCCTTGTTTTCCAAGGTGTCGATACGGGTCTTGACGCGGTCAAGGGTGACCTTAAGGGCTGTGAGCAGGCTGGCTAGCTGAGCAGTCGTGAGATCTCTGTTGTCATCGTTGTTGTTGGAGAAAGCTAAAGACGGGGCCACGGCTCTGAGGCAGAAAATGGCTCACGTTACATACAAATCCGTCACGGTTTAACGACTAAACGCAGACAGCACAAAAGACAGGAAGACACTTTGGACTCAACAAGATGAGGGCAACCGTGTGTGGTGCCTTGGTGCTGACTCGATTTATGATGTGACGGTGTTGACCGAACTTTGACCCGCGTTCAACGTAATGGCGTGACGCCATCGAACGAGTCTCGAGGTGAGATGAGTCATAAATAAAGACCCATACGTATGTTTGTTTTGACTTGATAGACACGAGGTGGATTTGAAATGGTGGACTGAAATTTTCAAAAATAAAGATTTTAAAAAGTATTCATTCGTCGCTTTATGGACGGCTTCCGAAGAGTAGGGATCTTCAAAAGGTCGACCAGTCGAGAAGTTGGCTTAAGTTTGTTTTCAGAAGACGGTTTGAGTTCGATTTGCGACGGCTCTTGAAAACAGTGTGATGTTTCCGAAGACGGCTTTTGAAATCCAAAATCGTGTGTTTTGAAATCGAGTTTTGAAAGGTTTGAAAAGGTTGTGGTCCCGGGGACGGTGTATGGTCCTCAAGATTTGAAAAGCCTCGAAAAAGGGTGTGTGCCATTTTCGGGTTTTGAAAGAGCCATTGTGTCGGCGCGAGACGGGTTAAAATCCGTGTTGAGACGCGGCGATTATAATGGCGTAAAAAGGTGTTTTTGAAATGGTTGTGAAAACTAGGTTTGAAAATCGTCATTACAACGGCCTAGGAAGGCGTGCTTTTGAAATGGTTGTAAAAAAACGGGTTTGAAAATTGATGCGTGTATTTTATATAAGAGTTTTACCTCATTTTACATGCATTTCTGTACTATTTATGTAGCATATAGCTACAAATGCCCCCGAATAGTCTACTTTAGTTTGTCTTGTGTAAATTGCAGGTACGGACCGGAAAGAAGATAAATCGAGCCTAAACTCGTCCCATTTGCATACATTTATGGAGAACAAGGAACCGGAGTTTGGAATCTATCACTTTAAAGACGCGTGAGCTGGTTTCGGAAGGTGTCAAAGTGATTTACGTGCTAATATAGCTCGATCGACCACTTTTCAGTCGATCGAACGCTTTATCCCTTGAAGTTTCACTCGATCGAGTTGTTTTCATACTCGATCGAGAAGGCTAATATATGAAGTCCTCGATCAAACGGTTTTTCCATTCGATCGAGAGGAGTTGCTACTTAGTTCCTCGATCGAGTGGTTAATTTTACTCGAGCGAGAGGTTTTTCTCCTGTAATTGCGTTTTTGCCTTATTCTGTATGGGCTTTGTAATTAGGCTTGGTTATTAGGTTAAGTAGTAAGATTTTCGACTACTTAATCACTTAGTAGACTACGTTGCTCATCTTTTTTTCTCTCTTCTACCCTTACTCTAGACTACTACTCGGATTTGAATCCTGTAATCGGTACATTATTCTCTTTTATTGCTTAATCATAATCCCTTTTATTGCTCTTTATTCCTTCTCTTCCTTTATTTACAATTGCTCTTGTTCAATCTTTCTTATTGCATTGTTCTGATGTTTAATTTCTATTGTCTATGTATGATTGTTGTTAATTCGATGATAATGCATAGCTAATTTCCTTTGCTAAGACTTAGGGAATCCACGATTATGAAGGAATTGTAAATCGATATATTAGGTTTAATGCTTGTGTAGTCTATGTTGTTAATCGCTGCATTTAATTGTTTCTGTCTAATTGAGTCGACGCAATTAGTCATTTAATCGCAGTAAACCTTGACCTAGACTGGAAGGTTGGAAAGCGTGAGACTTGTAGTGAACATTAGGGCACGTACTGAGGGCGGAAGCTAATCTATTTGTGCTTTAAGGCGAATTGAGACCGGAAGGAGATATTCACCACCCCATAGGTCATACTTGCATTGACCTGAGATCGAGATTGCGTGACTGAATGATCATGGTGAACCGACTGTCTTAGCTAATTTCTCTCTATTTGCTTAATCTTTATCTCCTTACCTTTTCTCTCTTCCTTAATCTCTAAGTTTAGAACAAACAAATTCAAACCCCCATAAATTGGTTACCGTGACGGACTTAGTTAAGGCTGACATTTTCCCATCTCCATGTGGAGATCGACCCTACTTACTGCTAGCTTCTGTTAGTATATCTAGGTTTATTTTTGGTACCTGACGACGGTATCAAATTTTGGCGCCGTTGCCGTGGAGGTGGCACAATTTTGTTGCTTTATTTAAGTTTGTCTCTCGTCTCAAGGAATTTATTCCTTGAGACTGATCTCATATTTTTGCAAGTTTTTGATTACTTTGCAGGATATCCGTACTAGAAGAGAATATTGCCGTACCTGCTCCAGTCAATAAATTCTATCTGCCAGGATGCCGAATATAGCCAGCCATTCAGAGCCGATGGTGGATTCCCTTCCAAAAGGTTTCCTACTACCCACTACTGACTCGGGAACCTTTGGAATCCACCCCTCTTACATACAGTTGGTCGAGAGAAATCTCTTCAGGGGGGGTACCTGGAGAACATCTATGCAAGCATATAGAGCTATTTACAGAGTACTGCTCCACCATTCCTCTTGTTGCTGGGGTGACACAAGACAGAGTAAAGGGGGTTCTCTTTCCTTTCTCTTTAGCTGATGATGCCCGGGAATGGTTGAGGGATTTAGACAGGGAAGCTGCCGGTGTAACCGACTGGAATTCCCTTGCTTTAGCCTTTTACAGGCAATATTTCCCACCACAGCGCACTAATGCGCTGAGAGCTCAAATTACTGCATTTGAGCAGCTACCTACTGAAGACTTGAACGGAGCTTAGACTAGGTTCAAGAGGCTCGTCCGTTCTGTGCCTCATCATGGTTTCAAGCGCTGGTTCTTGTGTACCCAACTTTATATTGGGTTGCATCCGGACCAGAGGGCTATCCTTGATAATGCAGCTAATAGGAGATGGCCATCCATGTTGCCGAATACGGGAATCCCAGAGTAAGTGGGCATGTGAACGAATTGGTAGTGGCTGAGGTGGAGAGTCCGGAGATTGTAGAGACTGTGGGTGAGCATGCACAAGTTTGTGCTATTACTTAGCATGAGATAGTATGCGGTAGATGCAGCATGGAGGGGCATGACCCTATTGGTTGTCTGGTGAGTGTAGAGCGTGTCCTTGCTTATCAAAAATTTAGGCAAGGAGTTCCCTTTTCTCAATTATATGAAGACTTGACGAGTGCTTCTACTTCTTCTACGCCAATGCCACAACCGGATTCCTCTTCTACAAATGGGGAGTTTGCCGAACTGAAATCCTTGGTTTTGAACTTAACGCAACAGCTTGGGGAGAAATGCAACAAGGATAATACCGCTATCGTGGAGTTAAGAGAGCAAGTTGCGCAACTAACACTCGCGCAAAATCAAGTCAATCATTCACCCTCATGCGACCCAGTCAATGCCATCAATCTCCGAAGTGGCCTTGCTTATGAGGGGCCAAAAATGCCGGAAGACGGGGTTGTGACAGCTGTTAATGTCCCGGAGGACGAGTTGGAAGAATCCACGGACGAAATCTCTGCTGCATATTATCCAGGCACTCGATCGAATGAAAATTCCCCTCGATCGAGTAAATTATCTTCTTCCACTGCTCGATCGAGTACAATTTCTACTCGATCTAGAGATGCTCATTTAACAGATTTTGATCGAGCAACCCATTCCTCTCGATCGAACACTTTGGCAGAAGAAATACCTCGATCGAGGGATTATGGGACTCGATCGAGAGAACCTGAAATACAAGAGCTCGATCGAGAGGTTCAAATACCTCGATCAAGTAATTCTTAAGACAAAACCACTCGATCGAGTGAAGAAAGTGCTCGATCGAGTGCCAGAACCAGCGGAGCTTCAATTTTTATATCTAGTTCCGCTACCGTGTCATCTTCCCCTGCTGTGAAGATGTCACGTGCTAATAAAGGTAAAGAGAAAGTCGCGGGTCCACTCATTGCTACCAGAGTACCCTTTCTAGGATGTCTGAAGGACGCGAAGGTTGAGCAACAGTACGGTAAATTTGTGGACATTGTTAAGAACCTCCAGGTAACCGTTCCTTTTACCGAACTAATTACCAAGGTACCTACTTACGCTAAATTTATGAAAGACATTCTGACGCGTAAGAGAGAGCTAAGTGAATTTGAGACTGTTGCTTTCATGGAAGAGTCTAGTAATTTAATTTTAAATAAGGCTCCACCTAAAATGAAAGACCCGTGTAGTTTTTGTATTACCTGTATTATAGGCAATGAAGTAATAGATAAGGCTATTTGTGATTTAGGAGCCAGTGTCAGTGTCATGCCTTTGTCTGTCTGCAAGAAATTAAAAATGGGTCACCTTAAAATGACTAATATTACTTTACAGATGGCTGATAGATCTGTAAGACGACCGTTGGGTATCTTAGAGGACGTGCCTGTGAAAATAGGCAAGTTCTTTATACTAGTAGACTTTATTGTCTTAGACATAGCTGAGGATACCCGGACCCCAATCGTACTAGGAAGACCATTCTTATGTACAGCTGGGGCTATTATTGATGTCAAACAAGGGCGTTTGACTCTTGCAGTGGGGGATGATGATCAGCTGACTGCTTTGTTAGCTGTGCTTAAGAAAAACAGGAAAGCTATGGGTTATTCCTTGGATGATATCAAGAGGATTAGTCCCGACATTTGTACGCACAGGATTGAGCTGGAGGAAGATCACAAGCCTTGCAGACAGGGTTAGCGCCGGCTGAACTAATAGATGCAAGATGTTATGATGGCTGAGGTAATGAAGCTGCTTGATGCAGATATTATCTATTCTGTTGGTCATTCTAAGCGGGTGAGTCCAGTTCAGGTAGTCCCTAAGAAAGGAGGGACTACTGTGGTCAGAAATGACAAAAATGAATTAATACCTACTAGAGTAGTAACTGGCTGGCGGATGTGTATAGACTACAGACATCTGAATGCCGCCACCAAGAAAGATCACTTTCCCCTTACTTTCATTGATCAGATGGTAGAAAGGTTAGCTTCTCATAATTTTTTCTGCTATTTGGATGGGTACTTAGGGTTCTTTCAGATCCCTATTCACCCAGATGATCAAGCTAAGACTACTTTTACTTGTCCTCAGGGCGTTTTTGCTTATCGCAGGATACCTTTGGTTTATGTAACGCCCCTGCCACATTTCAAAGGTGTATGATGGGGATATTTTCAGAGTACATTTAGTCTATTATGGAAGTTTTCATGGACGATTTCAGTGTCTATGAAAGTGATTTTTCTAATTGTCTGTCTAACCTTGATAAAGTGTTGCAGCGCTGCATTGAGGTTAATCTTGTGCTTAACTAGGAGAAGTGCCATTTCATGGTCAACGAGGGAGTTGTCTTAGGGCACTTAGTTTCTGACAGCGGAATAGAAGTTTACAAAGCAAAAGTGGAAGTGATTCAGCAATTACCTCCTCCTGTTAACGTCAAAAGAGTGAGGAGTTTCCTTGGTCACGCCGGCTTTTATCGCCTTTTTATCAAGGATTTTTCAAAAATTGCTAAACCACTTACACAGCTGCTACTTAAGGATGCCCCTTTTGTATTTACTGGTGAGTGTCTTTTTTCTTTTAACAAGTTAAAGCAGGCCTTGGTAGCTGCGCCGATCATACAGCCTCCTGACTGGGATTTACCGTTTGAGATAATGTGTGATGCTAGTGACTATGCGCTAGGAGCGGTGCTAGGCTAAAGAAAAGATAAAGCTTTAAATGCAATTTACTATGCGAGCTGAACTCTGGATGAGGCTGAAGTGAAGTACACCACTACTGAGAAAGAGCTGCTAGCTGTGGTTTATGCCTTCGAAAAATTCCGTTCTTATTTGATAGGGTCAGAAGTTACTGTTTTTACTGACCATGCAGCACTGAGGCACCTTCTGGCTAAGAAGGAAGCTAAACCACGGCTATTGAGATGGATACTTCTTCTTCAGGAGTTTGATTTCAGATTAAAGATAAGAAAGGAACTGAGAACGTTTTAGCTGATCATCTATCGAGACTGTCACAGCAAGAGGGAGAAGATCCTTTACCTATCGATGATTCTTTTCTTAATGATTATTTGTTTGCTGTTTTGTCTTCTATTGTTAACCAAGATCCTTGGTATGCAAATCTAGCTAACTACATTGTCAGTGGCACACTGCCGCCTGACCTTTCTCATCAGTAGAGGAAGCGTTTTCTGTATAACGCTAAGCAGTAGTTCTGGGATGATCCTTATTTGTTTAAGGAATGTGCAGACGGTCTCTACAGACGGTGTATTCCGTAGTTGGAGACCAAAGTAGTCCTAGAAGACTGTCACTCATCCTCTTATGGTGGTCACCACGGTCCATCGCGCACCGTGGCTAAGGTACTTCAGTCTGGTTTTTACTGGCCTACTTTGTTTGCTGATGCTAAGGCTTTTGTTTCAGCTTGTGATGCCAACCAACGATCAAGGAATATTTCAAAGAGACATGAGATGCCACAAAATGGTATCTTGGAGGTTGAGGTTTTCGATGTCTGGGGCATTGATTTCCAAGGACCGTTCCCATCTAGTAAAGGTAACAGGTATATTTTAGTAGCTGTTGATTATGTGTCTAAGTGGGTGGAGGTAATTGCTTCACCCCATTGTGATACCAAGACCGTGATTAAGATGTTTAAAAAGATCATATTTCCTCGATTTGGTGTCCCTAGGGTCGTCATTAGTGATGGGGGAATGCACTTCAAAGAAAAGAAACTAACTTCCTCTCTGTCTAAGGTTGGTGTTCAACACCGGCGTGGTTTGGGGTATCATCCCCAAACTAGTGGTCAGGTTGAGGTCTCTAATCACGAGATTAAAGAGATCCTATCTAAAGTAGTTTCTAAATCACGGAAGGACTGGAGTCTTAAATTAGAAGACACATTATGGGCTTACAGAACTGCCTTTAAGACGCCGATTGGTGCATCGCCTTATCGGTTAGTTTATGGGAAATCATGTCATTTACCTGTTGAGTTGGAATGTAAAGCTTGGTGGGAAATTCGTGAACTTAACTTTGATCCTAAGTTGTGTGGTCAGAACCGTCTTTTACAGCTAGATGAACTGTAGGAGTTTAGGCTCAACGCCTATGATAGCTCATGTATCTACAAGGAGAAGACGAAGAGATGGCATGACAAAAGAATTTTACCTCGTGAATTTCATGTCGGGCATAAGGTGTTGCTGTTTAATGCCCGACTGCGATTATTTCGTGGCAAGCTGAAATCCAGGTGGAGTGGACCTTATACGGTGACAGCTGCCACTAAATTTGGGTCTGTTGAGCTAGAAGGTGAATGGGCAATATGTGAAGTATTATCACGAAGCAAATGAAGAAGACAATCGTGTTGAAGTCTTGTACTTCAACGAGCTTGATGCGCCAGTTAATTGAAGCCAGAAAGGTCGTGCGGGACCTCTTAAACCTGTGCTTTCCGAGAGGCCACCCGAACTGTTTTGTTGTACTTTTGTTAAACTCATTTTCTTTTCCTTTAGCTGTGTGTTGAACTTTAAACGCCGATCTATGCGTCCTTCGTATTTTCCCAAACTTCTTATACGCGTTTTGTAGGTGAAGCAGCTCGATCGAGTGGTTTTTCTACTCGATCGAGTACTTTTGCTAAGATTTTCACTCGATCGAGCGTCTGCTGTTCTAGATCGAAATGCTGCAAATCCTATTCACTCGATCGAATAACTTAACCTCTCGATCGAGTGCTTTTGACACCAAATTTTCTCGATCGAACTGTTCTGAGTTGTTCGATCGAGCAGTACCGTGTTCCCGCATCTATTTTCCGTCCAGTGAGTTGCTGTCTGGCAATAAGGGCATTGTACGGTTTGTTTTGGGGAGGTATGCATCCATATCTATGTCTACATGTTTTCTTACATTTTTATTTGCATGTTTATGCACTTTCGCATGCATCGTTATTTTTAATTCAAAAAAATCACATAAAACTCAAAAAAATTCACAAATTTTCACGTTTATTTTGAGTCGGAACGTTTGAACTTTGACACTACATTGAGTTTCTACCTATGCCTTGCATATTCTTGACATTTTGTTGGCACGAGAATGTGCATAATATACGAGTTTTTGTTTCTCTCTTATCTGAACGAATAGACTTGACTCACGTATTGGCAAGCTACATTACATTCTGAGGTTCAAATTTTTAAACTGGTGACATTCATGACCGGTTTCATGTAGGATGTGAGTAGTACTCTCTATAAGGCATGTAACATCAATTTGCATAAGCATGAATCTAGTCTTCTTAATACTTGTATGCATTCGGTCTGTGGATGGTGACACATGTTAGGAGAAGCAGTTCCCTTTATCTCATTCTACCCGTGAACCTCACATAGCCAAATTGCCTTTTTGTCCTATTAGCTACAATCCATAATTTTTCTTACCCTAGCCGAGCTAGTGATGAGTAGCTGTTTGGGAAGCTTTACTGCAATTTGGTTACTTATCTTATTTCAGAATTCGGTGGAAGAATTGAAGGGAATGAAAGAAAAATGCTATGAAAAAGAAAAAAACAATAGAAAAAGAATTGGAAAAAATACACGAAAAAGAAGAAAAAAAATCATATACGGAAAAATGAAAAGTTGTATAGATGATTTACTCCCATGTTTTTTTTGCATCTTATGGGGATTTGACAAGTTTATGGTGTTTTGTGAGTTGAGTGCATCCAATTTGCACTGTTTGTATTGATATTTATTGAGTATGAAGTTAGGATGTAGTTTCAAAATTTGGATCCGTCGTTGCTTGCCTGGCTATTAACTCCACATTTCCAAATTCATCTTAGCCCCTTCTTACCCATTACCTCACTTACCCAGACGTAAGTCCTCGGCATGTGTCTTGGTCATTAGTTTGGTTGGAATGCATATGTACGGTTGTAGAGATTTTATTCATGTTAAACTGCATGTATGTTCTTATAGGTCGAGTTAGGTGAGTGTCTTTACTTCTTTCTATCTTTCACTTATATACTCACCTTGTGCTTAAATTTGAGTGATGAGCGACCCGTAAGAGTCTGATATCTTTGAGTCTTGCAAGGTCGACGGTTCAGTAAGTGTGAGACATTGATTTAATTCGTTTGCACTTATCACTTGCCACTTTGTTAGTTGTTGAATTAAACTGGTTTTGGTGAATGATTTGTAGCTGACGAGTTGGTCCCGTTCCACTATTTGTTCTTAGTTTCATTCATAGTTTTCTTGCGGACAAGCAAAGTTTTGGTTTAGGGAGATTTGATGTGTGTATTTTATATAAGGTTTTTACCTCATTTTTACACGCACTTACGTACTATTTATGTAGCATCTAGCTACAAATGCCCCCGAATAGTCTACTTTGGTTTGTCTTGTGTAAATTGCAGGTACGGACCGGAAAGAAGATAAATTGAGCCTAAACTCGTCCCATTTGTATACATTTATGGAGAACAAGGAACCGGAGTTTGGAATCTATCACTTTGAAGACGCGTGAGCTGGTTTCGGAAAGTGTCAAAGTGCCTTACGTGCTAATATAGCTCGATAGACCACTTTTCAGTCGATCGAGTGCTTTATCCCTTGAATTTTCACTCGATCGAGTTGTTTTCATACTCGATCGAGAAGGCTAATATAAGAAATCCTCGATCGAACGGTTTTTCCATTCGGTTGAGAGGAGTTGATGCTTAGTTCCTCGATCTAGTGGTTTAATTCTACTCGATCGAGAGGTTTTTATCCTGTAATTGCGTTTTTGCCTTATTCCGTATGGGCTTCGTAATTAGGCTTGGTTATTAGGTTAAGTAGTAGGATTTTCGACACTTAATCACTGAGTATACTACGTTGCTCTTCTTTTTTTCTCTCTTCTTCCCTTACTCTAGACTACTACTCGGATTTGAATCCTGTAATCGGTACATTATTCTCTTTTATTTCTTGATCATAACCCCTTTTATTTCTCTTTATTCCTTCTCTTCCTTTATTTACAATTGCTCTTCTTCAATCTTTCTTATTGCATTGTTATGATGTTTAATTTCTATTGTCTATGTATGATTGTTGTTAATTCGATGATAATGCGTAGCTAATTTCTTTTGCTAAGACTTAGGATATCCACGATTATGAAGGAATTGTAAATCGATATATTAGGTTTAATGCTTGTGTAGTCTATGTTGTTAATCGCTGCATTTAATTGTTTCTGTCTAATTGAGTCGACGCAATTAGTCATTTAATCGCAGTAAACCTTGACCTAGACCGGAAGGTTGGAAAGGGTGAGACTTGTAGAGAACATTAGGGCACGTAGAGAGGTCGGAAGCTAAGCTATTTGTGCTTTAGGGCGAATTGAGACCAGAAAGAGATATTCGCTGCCCCATAGGCCATACTTGCATTGACCTGAGACCTTGATTGCTTGACTGAATGATCATGGTGAACCGACTGTCTTAGCTAATTTCTCTCTATTTGCTTAATCCTTATCTCCTTACCTTTTCTCTCTTCCTTAATCTCTTAGTTTAGAACAAACAAATTCAAACCCCCAGAAATTGGTTACCCTGATGGACTTAGTTAAGGCTGACATTTTCCCATCTCCCTGTGGAGATCGACCCTACTTACTGCTAGCTTTTGTTAATGTATCTAGGTTTATTTTTGGCACATGACGACGGTATCAAAAATCGTCATTACGACGGCCTAGGAAGGCGTGTTTCTTTGAATGGTTGTAAAAAACCGAGTTTGAAAATCGTCATTACGACAGCCTAGGAAGGCGTGCTTTTGAAATGGTTGTAAAAAATCGGGTTTGAAAATCGTCATTACGACGGCCTGAAAGGCGTGCTTTTGAAATGGTTGTAAAAAACCGGGTTTGAAAATTGTCATTATGACGGCCTAGGAAGGCGTGTTTTTTGAAATGGTGGTAAAAAACCGGGTTCAAAAATCGTCATTACGACGGCCTAGGAAGGCGTGCTTTTTGAAATGGTTGTAAAAAAACGGGTATGAAAATCGTCATTACGACGGCCTATGAAGGCGTGCAACGCTCGGCAAAAGACCGAGGTTTAAAATGGCCATTATAACGACGCAAAAGGGTGTTTTTGAAAGTTTGAAATGACACGGAAGGACTAATGATCACATAGCACATAAGCACTCGCACTTCATCAATTATGCATAATGCTGACACGGATTTTGGCTTAAAAAGGTGGGTTATACACCAAGCGATCAAACCCCGATTTTCGAGAGGGATACCAATCCAAACAAAATGTGTAAGGAGGGTGCCCTAGCCTTGTGCACGAAGGAAATGAAAGCTCTTTGACAAAACAGGAATGTGTAACGTCAATGGTATGCTTGACTCAATCAGGATTCGAAATGCGGGGATGAGAAAACTCACGCCGACGGGATGAGCCAATTGTTCGATAAAGAATAGGTTGTGGGCCCAGACAAGGAACCCGACTTATGACCGTAATATAAATTAATGCATTTTAACCAAGACCTCGTTCGAGTCTCACCATCTAGGGATCACAAAGACACAAGTGTCCATGTTCTCCCCAGTGGAGTCGCCAATCTGTGAACATGGGCCACCTCCATGCCAAGCCAATCTTTGGACGGACAACAGTCTGAAAGCCACGCTCGGTGGCGTAAAAAATGCTTTCGACCAGATCACTTTAGATCGGTCGGTTTCTTCTCGGCAAGGGTCTCGAAACGATGCAAGAGATGTTCGGAGTCGCCACCAAGAATTTGTGGGATGCTTGGAACCTGTTCGAATCCACTTTATACCGAGGTCAACCAAGGCAAAAAGCGGTGTTTGACATAGGTACTAAAGATAAGGAGTCGTCCCTCTTTAGCATCCTATCTCTAGAATGACTCTCGTTCACCCTGGATAAGGTCGTCCACTATCCAAAGCTTCTGAGTAAGAGGTGAAGGTACGTATTGGAAAGCCCCATAATCGGACACCCAATCCCGCCCGCGGTAGTGGCCTCTACTGATCGATCTTGGTTGGTTAAATGCAAAAGTTGATAAAACGGGTAAATGCATGAATGCGCATCCACAAATTTAAACCTAACATGTGAGCTTTATATGTCGGTTGTTTATACAAATATCAAGTAATTGATGTCAAGTTGGATATAAGGTTTATTTGCATGCAAGACAAAAATTAAACATCTATTTACCGAGTTAGGTTCATGGTGCATAACGTGATCCATTTGTCTTGGAAAGGCGTTTTGTAAATACAAAGTAAAAGGGCAGGCTTGCCATCTGATCCGTCCTGTATTCGGGTTAACTGACTAGACAAGTGCTGGAAAGGAAGCAGGACATGCATTAGGCAGCCTATTAAGGCGCGAGCCATCAGGCGATGCAAAGGCACATGTCCTGGTTTAAAAACTGGAAATTAGTAAGACTGTATAGGCGCGAGGCAGCTGACGGTCCATAGGGACATCTTCTGACTGTTGAAAACGTTTGAAAAACGGTTTGTAAATGAGTATTTGAACCCATCTTTGTTTGAAAAGGTCGTTTAGACCGCTTTTGTGTTAATATGAAGAACGGGACTTGAATAATCATCATTGTATTGACGATATTCGGTGTCGGGTCCGGTTTTGCAAGCTTGGCATGAATAGTTTTGAAAAGTGATTATGAACTAATTGTATTAAGTTCATTTGTTTGTAATTAGTCAATGTTCATCATCGTACTCGGGTTTAAACCGACATGGTATGTGGAACCAAAGATGACTATGCTTGTATGACTAATATGTTTGTTTTTGAAATGTTAAGAAATGAATAAAAAGGTTTTAAAATGCCTTTTAAATGTAATTAACCAAATGTTATCACCGAAACTCGGATTAAACCGTCATGGTATGAGGAACCAAGAGTGGACAAGATTTTACGGTTAAAAGTTTATCATAAAAATGATTTGAAATTGTAAAAACTGGTTGTAAAATGAAATGAGAATGAAAAGAATGAAATTAAACACGTTTGAGTTCTGACCTGGACACCCCATTGAGGCGCGAGGCACCTAGTGGTGACTTGGGGCTTCTGTTTCCAGTCAAAACTCGGTTTTGGCTCATTCGATCCGTATTTTAGACCATATTATGCATGTTTTAGCATGTTAAGGTCATAAAAATAGAAAGAAATACATGAAAGAAGAGGATTATTACACCCTCATGCTTACATGGTAGGTTGAAGACGAGAAATCGACGGAAGTGTAAAAACTTGTTAGGTCGGAAAAATCGATTTGAAAACCGTTTTAGAATTGTAAAGAGTGTTTTCTTTAGTTTAGTGATTGTGTAGTTGGTCGAAGTGGTCGGTCAAATGATTTAATGCACGATGACGGTATCAAACAATATGTATGGCTTGTATTTTCGATCAGTAGGTCAAAAATACGTGTCGGTTTGTGACTTGAGAAGTCGAGTCTAGAATTTTAAGGGAGAAATGAGGGGGCGGACACTCGCGTACCTTCAAATGGTGGCATTTGAGGGGTATTTATAGAAGATTGAGTGGTTGTGTGCGTTTTGAGCGACGTTGCCGCATGGGCTACTAGAAGAAGCGCGAGCCATTTCGCGGGTCTTCGAGCTGTCTTGTCACTATCACCCAATTGAAATCGTCATTTGTTCTATCCTAGGTTTTGGATGGCATGATTGTTTTACTTGACCCTTCAAGTATACCGTGTATACTTAACATGGAAGCTTTGTGATGTTTGTTTTTTGTGTTTGACTTGGTTTGACTCGTTGTTGGAGTTAGGATTTTAATTTTTGAGTCGGTTTTTGGTCCGGTGTCGGTTTTTACTCTAGTTAGTGTCATTGCGAACACGTCGCCGTGCATAAAACACTCCAGGTACTTTTAAAAAGTTTTGAAAGTGTTTTGTTTTCGAAATCGTTTTGAGTTTTTCGACGTATAGTCATACAAAACTGTCGATTAAACATATCAATTCCTAAGCATGTTGTAGTTCGATAATCATCTTGTATTTATTAGGGATTCGACTGATACTGGTTATCTACAATGGCGTTAAGCCATTCCCGATGATGAATCCACTCAGCTAGGGACGCACCCCATACACAAACGCAACATTACTATCACACAATCAACATGATACACAACACATGACAATCAATCAACAGTACTGAGTAGGAAAACCTACCTATAGTAATTAGCAGCAACGCCGCATACATCCAGATGATGACAAGACAACCTTCATCAACAACTATCACAACCAGTTGGGAAAACCATATTACTAACAAACATAACCACAAGGAAACCTAAGTATGATGATGATGATGATGACTTACCTATGCTCGGCATTCCGCCGACAAGACCGCTACCCGACTCAAGTCTCCATCCCCATGGTATCTCCAAGTGTAAAGGGATCTCAAGGGTTTAAAGATGGTGAAGTAGAAGAAGTGTCGTCGATTAGGTTTAGGAATATAAGAAATGAAAAAATTAATTTAGGGTTTACGACTTCACGATTTATAACTCATCGCTGAAACCGACATACGCGATCGAGTTACTAGAATACTCGACCGAGTAGCCTACGCTAGATCAAGTTCTCCACTTTTAAAGGTCACCAAATACTAAGTCCAATTGTATGAAAGGTTCTCAAGGGTCTACCAAGTGTCCAAGGTGAGTTAACGGCTTGTCAACGGGTCCTAATGGGGCAGGTATTACATTTGGAGTAAGATTCATCTGGCTCTGGGATACAAAAAGCATGTGGTACGGTTACACGGGGTACCAAAGGATATAGTGTTGGATAGAGACGCGAGATTTATATCACGGTTTGTGTGAACAATAGTTGCTTATATTTGGGTTTTATTAGTGTCTTTTGAGTTTAGTAGTTTGGTTTTGCATGTTGCTTTGGGTATGGTATGAACATCGGGGACGAAGTTCATTTTAAGGAGTGAAGACTGTAATACTACGGTTTTCTGGTCTTAGCTTACTCGGTCGAGTAGTCCATACTCGGTCGAGTAGGTTGTCAGGCTACTGGTTTGGGAGCACTCGGCTGAGTTGTGAGATACTCGGCCGAGTACCCCAGATACTCGACCGAGCACCCGGTCTGACGGGATTAATTTCCGCGGTTTAATTAAGGTGATTAAAGATTATAAATTTCATATTACCAGTTACTAAATCATTTTACAAAAACCTAAACTACGTTTACCATTTCTCTAATCACCCTAATCACTCCCAAGTCTAGTTTGATCGATCTTGCGTCTACATCTTGTCTTTCCGTACCGGTTTCGTTGGTAAGTCTCTAGTGCTTTGTTAATCAGTTTGTGGTTGTCTTTTGGAGTTGCCCTAATTTGGGTTAGAATAGGGGTGAAGGTTGATTAGTATTATTTATGATATAGTATTGTTGTTTAATCTTGCTAGACGACAAATTCATAGAAGAACAATTCTAGCCTTATTGTTGATTGTTGATTTACTGAACTTGCGAATAAAGTAGGGTTTCCCTACTCAGTTGATTGCGTAATTGATTTGAGATTGATTATATAACATGTTTCATTAGATTGAGATTGGTTGAGATAATATTGTGATTGGTATTGTTGTTATAGGACCATTTTCGGGAGATGGTTCTAACCCCATGTTCGCCTCTTGTGGCTCCCGTCACAAGGGGGATGTGCATATTAATGATCTGGGTTCGCTCGTTGGGATGAGCGGGGATTAGGTGGGCAACGCTGCGGTCCCCCACTGGCGGTGACAGTTACCTGTTGTGATGGGTAACCTGGCAGGGCTACACACTTAGGTGTGTCGTCGGTTACTGGTTACTAATGGAGTTTGGAGGATGGTACTACAATTGGATTGGATTATATTGGTTATGTTTGTGATTTCTTATCTTGTTTATACAGTTAACTGACCCTGTTATTGTTTTCAAAACTGTGGTGATCCATTCGGGGATAGTGAGTAGTTGTTTTAGCAGGTATGGCTGTGGATTAGCTTGCGGGTCTTGGATGGGGTCGAGTCATCACCGATCGCTTATCTAGCTTCCGCTGACTTTCAAACATTAGTTCTTGTGGTAGTTTTGGTTGTAAACCATTTGGTTAAACTTCAGTTGTATCTTTGTTTTAAACAATTTTGGTATTTGATAATAAACGTTCTTTGATGGTCTAGTTGATATACTTTACCTCGGGCAACCGAGATGGTAGCACTTTGATATGCTAAGGTGGTCTTGGTAAGGCACCTTGGTGTATGGGGGTGTTAGACAGATAACCTCTCTTCTTACGTTAATAAGAGCATTAACAATGGAATACTTGTCAGAAATGGTCAATACATACCAATTAACGGGTCTGGCAACACGGTTTTACCAAAAACGAACCCTCCCCTTAACCCTTAATAATGTTCTCCATGTACCCAAAGTAGTCAAAAACTTAATGTCGGTCCGTAAATTTACCACTGATAATTCCGTAAGTGTCGAATTTGACCCCTTTGGTTTTGTTGTGAAGGATTACATGACGGGGACACGTCTCATGAGGTGTAATAGTTGGGGCGAGTTATTGTTAGTATTAGACCACTAATTAGACTCCTAATGTTTTACTAAATTACATTAACTTAGGTTAAGGTGGTCAAAAACATCATGCATGCACATTTTAAAGTAAAATAAATGAGATAAGAGAATAAAATTCCTTACATTGGTTTATTAGGCAATAAGATCAAGAACTATTGTTGATCTTATGGAACTATACAAGTTAGGATGAACCTTCTACTTTAATCCCCAAATTAGAAGACCTCCTCTTGGTATAAACCCAAGACTTACCAAAAAAAACTCTAGTAATATACACTAGATATTAAATAGAATTAACTTAGAATAATATATATATATATATATATATATATATATATATATATATATAGGGTTAGGATCCGGTGAGAACCACTATTATAATGAGAACCGTGAGAACCCTTACTAAATCATCCTCAAATCTTGTTCCGAAAGTTTTGATGGATCATTTACCCGTAGTTTAGTTTATTCCAACACATTTTCGGTATAGCTAAACAAACAATTTTGATTTTCTTAACAAAATATAAACATAATGTACAAAAATACAATTAGGTATACTAAAATGGCTATAGATGCACTGAAACAAATACTAGGTGCATGAAAATTGTTACGTGCACGAAAACGAGTTCTAGGTACGTGAAAATTGTTAAATACATGAAAAATGACTAGTAGATGCAAGAAAATTAATAAAATGTTTCTCGTCTCGATCCAAGTCAATAATTTATAGTTTTTGGACCAAGAAACATGTTATCTAGGCATAAAATTCTATGCCAAATCCAAATATGTCGTTATTTCTTAGAAAAAAAATCTGTAAGGTGGAGTTCTCACGGTTCTCACTATGTAGGTGGTTCTCACCGGATCCCAAATCTATATATATATATATATATATATATATATATATATATATATATATATATATATATATATATATATATATATATATATATATATATATATATATACTAGTGTGATGCCCGTGCGTTGAACGGATTCTAAAATAATTGTCTAATAAATGTAAAATGCGTAAAGATGTTTTAGCCTTTATTGTATAAAGGGACTATAGATCAATTTTAATCTTAACATATTTGATTAACAATAAATATTGCTAAAATAGTAGTTAATGCTAAACTAATCGACACTTTTTGGATAGCACATTTTTCCCTTAGATAGTAGTTTAGAGAGGTTTAATTGGTAAAACAAAACAAAAAATGACAATCCATTTGTATTTTAATTCGTTTAACATTGCATTTGTAACATACAACATATACACGCCTCCTCTCATTTGATTTTGAATTTAAAATATGATAAATGACTAATGTAGATGCAGTCATGCAGTATCCCCTTAAGCCTCTTAGATTCCTTCCTTTTGGACCTATCTTCCCCACCTCAACCATGTGTTTCATATTTTTATTATTGTTAATGTCTCTTGAAACGTTTCTTACAATGAGTTTAATGTGCTCTTTTTTCATCATCAAAATATTCTTGTTACTCAATTTCGTTTTACCCCTATTGTGACTGTTATATCAAGTCTCAGTGCTACTTTAAAAGTTTCTCCTTAGGCTTCTCTTATTCTAAATAGTTCTCTTACCCTCACCTTACCCTTCTTTTCATGGCCAACCTTAAATGATTATGTTCCACATGTACCATTTATCGTAATTTTCTTTTCTCTTAGCTTGCTTGGTGGGGGTATACTCCGACATAATGTTAGTCTCTCCTCTCGAGTTTTGCCTGTTTCGCCTTCTTTAGCATGTGTCACCATTATTCTAAGAGCACCATCCACATTGTGTGGGTCTGTCCCTCGTTCTGTCAGCTCTCGCTTACCTTCTACTCCTTTAAATTGACATTTATCCTAAACTATTCTAAAACCTTAATCACTTCAACTCGTCTTGATTTACTCTGATCTTTTCTCCTTAATCTTTTGGTGGTTTTGTTCAACTCAGTGTTAAACCCCCTGGACCCGCATTGCCTTTCTTCTATTCATGTTCATTTCTCTTCTTGGTCTATTGCCAACACTCTTAAAACCCGACCTCAAAAACCTATTGAACCAATCTGTTACGCGCCTCCTGATTTCCCATGCCACAAAACGAATGTAGTCGTCTGCTCTTTTGGTGGGTACTGGTTGGATTGTCCAAGATCATTTAGAAACCCCTTTTAAGTTGTATTACTTGCCATTCAAGTTGACTTTATGTCCTGTGCAATCGCGTGGGTTGTTAAAACTTGGAATATTTATAAAAAGGTAGTGTAAATTTGAAATTGTTTATCTTAAAGTTTCCTTAAAAATGTCATTTGATAATATTTTTAAGATGTTTTTCTAATTGATCAAACCGAATAAAAAAAAATCCACTTGGCTTTATAGTTTGAACAAATAAACGCATGTCAACATATAAAGAAACGTGATTAAGAAAACATTTATCCACAAATACGGAGAGAGAAAAATCTGTCCAAGGGGTCATGAAGGCCCAATTTGAATCGAAACCTAATGAAATTTTGTCAAATTAGAAGAAATCACTTCACGGTAATAAAAAAGCAACAACTTGAGGTAAAGACCTCATTGGTTTTTGAGCGGTAATAAAATAATAATTATACCATATTAATATGGGGTATGTGAAAAGATGATAAAGATGAAGATTAACCTATATTTTTTTTTGGTGAAGGGTAAGTATATTTATAAAGAATAAGCTCCAAAAAGTACATAATCCTCCTATATGATATAAACAGCTTAATACAAAGGAAATGAGAAACCGAAAGCTTTAGTTTCCTACACTATCCATCCAATCTTGATCATTCTTTTTCAAAATACTGCTATTCCTCTTGCTCCATCTCTGCTTGATATTTGCTACTAGTTTAGGAATAAGAACTTCAGGTCTTGTAAGCTGTCCATGAACTCTTGTTGTATTCCTAGCATGCCAAATCTCATAAGTGAGGCTAACAAAACAAGCACACACAAATTTACGCTGCAGTTTACTCCTTCCTCTACCAGATGCATACCACTGATCAAAGGACTGGGGAGCGAAGCTGATTCTCAGTATCAGTTGTAATGCTCTGATGCATCTGGTGCTGAAGTCACAACTATAAAACAGATGCACATGATTTTCAGGGGCCGCTGCACAAAGAAAACACTTATCATCCTGTCCAAAACCCATTCTGATGATCCTATCTCTAGTTAAGAGTCTCTGATGCTTGCTTGCCCAATATATGAAAAAGGTTTTAGGCAAAGTCAGGTAGTTCCAACACATATATCTCCATTGAACTTTTGGACTTGATGGCATTAACCATTTATAGCCTCCAGCAACAGTATAAGGTTGATTAATATTGAGCCAGAGGTTATCAGTATAGGCAACTTTGAAGGTATCATTAATCTGACTGATCTTCTTCCAAGACCAGCTGCAGTCATGAGGGGCAGCATAGTCTTGCCATCTCTGGTCTTTCATATATACATGGTTGACACAACGCACCCATAGGTGATCTTTTTTTGTAGCTAGCCACTAAGTGTATTTCCCTAACAATGCTTTGTTCCACAATTTATAATTCTTTATACCAAGCCCTCGCTCCCCCCTCTCCCCCTTCTTCCTTAGGTTTGCAGCAAGTATCCCAATTAACATTAGGAGCCCTAGAATAAGAATCTTTTCCCTCCCATAGAAAGTTTCTACAAAGAGAGTCAATCCTTTTCATTATTCCATCAGGAATGAGGAAAATTGTTGCCCAATATGAATGCAAAGAGGTAAGGACAACATTCACAAGTACCAATCGCCCAGCATAGGAGAGGTGTCTGGTCCCCCATGCTCTGATTTTAGCCATGATTTTATCAGTAAGCTTGGCACAGTCATTTTTAGTCAAATTTTTAGAAGAAATAGGGATTAACCTATATTTGTCTTACATCTATTTATCTTTTTTCATACTATATGATTATTTGAGAGATCCCATCAAAAGCATTATATTCTGTATCTATATACGTTATTTTTTACTTGTTTCATGTCTTTATTATGTAGAAGAGTCGAAGATGAATTAATATGAGATATATGATATGGCCTATGATATTATTTTCCTAAACTATACTGCCTATACGATACATAATACTTTACTTGTGTTGTGTAACTATTTATGCAAATCTTACTAATAAATAATTTTGGTTTAACCGAATTTTTTCATTGATTATGTTTTCTTTTTATATAAATTACGTATCGCTACATTATCTTTGTGTGAATTTGATTTTAGAGTTGCAAATCCTTCTATTTCTATTAGCGAGACCGATCTTTCGTCAGATATTTTTGTGTGTGCATGCACTCCTTCTTTCAAATGTTTTTTTATCTACATATTAATCATCCAAATATCAATTAGTTTAGCTAATCAAATCACAAGTTAGCAATAATAATCGTAAATCAAATTATGTTAGTATTACAATTGTCCTACATACAATCCTCTTCACACAATAAAGGCTAAAACGACCTTACACAATATGTATTTAGCCGATAAAGCTTTGGAAAGAGCAAAATGCTTAGTTCTTTATAATACATAGTGAATTTCTTTATTGTCAACCAATGAAAAAATGTTGTATGGAATGAAATTAATAACCCATAATTAATTTTCAATTACACTAAAAAACAGAGTGCATAGAAAATGCAAACGACATATAAAGACTAAATTTATCAATTACCTAAAATGACATATAAAGAATATTGGAGGAAGTATAATTTAATTATTTAAAATTATTTGATTTCAATTTTGAAAATGAGGAAAAAACGGAGGTTATAATGTTTATTGTTGCAACTGACTGATATCCCTAAATAGTGTGATAATAACCTATCCGAAAATGTCCTGAACTTGAAACAACCTTACCCAGTGGCGGAGCCAGAAATTAACCCAGTGGGGGCGAAAAATCTCAGTAGGGGGCGAACGGGTAATGGTTTAATATAAACTCGAAAAAAGTTGGAAATTTTTAACTAAAACAATGAAATTGCCGACCGCCCTCGCCCCTGCTAGCCTCCCTAACTCCACCACTTACGCAACTCGACCCATTTCGAACCAAATTCTTGAAAACCTTAATTTTTTTGACCCAAACTTGGCCCGGTGGCTCGTTTGCCAGGTTTATCTCCGTCCCAATCATTTTTTTTACATCTGATTAATATATTCCTCATAGAAATTAAAAGAATAAATAAATGATGGGACGTGAGGAATGTCAAACTTTAATTTTCTAAGCTAACTTATCGTGTACCTTTGACGCAAACATCCTTAGAAAAATTGTTGTTAATACAGAGTATATTACTACGTGTGTAGTAGAGGTTGGACATCCCAAGAAATTTGAGCAAACCTAGTTGTTAGAATGATATAGGCGAATACGCAATTATGGCAAAATTTCAAGCGAGCGTCGATAAATTATTATGATGAAATAACATAGGCATGCTTGCTCTGATAATCATAAAATACACCATGAATAATGGATCGTGTAATGATCAATTCAGCTTGTCATAAAAATTAATCAGTTCATTTAACAAACTTTTTAGAATGATAGAATTGCTATGGAATTCATTTGCATTCTCGAGAGAAGTTAGTACTAAACAAAATTAAGTCACTTGGATTAATTACAAAGACTGGAAACTATTATTAAGTTATTAAATAGAATATTTAAAATATGATGTTTAGATAATTACAGTATTAAACTCTATTTCTATATTATTTTATATATGTGTTAATTTTTATTAAACATTATTTTTATATTATTCTTTATATTAATTTTTAATTTTATTTTAAGTGTTTAAAAAAACATTGAGCTTACAGACGACTTATGTGGTGAATTACCATATTGAATATTACGTATAAAATTGGAGACTATGAATATATCGAAGTTTTCATATATATAAATAAACACAAATATTAAGAAATAATCTTATAATTCTAATAGAAAAGTTAGAAATGTTATTTTAAGATAATAAGCGCATAAATATTAAAAAAATAATTTTCTAATTCTAATAGGAAAATTGTAAATGATTAATTATTTTCTCATTCTAATAGAAAAAATTTAAGTAATTAATTTTAAAATTTAAATAAGTGTTTTTAAAAAGTTGGAGACTACCACGTCGCTCGAAAAAAGCCTCAAATATATATTCTAATAGGAAAATTTTAAATGATTAATTATTTCCTCATTCTAATAGAAAAGAATTAATTAATTAATTTTAAAATTTAAATAAGTGTTTTAAAAAAGTTGGAGACTACCATGTCGCTCAAAAAAAAGCCTCAAATATATATTTATATATTGATTACTTCTATAGTAATACTTATTGTATATTATTATTTGTGATTTTATTTTGATAGTTTTTAATTAACTATTGGATCAATTTATGATGAAGAAAATATGAACAATATGAACTCTTTTCTCCTTTTAGTTGCACGACCAAAAGAGAGTTTTAGAGTTTTTTTTTTCTTCTAAAAAAAACACACATGCAAAGCTCTCTAAATGGTAGTATATATAAGCAATGTAAGTGGGAGACAAAAGTAGATTATGATGTCACCAATGTTGACAAAATAACCAAAAAAATTGGTGTGTATTACACCCACAAAAAAATGACGGCTCAATTGTGTGAATTAGGTCATATTTTCACTTTTGACATTTGTCTCACAAATGCTTATAAGACATATATTTAATAACCTTATATAATTAAATATTAATTTGATTATTTAACAATTAAATAATATAAATTTGTGACAAACATACACTTAACTTTTAAGTGACATTTGACCATTTTATCAAAATAAATGTGTCTTATAAAAAACCCAATTAGCTAATTTTACAACTCCTTGTAAATATTATTAGCTAATTACCTCCGCCTCACAAAGTCACAATATATACACATACCTCAACTATTTAGTAATTTAACCTTTAACTACCAAATACCGTCTCATTTAATCATATTAACATGAGACATAAAACTTATTAGTCAATTATATCATAATTAAATAATAAATTTACTTGGCCCGAGTTCTAAACTCATCTCAAATCACAAACTCACTTGAGTAACTTTTAGTCGTATTATTCTTAGACCTAATTAAATTGTATCTTATACAAATAATTAACTTTTTCATTGAGGCTCCATCCTATAGGTGTGACCGAAAGGGATCATTTGAACACTACCGTCATACGACAGTAACGTCTAACTGTTGGGGCTGGTGTCCTTAACAGTTAGTGCAAGGACTTATAAATCTCTAAAAGGATCAAAGGGCATACTTTTGGTATTATTATCAGTTGGTCCACGTTTATCAATAACGGTTGGCTTGCTAGATAAGTTTGACGTTATTGTCATACGGATGGCGGTGATGTTGGTCCCTAAAAGTCACACCTATAGGATACGTTTGAGAGATGTGACGGTATGAAAATACAGTCATGTAGACGCCAATTTTGACTAACCAGTTAGTCCGAGTTATTTGACCAATAATTAGTCAATATGTGATGTTGAGATATTTTATTTAATACGGATTAAATAAAAATGGCTAAGACGAATTAAGCGGTTAATTCGTAAAATTGAATATAAGCGTTTTATATTTAATTAAATGTATATTAAATATAATTATACAATATTGTCTTTGTCGGACATGTATTAATAATTCAACTAAACCGTGTTATTAGTTGATGATTTAATATCCGATAACCGATGTAGATAATGATCTATAATAAACACCGTTGCGTTGTATACATTTTAGCCTCGGACCACGAGTTAAAAATAAGGAGAAAATGGAAGCCCATTTCCCCCTTGTCCACTCGGTTTTGGCCGAATTAGGTGAGACAAAAGGAGAGCTCTCTCCTTCACTTGAGACCTAATTCATTTGCTAAAAATTTTTAGGGTTTTGGGAATTGTGCCTCCCGAAATTCGGATCTCTCATCCAACACAAACTCACAAAACAATCCCCTCGATATTGCAAGGCAATTAGGGGATTCTCTCTAGCACAAGGGCATTTCTCGGACAACCTTGGGTGCAACATTTAGGAGGAGATCTACCTTGATCTCTCATTGCCATTTTGCACTAGGACCGAAGGTTATTTCTAATCTTTGTCGTTTCATTATGTTTTTCGTTTTATGACTATAATCACATGTAAATTTTGCGTTATAATCCTATAATTAAAAGGTATTATACGGATATTACCCCACAAGTGGTATCAGAGCGAGGCGACGTAAATTTTTCTATGTGATTTTCATTAAACGATTTTTGAATCGATGATTTTTTGTTTAAAAATTGGTGCGGCTGAAATTTTTTTTTTCGGCACAAAATTTTTTTTGTCTCGGCATTTTTCATATGCTGCGTTTTTTTTTGTGTTGGAAACCGTGTCTAGTTTACACGGTGATGATTGTCTTGTTTTCATTTTGATCTTTGCATATTGCATTGTAATCGATATTCATTGCGATATATAGAAGATCTATTAAAATGATTGCATAAAATTTCGTGTGGCACAAATTTTTGTCTCGAAAAATTTTGAAAATCGTGTGGCCTTTCATGTATCACGGCCTGTTTTTCTTTGTTTTTGCATTGATTTGCGTGCCACACATTTTGTTAGATCGTTCGATCTCTTGTTTTCAATCGTTCTTCACATGTTGTAATTTTAACCGATAATTATTGCAATATGTTGAAGATGTAACAATTGTAGTTTGATTTCTATACGGATTAGATTAAAATTGCAATTGTGTTTTATCAAACCGTTTGTTTTGATCTTTTGTTGCTCACGGTTTTGAGCCATGAAATTTTTTTTTTCTCGCCTTTTGATGCTCACGGTTTGACATTTAAAAAAAAAAAAAAAAAAAAGTTTTGCATTTGTTTTCACGTCTGATGAAGAGAAAAAAAAAAAAAAATTTTTTTCGGCCCTTTTAATGCATAAACGGTTTTTATGCTCTCGCTTGATAGTGAAACGGTTCACCCACGTAAAATTAAGTTACTTTAAAACGATTTAAAGTAACGGATTATCTCGGATTAAAATTAACTTGACTAAAGCGGTTTTGTCATGTAATTTTAATTATCTTTGGTGGTTTGGATAAAAATTTAACATAATTACGGAATTATGTCACGAATAAATTTAATTTTTAGTTGATGCATTTTATTTATCGTTATTGTTAATTGTTTTGAATGCTTTTAATTACGTATTTATTTATTTTGCAAACGGTTGTAACTTAGTGTGGCCTTAGTAGAACGTGTTACCGTAATGATGGAACACGGTCTTGGTTGTATTTTGAGATCTCGTATCTCCATTTTTATTTCTTTTAATTACAGTTTTTATTTAGAATGTAAATAGGTTTATATTTGTAAATTTTAAATTGTAATTTTTGAGAAGACTAAAGATGGAGACCGGATGTTCACTCCCGCTACATGGACAAAGATGGAACACCAAGACAAGCTTTTCGGGTCCAACGGTGGATTCCAAAGTTGTATTTTGTTCTTTTTACTAGGATAGGCCACACTAGGAATTTTTACTTACGTATTGCATTCATTTATTTATTTTATCGTAACGATAGTATGCATCATTTTCCGCCTAAAAACCAAACCACCTAATTATTGCATGAAAACTGACACATATAGAGGTCACGAGTTAGTTTTCTTTGACATTCTCATGTCACACGTTTTTTTTAAGCCATCACCCAAATTAATTCATTCACGCAGACGCTAGTTATTCGTTCACTTAATATGAATTATAATTTAGTTGATGGGATCTTCCTCGTATAAACAAAAATTGAGAACGGTCTTTATAGGTCAAACTCCAATGAGTCCCTTCTTCGTCGGTAGGCATAATATGACCCCTTCTACGTCGGGTAAGTTGGAACCGATTGACCTATTTTATCTCAACACTATGGTCACTCGTACGATCCTGTGACTATGGTGGACTATAGATAGGATTTACGGAAATCTATCGACCAAGAGTTCTTCCGGAAGAATTAGCTAAACAGTTGGCTTATCAATTTACAGAAATTGAGTCTTGGGATCACTTGTATCATTCTTGAGGGAGATCAATTATGCAAGTGCATTGAGTCTACACGTTAAAATGAATTTTAAATAGACTTAAATCACCTCGATGAGTTGCTTATTTCGTTTTTGTTTTTCTTTCTTTTTCAGTGTAGATCACGAATTTTTAACTGCTTATAACAAATGGCTGGTTCTACTGATAACCCAATGCCAAGTGCCACATTGGACCGTGAGTCCTGGCTTCGGATCTTCATGAATCAGATGAATCAGTCTACTCGACTGAAGAATGATGGATCAAACTTCGGAGACTGGGAGGCGGCATTACGAAATGCTGCCGCTGCTGACGGGAAGCTCAAATATCTATTAGAGCCCCTCCCGGCAAACCCAGGTCCCACGACTAGAGTCGCTTGAAATCACCAAGTTTAATGATTTCTGTATGGAAGCGGGTGCGATTAAAAACGTACTCATTTTTGCAATGGAATCCAATTTGCAGAAACGCTTCATAGCCCATGGTGCGAACAAGATTTTCACCACGCTCACCAAGGAATTCTCGAAAGCACCGAGAATCGTGACCTATGAGCATACCACTCGCTTCTTTGATGCGAGACTCCAGAAGGGCCAACCTGTTAGCCCACACATTCTCAGCATGATTGAGAATGTCGAGAAGCTGGAGACCTTTGATTGTAACATCAGCGAGAACATTGTTATCGACCGCATGCTTCATTCACTCCACGATGGTTTTTCGCAATTTAGAGCGAATTACTATATGAATGATTTGAAGAAAACCCCACATGAATTGCACTCCCTTCTCGTATGCATCGAGAAGGACATGAAGCTTCGGTGGGAGCATGAAACAGGATGTTCTCGTTGTGTCAAACAAGGGGAAAGGTAAGGGCAAAGCTCGGGCAAACCTAGCGAGAGGTAAACCAAAGTTCAAGAAGTCGGGTTCGGGTAAGAGTGGGCCTGGTGAGTCGAGTACCTCGTCGGGCGCGACAAAGAGCAAGAATGAAAACATGGAATGCCATCATTGCCACAAGACTGGGCATTGGAGGCGTACATGTCCTGTTTATCATGAGGACTTAAAGGCAGGTCGTGTTAAACCTGTTGGTATGTCTTCTCTCTCTTCTACTTTTATTCATATGATTGAGATTAACCACGCAAGATACGGAACTTGGGTACTTGATACCGGTTGTGGTTCTCATCTGTGTAATCATGTGCAGGGCCTCCGAAATCTCGAGCCTCTCGTAAAGGGTGAGGTTGACCTGCGTGTTGGGAATGGAGCAAGAGTGGCTGCCGTCTCAAAGGGGACATATGTGATCCAGCTTCCTAGCGGATTTGAGTTGTCATTATATGATTGCTATTATGTACCCAGTCTTTCCAAAAACATTATTTCATTTTCTGCACTTGACAAACTTGGTTTTTCATTTGTAATAGAGAATAATACTTGCATTTTCTCATTACACGATATGATTTATGGCAAGGCAGTCTCCATGAATGGAATTTATGTTTTAGATCAGACAACCGAAATATTACACGTAATGAATAAAAAGTTAAAGGTTGGTGACAAAGATCAAACGTATCTATGGCACTGCCGTATGGGACACATTAATGAGAAACGCGTAAAACAGCTCATTAAAAATGGAGCTATCTCGGCCTTTGATTTTCAATCATTTGGCACGTGTGAATCATGTCTCATCGGTAAGATGACTCGTATTTCCTTCAAAGGTGTTGGAATGCGCGCTGCTGACCTATTAGGGCTCATACACACGGATGTATGTGGTCCTATGTCAATCACCGCACGAGAAGGCTATAGGTATTTCATCACTTTCACGGATGATTTAAGTAGATATGGCTATGTCTACTTAATGAAGCACAAAAGTGAATCCTTTGAGAAATTCAAAGAATACCAAAATAGGGTACAGAACCTACTTGGTAGAACGATAAAAACACTACGTTCAGATCGTGGTGGCGAGTATCTTTCTCACGAGTTTGATCAACACCTCAAAGACTGTGGGATTGCCTTACAGTTAACTCCACCTGGAACACCTCAATTGAATGGTGTGTCCGAACGGAGAAATCGAACACTACTTGATATGGTTCGATCCATGATGAGTCACACGGTGTTACCTGACTCATTGTGGGGTTATGCTCTTCTGTCAGCTGCTCTAATACTTAACCGAAGTCCGTCTAAAGCTGTTGACAAGACTCCATATGAACTATGGAAGGGAACGGTCCCTAACTTGTCCTTTATACGGGTTTGGGGCTGCGAGGCTTATGTCAAGTGGAGACACGAGGATAAGCTCGGCCCGCGAGCGGTCAAGACATACTTTATAGGTTATCCTAAAGGAACACTTGGTCATTACTTCTATTCGCCAACCGAACAACGTGTTTTTGTTGCGGCTAGTGCGACATTCTTAGAGAAGGAATTTCTCGAGAATGCAAAGAGTGATAGAACCTTCGAACTCGTCGGAGATTCTCGAACCAAGTACCGAGCAACTATTGGAGGAACCTATTCCTTCAATCCCGGCTGCGGTTAACATTCCTGAGGAACCTAGGAGGTCTGGAAGAGTCTCTATTCCTCCGGACAGATACATTGGTATGGTCGAGGAACATGACATAGATGACGTTCTACTCTTAACGAGTAGTGAACCCGCAACCTATAAAGGTGCCATGACTAGTTCTGACTCAAAGCTATGGCTTGAGGCCATGCAATCCGAGATGGACTCTATGTATGAGAACAACGTGTGGGATCTTGTTGACTTACCTGCTAAGGTTCGTCCCCTTCAATGCAAATGGCTTTACAAGATAAAGCATTCTGTGGAAGGTCAACAAGATATCTACAAAGCACGACTAGTTGCTAAAGGTTTCACCCAAGTGCCAGGTTTGCACTACGATGAAATTTTTGCACCCGTAGTCATCTTTGCGTTCCATTCGGATTATCTTAGCGATTGCCGCTTTTCATGACTATGAAATTTGGCAGATGGACGTGAAAACCGCCTTCTTAAACGGCTTTTTGGAGGAAGAGTTGTACATGGTACAACCCGAAGGTTTCATCGATCCAGAACATCCTAAGAAAGTATGCAAACTTAAGCGTTCCATTTATGGACTTAAGCAAGCATCAAGGAGTTGGAATCATCGCTTCGACCAAGTGATAAAAGAAAATGGATTTACTCGATCGGTCGAGGAACCATGTCTATATATCAAGTCGAGTGGGAGCAAGATTGTCTTCCTAATATTGTATGTTGACGACATACTCCTGATTGGGAATGACATACCTCTCTTAACTTCGGTGAAAGTATGGTTGAAAAACCATTTCCAGATGAAAGATCTGGGAGAGGCACAAAGAATTCTAGGCATCCGTATCTATCGAGATAGATCACGACGGATGCTATCTCTCAGTCAGGAGTCTTACATAGACAAAGTCCTAGAGAGATTCAGCATGACTAACTCCAAGAAGGGGTTCCTTCCTATGTCTCCAGGGGTGCATTTGAGCAAGTCTCAGGCACCAGAGACACCGGAAGAGAAAGAGCGCATGGCACGGATACCTTATGCCTCGGCAATAGGATCTATCATGTATGCCATGATATGCACACGTCCGGACGTGGCATATGCATTGAGTATGACAAGTCGATTCCAACAGCATCCAGGTGAACCACATTGGTTGGCTGTCAAGAACATTCTTAAGTACCTACGGAGGACTAAAGATTGGGCATTGACTTATGGAGGCGAACAAAAGCTATGCGCAACCGATTCTGCAGATGCTAGCTTCCAAACGGATCATGATGACTCGAAATCTCAGTCTGGATTCGTTTTTACTCTTTAATGGCGCGCTGATCACTGGAAGAGTTCGAAACAAACTGTTACAGCAGATTCTACGACTGAGTCCGAGTACTATGCCGCGTCTGAAGCTACAAAGGAAGCGATATGGATGCGTCAATTCTTACATGGGCTATCTGTAGTGCCTAGTTCGAATGACCCGATCACCATCTATTGCGACAATAGTGGTGCCATCTTCAAGCTAAGGAGCCAAAGTCTAGCAACAAGTCTAGACATATACAACGGAAAGCTCATCTAATCCGAGATTACGTGGAGCAAAAGGAAGTAGTGATAGACAAGATTGCTACCGATGATAACATAGCAGATCCTCTCACTAAAGCATTACGACAAGATAAGCATGAAGGGCATGTTAATTCCATGGGAATTAAACGTGTTCCCAAGTTGTAGTACTCTTTTATGGATTAGATTCATTCCCTTTTGTACTCTATACGACATCATCGTTTTGATATTTTATATATATATTTTGTTTTTCATGTGGATTTGTACGACAAATTTTGAACACCACAAAGTGAACTGAACAAACATTATATTTTTTTTTCAGTCCTTAATTGCCCACATGAGCTGATAACTCTGGCAATTATTTTGTGACGTTGGTTGATGGTGGGTTCAACGAGCCATAAGTCAACCAGTTGACTGACCAATCACAGAGGCGATTTATACGGATATTTCGTAGGACACAATTGTGACATCGACGTGGAGTCCTAAATGTTTTATAACATTCTGTGCCCGGTCGTGGATAGGACTTCCATGGTGATCCTAAGAGTCGATTCTTTTGACTATCGACTGTCTCTTGAGACTAAGGCAGATTTTGGGTGACTTTGGTTTCTTTCTCACGGTCATCCGTAACAGGGGCCAAGTAGATTGTTTAGGTCATTTCATCGTGCTTAGACCGGAAGGAGTTCGAGTTGAAGGAAATATTCACCTTTATCGTGTACTCGATATTTCTCGGGGCCACTCGAGGAGTCAGAATCGAAATGCATGGCCATGCTCGGAAACGGATTCGTTTTATCAGTTAAGTTACTCTCTAGTCGGGAAACCACTCTAGATACGGATCGATTGTAAAATACGACCTTTGCGGATCCGGATCCGCAAATTGTTTTACATTGAGTGGGAGAAATTTTAAATGAATATGAGAATCGGTTATCGCACATACACTTGTACGGACAAGTGGGAGTTTGTTGAGCTGTGTCCTCCGTTAGTGCGGATAACGTCATTGCACATACACTTGTACGGACAAGTGGGAGCTTGTTGGGGTGGTGTCCTTAATGATTAGTGCAAGGACTTATAAATCTCTAAAAGGATCAAAGGGCATACTTTTGGTATTATTATCAGTTGGTCCACGTTTATCAATAACGGTTGGCTTGCTAGATAAGTTTGACGTTATTGTCATACGGATGGCGGTGATCAACTGGTCCCTAAAAGTCACACCTATAGGATACGTTTGAGAGATGTGACGGTATGAAAATACAATCATGTAGATGCCAATTTTGACTAACCGATTAGTCCGAGTTATTTGACCAATAATTAGTCAATATGTGATGTTGAGATATTTTATTTAATACGGATTAAATAAAAATGGCTAAGACGAATTAAGCGGTTAATTCGTAAAATTGAATATAAGCGTTTTATATTTAATTAAATGTATATTAAATATAATTATACAATATTGTCTTTGTCGGACATGTATTAATAATTCAACTAAACCGTGTTATTAGTTGATGATTTAATATCCGATAACCGATGACAGTCTATAATAAACACCGCGTTGTATACATTTTAGCCTCGGACCACGAGTTAAAAATAAGGAGAAAATGGAAGCCCATTTCCCCCTTGTCCACTCGGTTTTGGCCGAATTAGGTGAGACAAAAGGAGAGCTCTCTCCTTCACTTGAGACCTAATTCATTTGCTAAAAATTTTTAGGGTTTTGGGAATTGTGCCTCCCGAAATTCGGATCTCTCATCCAACACAAACTCACAAAACAATCCCCTCGATATTGCAAGGCAATTAGGGGATTCTCTCTAGCACAAGGGCATTTCTCGGACAATCTTGGGTGCAACATTTAGGAGGAGATCTACCTTGATCTCTCATTGCCATTTTGCACTAGGACCGAAGGTTATTTCTAATCTTTGTCGTTTCATTATGTTTTTCGTTTTATGACTATAATCACATGTAAATTTTGCGTTATAATCCTATAATTAAAGGGTATTATACGGATATTACCCCACACTAACCCTAGTCGGCTGATCGTTACCGATATACGTTGATCAACTGACGAGTATATAAAATATTAATATATCCCAAGTATATTCCTCTAATGAGATTTATTATGTAGACGCACTATTGTGGAGGACACCTACTTCAACAATCTCCCACTTGTCTGACACAAATGTGCGCTACAAATTCTCTTGTCCGTTATATCTCCCACTCAATGCAAGGTGACTTTCAGGTCGCACTTTCACCTAATTTTATCATGAATGGTTTCCTCGATTGAGAGAGCAACTCTCTGACCGGAAAATCTTCCATAGATCTCTTCCGAGCGTGGCCACGCATTTCAATTCACTACTCCTCGAGTGCCCTGAGATGTTAAACCTTGACGAGGGTGGTCAACTTCTGTTGACCTATTTTTTTGTTCGATCATATATCACCATGACCCAGAAGATGACCATCGGCCTCCTTTTACGTCACGATCTAGGACAAAAACCAATGTCAATCGGAAAATGTATTGACGCAGACAAATAGTAGCTAGTCAAAAGAATCGACTCAAAGGAATATTATAGAAATCTTTTCCACGACCAGGCTGCATAAAATAAAAAGGAATCCATAATGGTCACTTCCCGACAGAGTGTCTCTACAGTCTGCCTATATAATCGACTAGTCATCTCCATAACCCTATGGTTGTTGAACCCGTCATCAATCGACTTACAATCTAGTTACTCCGAGAAGTCATCTCGTTTGAGCAACTAGGGACATAAATACAATGAGTGACTCAGCTTCCGTTGTAGAATCCGCAATAACCGACTCTTTAAAACTTCTCCAGCATACCGCTCCGCCATTCATTATAAAGACAAAACCAGCTTGGGATTTCAAATCATCCCTATCCGTTTGGAAAGTGGCGTCCGTGTAACCCTTTACACATAACTCAGAATATCCTCCAAATACCAAGAATGAATCCTTAGTCCTTCTTAAGTATATAAGGACATTCTTTACGGCAATACAGTGATTTTCACCTGGATTTTCTAAGTAATGGCTTATCATGCTCAAAGCATATGACACATCAGGGCGAGTACACATCATAGCATACATGATTGATCAAACAGCGGAAGCATAAGGGATCAAACTCATGCATTCAATATCAACAAGTTCAGTAAGGGACTGTGACTTGCTCAGAGTAATCCCATGACCCATTGGCAAAAAGCCTCTTTTAGAGTCTTTCATTTTGAAACGGTCAAGATTCTTATCAATATAAGCCTCTTGACACAATGCTAACATCCTTTTATATTTATCTCTATCGAACCGGATGCCTACGATGCATTGCGCTTCTCCTAAGTCTTTCATCTGAAAATTACAACCTAGCCACTCCTTAACAGAAGTAAGTATCGGTATATCATTCCCAATTAGCAATATGTCATCCACATGCAATACTAGAAATACCACCTTACTCCCACTAAACTTTATTTATAAACATGGTTCTTCGACACTTCGAGTAAAACCATTCTATTTAATTACATGATCAAAGCGACGGTTCCAACTCCTTGACGCTTGCTTAAAACCATAAATGGATCTCTTAAGCTTGCAAAATTTCTTAGGATTGTTTGGATCTATAAAACTTTCAGGTTGTGTCATATGCACTTCCTCTTCTAGAATTCCATTCACGAAGACGGTTTTGGCATCCATCTGCCAAATTTCATAATCATGAAAAGCAGCAATCGCTAAGTGACACGACTGTCGCAACCCTATCAAAAATAAAACCAACCGGTCTCTATAAAATGTAGTAGAGGCAGTCGGGTATTGAATCCACAGGGAGATGGGAATATTGAATGCTAAAGTAAATCTGCCTAAGTAACCGTTCCTTCGGGGGTTGATTGTTGATTCTAAACTAAGGAGATAAAGAGAAGACAAACAATAAAGGAATAAGCAAAAAATCTAATGTAATTACCAGAAAGAAAGAAATAGCTAGGACAGTCAGTTCACCATGGTTTTCTAGGGATCCAATCTAGGGTCAAAGGTCAGCACAAACTCGGTTTACAGGGTAGTGAAAAGGTCCTTCCGGTCCGCTATTCCCCCTAAAACATTATTAACTTAGCTTCTTCCCTCATTGGAATGTCCTAATGTTCACTGCAGATCTCACCCATTCAAATCTTCTGATCTAGGTCAAGGTGTATGAAATCAACTAGCTAAATGCGTCGACTCAAGCAGCTAATTGCTATTCAATGCGGTGATTAACAACACTAACCTAATTCTAGCCAAGCCTAATCACCTAATACTAATCTCCCTAATTACCATGGCTCCCCTTACGTCCTAGCATAAGGAAATTAGATATGCATAATAAAAGTTGAGAAATCGATAACGACAAACGAGATGAATAACTTGAACATGATAACAAATTACTAAAAGGGAACAAGGAATGAAGAAATAAAGTAAAGAGATAATAGGAATAAGAATAATTGCAATAATTAATAGAATGAAATTAAAGATCAAAAATACCGAATCAAAAGGAATTCCAAGAAATAGAGTTTTTAGGTCCAACGAGTAAAGTGCCAAGATAAAAGATGATAGTCGTTCTTTCTGCCGTCTCTCTTTTATTCTAAGATACCAATAAATATCCAAAACGTAAAAGTAAAAGATTGCGTAGAAAAATATTCTATCGTTAAAAACCTCTCGATCGAGCATAAAAAGAGTAAAACCTCTTGATCAAGTGAATAAAGTACTCGATCGAGGAACTCATCAAACACCCTTCTCGATCGAGCAAAGGAAAGCACTCGATCGAGAATTCTCAGCAACAAAGGCTACTCGATCGACCAGTTTTAGCGGTCTACTTCATCGATCGAGCATAGTAGCACTATATCGGCGTAGGTGAACTTCAAAACACCTTCCAAAGCTACTTCACGCATCCCTAGGTGACAGATTCCGGGCTCCGATTCTTCTATCTTCAAAATGTATGCAACACTACAAAAAAAACTGGCCTTAGCTACAACCCAATTCCGTCGCAAAAACAATAGATTCAGTCGCTAAATGGGTGTTTGCGACAGAATATGCGACTACTTCAGTTCATTGCACAATTTAGTAGCAAATCCTCTTGCATTGCGATGGAAATTTCGTCGCAAACATTTTAGCGACGGAATTTGCGATGGAATCTAAATTAATTAATTTTGATTTAGGACGTAATTAACTTTTGTTTTCCATCTCAAATCTTCAAAATTCCGTCGCATAAGTTAACTAAAGTCGTTACATACCTTTAAATTTCCATCGCAAAAGTTAATTCATTCCATCACAAATCCTTAGAAATCCATCGCAAAATTTATTTATTCCATTGCAAAAGCTAATTATTCCATCGCAAAATTTATTCATCCCATCGCAATACTTAATAAATCCATCGCAATACTTAATAAATCCATTGCAAAATCTAATTATTCCATCAAAAACATTATTCATCCCATCGCAATTCTAAATAATTCCGTCGCAAAATTTATTTTCATCAGTCACTGCACTGTTTCTGGCACGGCATTTTCAGTGCTGTACCTGTGCCATTTTAAGACCTGTACAAGCATACAACATTGCTGTAATTTCTTACGAGAGTGCCATAAACGCATAGGATAACTTGCATAACCAAAAAAGGCTTTTCATACATAAATTTCAGCCTACATTGTTTTACAAACCAAGTCTTGTTGACAATTCCAACAAAAGAAACAAACATTATGAAATACCAAGTAATATACATACTAAGTCTATTAATTATCTAAAAACAACTCCAGCATCTAACAACCTAATATTTGAGTTGCAAAGTCACCCTCATATCCTCCATTACCCTCATTATCATCATCATCAGAACGCCTATCATTGTGAGGTTGTGAATTGGGATTACACGATTGAGTACTTATGTGAATACCTTGTGAAGCTAGAGTTTCCTCCAATTGTAACCTCCATTGTTGCATGCTTTTCAACTCCTCTTTTATAGCTTGATTCTCCTCTTTAATAGCTTGATTCTCGGTGGAAAGCTTACTTGCGAATCCTGGAGTGTAGGTAGTTGCTGATCCACGAGCTTTTCCACGAGCTGATGAAGGTAGCGGCTTGTCATAGTAGTAGGTCGTCGCCTTTCCCATGCCCCAAACTTCTCCCTTTTTGTTAAAGCCTTTTACAGTGTCAATATATGTAACACCCCGTAATTTCGGACCGTTATTATTTTGCGAAAGTAATTTATTAATCAAGTTGAATTTAATATTAATGTATTTGAAGTAATAATAATTCAACGAAATGTAATTCTATTATATTTTGAAGTAAATTATTTAATTTGATAGTTTCTAAATGTTTAAAAATAGTTTAAACCATGTAAAATCCTTTTATATCGAAATAAGGGCATATCGGGAAAAATGGCAATTCTTTTGAAAATTGGGCAAACGATTTTGGAAATGGGTCATATGAGTACTCAATCTTCTTGTAAACTCATGTTTAAGAATTTTGGCAATGTCGGAATTTGCGTTTGACAAACGGTTCTAATTATTGTTAAACAGCCAAACCGACTAATAAAATTTCCGCCAAATCCCGCTCTTTCCCCCCCTTCTCACGGCACCACTACTCCCTCCTTCCTTTTTGTTTTTTTTTTCTTTTTCATCTTCATCTCCCTTGAATGTTCTAAACTATTCTACACTAAAACACCATTTTTATAACAAAACCTAAGCTTTTCTAAGCTAATTTTCATCGTAATTTACTCGTTTCTACTCCAAATTTCATAAGGATTACATATTTGGAATCCTCTCTTCATTTCCAACATCCTAGTATGTATTAAATTCATTTGCCCTAAATTTATTTTGTCCACCATTTTTAGGGTTTTGATTATTAGTGCTTATAATTGTGTTTTTATTGTTTATTTAGGTGAAGATTTAGAAGACGAGTTTGGAGACTCGTATATAGTTGAAGATAGTGGCTAGATTGCATATTAGGGTTTGGTGTTCAAGGTGCTAATTGCTCATTTTGTTGCTAAAGGTAACATATTTCGAGTTACTCGACGAATTAATGTCACATTCTTTGTTTTTTTTGTATGATTTTGTGATTGTTATTTGAGTAGTTTATTTCACATGAAAATATGTGTTAAATTCATGTCTTTTGTATGTTAAGTTCACATATTAGTATGGAAATGAAATGGGAATGATTAATTGATGCTTAAAACGATGTTAAAATGAACAAAAACGGAGAAACGGGGGAAAAGGGGGTGGCGGCCCAGCATGCCCGGCAGGCCCACGGCAGCCTTGGGGTTGGCCCGGGTCGGCCCGTTGCTTGTTTCGCGGTTTTTCATGCGTTGTTCGTCGTTTCGGGCGTATTAATGTTATATTTAGTATAAGTAACATATGGGTAGTCTTATGAAATGAATAATGTTAGTAGTAAATATAATGTTGATGGTAAAGTTATGTTTATATTGGTAGTTGGCACATGTTAGGATAGGTTATAATATGAAATTGTAATGAATAGGCTTAAAATGAATTTTATAGCGATAATTGTAATGTTTGGATGATTATGCCGAAAACTGAGCCATAGTCCCTTTGACTGAATCGATGTCAGTCAATTGTGTGATTGGTCAGCCGCGATTGAACCCGTACCTGTCGTAGGGCTGGGGTTGCGGGTAAAAATTCGGTTGGATGAAAATATTGTGAAAAATGGATATTTGGCCATATTCTTGTTTTAGGCCATTAATTATGTTTTTATTTCACATATGTTGTTGGTTGATTTGGAATGGGTTCTTATATTGTAGAAACGGCCTTAGATTCCCTGAAACCTTTAATATTGTTAATATTGCTTGAAATGGAATTGGTATTGAATACTTCTTGCAGGTTGTTGTGTTTGTCATAGATAGGTCTTTATAGTCTTTGACGAGTATATGTTCACTGCTTAATAGCCTTTGTGTTCCTGACTTGGTGGGTTTATATCCAAGTTGGGGCATGACCTCGTTACTTATTTTGAGGGTAAGTGGTCAGCTTAAGTACTAGCCAACCCTTTGGTGGACTCCTTAGGGTACTCACATGGTTTTATAAAATTGTGGGTCTTGGGTGCGGTGGTGTGTATCCGCATGTCTAGGTCTGCATGCATTTAGGACTAGGGTTGTGTTGTGTCTTGGCCATGTTTTGATAGAACCTCTGAGCCAAGATACCGGTTCGATTACCTTCCCTACCTCGTGGTATAGACTCGAGTTACAGAGTGACTATTGACGGTGCTAAGAACTTATGCCTGTCTTTGATATATTGCCCTTTCTTGTATGGTGATTTTATGAATTGTAATAGGTGAGATGCAAGCCGGTTACAATTGATAAAGTTTGGATTACTGCTTGTTATATGTTTCACATGATAGTTTAATTTGGTCAGTTTAGTGTTCATATGTTAGAATATTCGATAATTAGTTTATTTATGATGTTGTTTACATGTTACATTACATGTTACATTAAATATGACATTTCGTGGCTGGGAGGACTCGAAGTTACTCCCCACTGAATTGTGGCTTTCGTGTTTGTATAAAATGCGATTGACAGGTTGATGATGATTAGATGGGGTACACGGACGAGCTAGTGAGCAAAAGAACCTTGGACTTAGTTTGGTTATATTTTGTAGTAAACCTTTAAACATATGGTTGTGTTTATATTTTGGAGGGACATATGTCTCCCTCTTTTACTTTGGTTTGTATCACTTTATTCTCACGACTTAGTATTGTTATGTAAATTAGTTTGTTAGTATTTGCAGGTTTTGGCACTCTTCATTTGGAAATGTTTGTGAATGGTTTAGAAAAGTTTTAAAAATTACAGGTTTTATCTAGTTGAAACAATTACAAACATATCCTGTCAGTTTTTCTGTAGAATTTACGTGTTTATTTAATGCTAAAAAATGAGGGTGTCACAATATATATTTCATTATCATCAATTTCTTCCTCGGTAAGAGTCTCTAGTAAAGCATCCTTTTTTTTCTTGATTGCCCCTTGGAATCAGTTTTAGTAATTAATAAAAACATACGAAAAACACGTAATAGTCTCTAGAAGGGCAGCAAACATGGCTGAGTGTCTATCCAAAGTCCTAGCTAGCTTTTACAAGGTATGATAATGTAAAGTTTAATAGACTTACGAGGAGGTCTGATACTTCGTCACACACGTAACCCCCTGATTTTTTTTGTTTTAGACTTCTTCATAAGCTCATCAGGAGGTGGTAGTGAAAGGCCTCCATTGTCATTACACTTCAAAAACATATAAACAAACCATATATTATCAGCATTTACAAAATATAGTGTGTATGTATAAAATTTTCGTGGAACTTGTAAATGAATTAAGCTATGTATGCATACCAGTTTATCCATAAACTGGATACTGTTTAACCTGCCCATAGTATGAGTTCCAGGGGCTTTTCCATTCTTGCCTTTTTGATGCACGATTTTTCTTGGATTTATCTGACCGGATCTTAAATGGCTGCATTTTATTATGTCATTAGCTATCACTACTACAAGAAACATCAAAAAGACCATTAATAAGTAACCAGTTAAAATTCAGACCCGCGGTTTCTTAGCCTGAGACACCGCTTATTTTTCAAAAGCGGTCTCTTAAAATAAAAAATAAAAAACTACTGAGAAAACTATTTTCCCAAGCATTTAAATTTAACATAAAATGAAACCATCATGCTCATAAAAAAAAAAAAAAATTCTCACAGAACTTATTAAGTCTGTCTTTCAAATAAACCGAATTTCAGCACAGTAAAAATCATCCCTGAAAAATAATATAGAGATTACCGACACCATCTTCCCTACCCCTCGGACTTTTTCATATTAGCATCTGAGCTTTTCACCATTTTTGCTCCATGACTCTTAAAATTAAACTTGTTTAATGAAGGGTGCGTGGACTTATCACCAGCAACTAGTGATAATTCTTCATCATATACCATGGCAACTCAAATAGAAACATACAACAACACATCAAACAGAAACATATAATAGCTTGTTGGGATTAGTTAATGGCAACTCCAATCCTATGGCTGCTCCCCTCAGAACCTAGGCAGAATACATAGATTGGCCAAGAAGGGACCATTCAAGCTACTAGCTATTCATTTTCTGGATCAAAACAATAACTTTCACTCTCTATTCGAGGTCAAAAGATAACTGATACAAATACACGACATCCAGCACTTAATAATATGGGGAGATCTTTTTTAACTTAAAAAACTTGTAGCAATGCCAAAAAGGGAAACTATTTTTTTTTTCGTTTTTACAAAAAACCTAAGAGACCTGTTTTAGACAATAACCGGATTCAAAAATTGTGATCAAAGAGACTGGTTATAGTCTGGTTTCTTATGCCATTTTCAATCGGTTTCTTAGAGATTTTTTTGTAGTAGTGTATATGATTTAAATTAATTAAAATACAAGTTTATTCTATATATACTATACCTCTGTGGCTCTATAAGCCAACATCTCCATGACCACTGAAGCTTCCATCCACGTATTTTTCTTTGTCCCCGCTCGGCAGACTAAATCCCTCAACCTCTCCTTACAATATTCTTCAAATCCAGCCTTAACTTGAGGTTCGTGAAACTTCTGATACTTGACTTGAGTCTACAAGAAACATTAGTTGTAATAATAAATTCAAAATTGTAGATGCTTATGATGCAAATAAGAGGACCTAGTATGAAAGTATAAGTGAGCACTAAATACAAGAATGAATGGTAACATAAACGATCAAAGTGACCTCCTGAATGTCTAATAGGTATTTGGCTCCTGGTTTACAGTTTAAAAGGCTACATATTGTGAGTGTTCTTTATATGATCTCTATATAATCCTTCTAATAATTCATTTTTACCTATAGTGCCCACATTATCGGAGATACTGAAAGTGCAATGGTATAACGTTGGTAAAAAATAAAAATCTAGAAAATATAATACGACCTTGAATCTATTCCACCAAGCTTCTTTCTGCTCGGATGTTGCTGCTTTATAAGAAGGGGTAAATTTATCAAACTTGCCCACAACTGCCTTTCTTGCAGCTTTCTTCACTTTATCGGAGTGAAACCTATAATATAGTTAACAAATTAAGAAATAAGATTAATAATAGAGTTAAAAAAAGTTAAGAAATACAACAAAGTATTAAATAGGTACAACAAGTATTGAGAGTGCAATGGTATAATCAAGTATAGGCATAGGAGCCTGATGGTTTGGTGTGTCCCTTTGCACTCCCTCCATTTCCAGGAAACCATAGCATAGTTGTAAAATGAGCTAAGGTGGTTAGGTTTTTAAGTCAGGATTAGAAGAAAGTAATGGAACTTACATCAGACGGTTAATGGGTGGAGATGGCAACAGTTCTCAATACTTATTTAAATATCAGGCTGTGTTAATACAAATTTCTCACATTTTAGCAAAATAAAAACAAAGTTGTTAAATACTATATAAAAAGATGTACCACAGGCCAAAAGGGTCCAACGCTGTTACATCTAGGTTACCATTTATTCATCGACTAAGTTCTTCCTCCTCTGCGATCATAGAGCTGCCCCCGGCATTTATTAACCTTGTACCTGGACCTACCATTTTAATGACTTCAAATTTGAACATTGTTAGATATAATACAAAATAATAAGGAAAAATCAAGTAAATAAATTGAAATCAATTAGTCTTCAAAAATAACAATCAAAGTTTAAAAATAACAATCAAAATGTAAATCTCATTCAACATCAGTAGCTTCAATAGTGGCAGCTAGCCCCATTACATTCAGCATCCATTTTCCAACTAACGGACAATAACAAGAAGATTTACTAGTTTTCCTCTACATAATGCAAACAATAGACTCGTTCTGGACAGCAATACCCATCATTATCATCGCTAAGCTAGAGATCGTCATCTTCCTCATCACTATGCTGTAAATCATTATTGGCATATTCTGGAAAAAGTTCTTCGTCCTCTTCGGAAGTACCACCATCTATTTGTTGTTCCAAAATCTCGTGGTCGTCACTATATTCACCTTCTTCAACATCCAAATTACCCACAACTACTTCATTCATTATCGAAATCTCGCCGACATCTATGTTATCATCATAGTCAGTTTCATCTTCTACGAAGATTACTGATGACAATTCTGAAACATGATCGATTATTTCTTCTTGGAAAACAACTTCATCAACAGGATCTTCAATTTTTGATCTAGCTTTAGTTTTGAACACAGCAGACCAATGATCTCTGTCTTCCTTTGTGTTTGGGTAGGAGGCATAGTAAACTTGTTCGACTTAATATGCCAACACAGAAGGATAATATATTGGATATTTCCTATTACGAAGAACTTCAACAAGTTTATAATCCTTGTGTACGTTCATACCACAAGAAGAATTATGCATCCAATCACATTTAAATAATATTGTCTTGTACAAACCATTAGCTCCAGTATAAGACAACTCTATTTCTTCATCCAAAATACCATAATAATCTGCACCTTCTATTGAACTAACACACACTCCATTGTTAAAGGTAGATTTCTCTACATCATTTTTGTGGTTGAATGTGCGAAAATTATACCCATTAATGGAGTAACGATTCCAAGTTCTCACTTGCCTAGACGGTCCCATCGCTAAAGCTTTGAGTAGATCATCATTCAATACACTTACTTGTTGTCTAAACCACCTTATAAACTCTTTGTCATATTTATTCCAAACATCGTCAACAGATATTTGAGGATTTTGCGTAAGGATGAACTTTTGGATGCAATCCTTAAGAACCTCGCAATTAGACAAGACATACTTATGTGCACAATCATATTCTTTGTCCTCCAATGATCTCAACCTCCATTTTCCTGTTGTTCTTCCCATGTGATCTTGGAAAAGTTCGGGCAAAGTTGAGACGACCAAATGCGTTTTGTTGCCAATATCAAGATTTTTAGCTTTTGTATCTATGTGGTCTTCAAAGTAAAAAGAACAAAAATTTGATATCTCTTCTAACAAGTAAGCGTTGCATATTGAACCTTCAACGTATGCTTTGTTCCCAATTTTGCGTTTCAAGTGATTTAAGAACCTATTCATAGATGAGCATACGTGCACCTCTAGTTATTATTATTACATAAAACATAAAATTGTAAAAGTTAATAAAATGGGTTAAAAGTAATTACCTCTCAAACGGATACATCCACCTATACTGAACAGGGCCACCGACTTTCACTTCATATGGTAAGTGAACCGGTAGATGCTCCATTGAGTTAAAAAATGAAGGCGGAAAAATCATCTCCAATTTGCAAAGAATCTCTGGAATGTTTTTTTCCAGGCGAATTACATCGTCAACTTTAATGGTTGAGACGCAAAGATCTCTAAAAAATTGACTAAGTTCAGTAATTGCATTCCACTCATTCTTCGGCATTAAATTATTTAGAGCAACCGGTAGTAAACGTTCCATGAACACATGACAGTCATGACTTTTCAAACCGTGTAGTGTAAAATCATTCTCATTTACACATCTCCTTAAATCGGAAGCATAACCATCGGGAAACTTCAACTTAGAAATCCATTCGCACAAAACCTTCTTTTTTTGCTTATCCAGAATGAACTTAGGCTCACCACGTCTTCTACAATGTATTTCCATGTCAGCTTTTGATGATTCATTATAAGACGTTTTTGATTTGTTATCAATCACTGTGTGAATCAATTGCTCAAAAAAATTCTTTTCAATGTGCATTACATCTAAGTTATGTCGAATTAGTAAATTATTCCAATATGGAAGCTCCCAGAATATGCTTCTTTTCCACCAGCCTTCCCTTCTGTTTTTCAACGCTTTCAACTCAGGATCTGTGGCAGTAACTATTGTTGGTAAATGTTCTACACACTCCCATATCTCATCACCATTTAACCTACGTGTTGGGCTGTCAAGTTCAATTTGTATATTCTTTGAAAAATGTTTGTTGTCCTTCCTAAACGAGTGGTTAGGTGACAAAAATTGACGATGGCAATCAAACCAACACCACTTTCTTCCATTCTTAAGCCAGAAAGACTTATTTCCATTTCCACAATAAGGACATGCTTTTTCACCGGCTGTTCCCCATCCGGATAACATGCCGTAGGCTAGAAAGTCATTAATCGTCCACATAAGTGAAGCTCTGAGTTGAAAGTTCTGTTTCTTAGATACATCGTAAGTGAATACTACTACTTCCCACAATTCTTTAAGCTCCTGAATGAGTGGTTGCAAAAATAAATCTAAGTTTTTCTTAGGATTCTTTTGTCCAGGAACAATCAAAGACAGAAATATAAACTGTTTTTTCATACACAACCAAGGGGGAAGGTTATATGGGGTAAGCATGACTGGCCAGCAAGAGTACGCCTTGCCAAATTGACCAAATGGTGCAAATCCATCTGTGCATAGACCTAGTCATACATTTCTAGGTTCGCTTGCAAAATCCGGGTGTAGTGCATCAAAATGCTTCCAAGACTCGGCGTCACTGGGGTGAGCCATTGTACCACTTTCACGGGGATTCTCAGCGTGCCATCTCATTTCCTCGGCTATATGCTTTGTCGCATAAATCCTTTGTAGTCTATGTGTGATTGGGAAATAAGTTAAAACTTTTTGAGCAACTTGTTTACCCTTTGAATTTTTGTTGGGTTTGTATCTATCTTGCCCACATTTTTTGCATTTAACAAGATGCTCGTCTTCCTCCCAAAAAAGCATACAATCATAAGAACAAACATCAATTTTCTCATGGGGAAGTTCAAGGGCTTTCAGCAACTTTTTCGTTTCATAGAAGTTTGTGGTCATAAGATTATTCTTTGGAAGGATATCACTGACCAAACTAATGAAACCATCAACACATTTATGAGGCAAGTTGAATTCACATTTCAAACTTAACAATCTAGAAGCGGCTTGTAATACAGACACATCGCTCCCCTCACAAACACACTCTTCTGCTTTCTTTAACATTTCAAAGAAAGCTTGCACTTCAGGATTTGGAGTTTCGTCTACTTCTGTAGCATTAAGGGCCTCCTCCCTTATAGTGTCCACTCTATTACGTAATGCATCATTTACCATATCTTGATAAGGGTTCGTAGGTATATCAGGTTCATCAATTGGAAAATCTTCCCTGTGACATACCCAATTATAATAGTTAACACAGAACCCTTTCTTAAGCAAATGTGATTTAACTTGAGCCTCATTTAATTACATTGTGTTGTTGCACATGGTGCATGGACACCTCATTTTCCCGCTATTTCTTTGGAAAGAATGTTGTTCTTTAGCATGATTAATAAATTCTCTAACACCATTAGCATACTCAATTCTAATTCTTTTATTAACATCGAGCCTCTCATACATCCATTCTCGCCCTTGCCTCTTCATTACAAATCTACGCAATTATATAATCAAAAAACGTCACATCAACAAATAAATAACATGCTTTAATAAATAAGTGTATTGCGGCTGTGTAATGGGTAGAAAACTTAGGGTTTTATTTTTAAAAAGAGAAGTGTCGGGCAGGAAGTGGGGAGTTGGATACACAGCTAGCTCAAGTTGATGTTAATATTTAATAATTATATTTTTTTAACAGAGAGAGTGATACGAGATAGTATAGTAATGAGTACTATAATAAGACCTGTATAAAACAAAATGATCCAAGTACAACGTAAAAACAAAACAGAGGAGCAGCCCTGCCTCCACTTGCTTTAAAACAACCTTGGATAGCCCATTAAAATACGCCTTAGACACCTATAATCAACCATCAAAACTAAGGATGTATGATGATCATTTAATTTGTTAGGTTATGTAGTTATGGTATCTTCACAAGTGTTGAATAATTAACATGTGTTCAAATATTCTGACAACAAGTTTAGAAAAAAAAAGGGAACATATCACAACACTCATATGATCAATTTAAAACAGAATTTCCAACCAATATGCAACTAACCTGAATAACATATATGCATAAAATCACATCAAGAAAGAACAAAAGGAAAATCAAACTGACCTGAATAAGATATATCACGTAATTAGCTGAAATATACCAAGCTGTGAGCCTCTACGTACCAGAAAAAAACCAAACCTGCTCATCAACAAAAATCAACCAAATTAGTAAATCAACCAAACTGATTTCCAACAATGATCTTAGGTTAGGGGAGAGACAACAGAAGAGTTTTTGTTGACAGAATAAAAGTGGTACTCCTAGCATACATAACTAGTTTAGGACCCGTGCAAAGTTGCACGGGCAATATATAGGTGACATACACTAATATGTTGATCAACATTAAAAAAAATTATAGTTATAATATCATGTGTTCTACATTTCTTTAAACCTCCATCAAAGTATCATCTATGAAGCTACCTAATAATCTATGAACCGAACAACATTACTTTATGATTAAGGTGGTTGTTAAATGTTAATAGTTGTCTTTGACGGCTATCATATTGGAGTTTTATGTTGTGTGAATTGATGATAAATATCGAAGAGAGGTGTTCAGAGAGAAAGAGAGCTAACACATTAAAGCTAAGGTTGGTTACATCATCATATATAAAAGATTTCCAAATTATTTTAAGAAAAGGGAAGGAAATATGATTAAATTATGATACTAATAAGAGAAATAAACAATATACGTACTAAATTAATCACCCTTACTGGCAAAGAACAACCACCCCAGATTGTAGGTGAGGCTCAAATCAGACATGAATTGACCTTGTCGTTCTGGATTTTGCAACTTTTACAGCTTATTTAAACCATTTTAAAACAAAATAGAGTCAAATGAAAAATAAACTTGAACAACCTTCCCATGTAATTAAACACAAAGTGGTATTACAAAGCACTTCATAATACTCAAACTCAAATAAAAAAACAGGGAGAAGGACTAACATGAATACGCATGCTACTTAAAAACACAGGGATCAACATTGATACAAAGCCTACTAATTATTCCACTTGATCCAATAATAAAATGTAATCACATTCATTAATTAAGTTGTCTTTTCTTTAGGCATTGTAAAACTCATATCCTTAGGGTCAGTTATTAGCACTCACCACGAAACATAATTAGCTATAAATTAGTTAAACAAAACGAAATATAAGAATAGATAAATGCATACTTGGTCATAATGGATTCGAAGAAAATGTGGATACATTATCAGAACTGAAAGCATTGTTTGTTAATGCTAAAAGGCTACAACAACTTAATAAGCCGTGTGTGTTTAAAAGTTGAGCTTGAAAATATAATACTTATTTGAAAATTTAGGTAAGCCCGAGTTTTATGCATATAATACAAAGTTCTCTTTTTTAACGGGAAGCTAAGAGTAAGGGGGTACTCCCTCCGTTCCAGTGATATATTTACACTTCCTTTATTATCACTTGAACAGAGGGAGTACAAACTACAAACAGTGTAAGAGACCCATGGCTTTTATGTATGTGTTACCAAAAGTAAAGCAGTAAACATTCAAAGTGGCTTAGTATTTGCGTTCGATAAGTATGAACATTGCACCAGAATATCAGCACTTGTTGATATGATAACATAAAGTCGGCTTCCAAAACACAATTTTAGCGTTTAATCGGGGACTTGGTACAACTATTATGCACATTCATTATATTTTCAGTAACTTCTACGGAGTAATATGTAAGTCTAACATCTTTGCCCTGCGCTTTTGATTTGTAATTAAAAAATTAGAGAATAATCCACCTTCTGGCTTCTACCACAAGTTTCAGGTTCACTATAAACTACCAAAACCAAACCCATATCCCAATTTATACATAGAACTAAAATCTTCAACATTATCACTCAATTAACCCCAAACCTAGTTAAAAACATATGCATTTCATCAAAAAGATCATATCTTGAAGTAGGGTTAAACATGAAATTCCACTATTTCCATCATAAAGATCCCATCTTGTACCATGTTTTCCTAAATTAACCACATTTTCATAATCATCACATAATTTACACTGAAACTCAGATGTAAATTTGTTCACACCATCAGAAAAATCGCATTTTCAACTCAAATTTCCCTCTAATTTACCAAATTACTACCCTTTTTCACTACATTCTCTGAACATGAACATGCAATATTTCAACCTTAAACTTTAACAAGATCAAGAATGAATTAAAAGCAATAATGAATCAAAAGTACGACAGAACAAGCGAGAGAACAGTCACAATCAGAATAAAAGGTAGTATTTGTTTAAATTGAAAGTGTAAACGACCCTCCAAAAACAAACAACACAAAAAATCAAGACAAACCCTTAACGAATATTAAGAATAGCAGCGTACAATTTACGGCGGATCGAAAAGGATGGTGGAGGATCACAGCTGAAGACGATGGCGGCGGACGATGATACAGGAACCTGCGGTGGGCGATCTATGGCGGAGCAAGGGAATGGGGGTTTGGTTTGATTTGGGGTTTGTGTTATGTCGAGTTAGGGATGAGGGGTTTTAATTTTTCTTTGTAATGGTTTGTGTAATATTGCGACGGAATTAGAAAATTTATGCCTTTTATTATCATTAATCGCGCTTTTTTAATTAGGTGGAATCTTAATTAAAGGTGTCCATCGCAAATTCCGTCGCAACCAAAAGTAGTCCATCGCAAATTCCGTTGCAACAATTAGCGCCCAGGAAATTTCAGCCGCCAACTAATGGCCGTAGCAAATTCCATCGCAAATAAATGAGGCCATCAGAAAATCCATCGCAAAGTAGTAATTACCGATGGATTATCATTCTATCTCAAAATTTCTATAGCTATGGCTCATTCTTTTTGTAGTGCAAACGGGACAGGTTCAGGCTCAATTATGCTCTTTTCCGGTTCATACCTGCATATAATACAAGACAAACTAAAGTAGAATACTCGGGGGCATTTGTAGCTAGTTGCTACATAAATAACACAGAAATGCGTGTAAATTTAGGGTAGAAACCTTATATAAAATGCACACATCAAATCTCCTCAAACCAAAACTTTGCTTATCCCCAAGCAAACTATAAATGCAACTAAAGACAACTAGTGGAACGGGACCAGTTTAGTAGCTACAAATTCTCCACCCAAACCAATTTAATGCAACAAATTAAAAAAGTAGCAATGAGTCAAATGCAAACGAGTTAAATCAAACTTTTGAAACTACTGAACGTCGACCTTGCAAGACTCATATATATCGGACTCTCACGGGTCGCTCATCACACAAATGAAGCACAAGGTGAGTATAATACTGTGAGATAGAAAGAAATAAAGCCGCTCACCTAACTTCGACCTAAAAGAACTTGCATGCAACTAACATGAAACCGATTTCTACCGACCGTACATATTCATTCCAACCAATCAGGACCAAGACACATGCCGAGGACTTACATATAGTGTGAGGTGAGGTAAATGGGTAAGAAGGGGTAAAATAATTTGGACAAGAGGAGGTAAAGCCAAGCTAGCATACCGTAACCAAATAATAAACTCATTCCACTTCACTACTCAATATATAAAATGTAAAATCGTGCCATTGTGGCGAATCATCACTCACACCATCAAAAGACTCACCATGAAAAATAACGATAAGCAAGAGAGTCATATTCAACAACTTTTTCACATGATTTTTTTCTTCTTCTTCATTCAACGTTCTTTCATCATTTTTTTCATATTTTTCTTCAAACTTTTCCATTTCATTTTTTTCTCCTTTTCTCATTCTCCTCATCTTCTTAATTCAAGATAGAATACCAAATTGATACTCACAACATACCCAAAATAACTGCTAAACTAGCTTGATTAGGGTAGGCTAAATTTAGGATCGTAGTTAAATAAAGGGTCAAAACATGTTAATTTGGCTATGTGAGGCTCATTGGAAGAAATGAAAGAAGGGATCGTAAGTTACCTCTCCATATGTGTCGCCGCCACAAACCCAAATGCATACAGGTACTAAGAAAAGAGTGTCATGCTTGTGCAATTTGATGTTACATGTCTTATAAGGAGTACTACTTGTAGATACCCAGTATCTGCTGAGATTCCAACAAACACCCGATGATTATCGGACTACAACATGTATTGGAATCGTGGCGTTTGATCGACAGTTTGTGTACAACTTTACGTCGAAACATAAAACCATTTCGAAAATAAAATATTTCAAAACTTTTCAAAAGTACCTGGAGTGTTTAATGCACGACGACGGGGTCGCAATGACACTAACTAGAGTCAAAACCGACACCGGACCAAAAACCGACTCAAAAATTCAAATCTCGACTCCAACAACGAGTCAAGTCGAGTCAACCACAAAAAACAAACCATTTCAAACCTTCTATATTAAGATTTCCCGGATTCATGAATGGTCAAGTACCGAACATGTGACTAGAAATCCTAGGATAGAACAAATCATGATTGCACTTGTGTGAAAGTGACAGGACAACTCAAAGACCCGGGAGGTGGCTCGCACCTCTTTGAACAGCCCAGGTGGCCACGTCGCTCAAAACTCATACAACCACTCATTTTCCTATAAATACCATTCAAATGCCCCCATTTGAGAACTCACGCGAGTGTCCGCCCCCTCTTTTCTACCTTAAAATTCTCCGCTCGACTTCTTAAGTCACAATCCGACCCGTATTTACGACCTACCGATCGCAACAACAAGCCTTACACATTGTTTGGTACCGTCATCGTGCATTAAATCACTTGACCGACCATTTCGACCACTACACCGTCACTAATCTTAATAAAACACTTTTTCTACTTACCAAAACGGTTTTAAACCGAGTCTTTTCCGACCAAACGAGTTGTTACACTTACGTCGGTTTCTCGCCATAACCAAACATGTAAGTATGAGGGTGTAAAAATCCCTCTTTTATCATGTCTTTGCATGTTTTATGACCATAACATGCTAAAACATGCTAATGTGACCATAATTAGAGCATATTTAGTCCCCGAATTAGCCTTGTTCCCATGCTTTTTAGTGCATATTTGGGTCATTTATTGTCTTTAGTCCTTTGTTTTGCATATTCTTTGAGGTTTTGTTTCCTTGGTAGGAAGGGAGTGCAAAGATTGCATTTTCATGGCAAAATGAAGCTAAATTGATTGAATTCAATGGCCAAGTATCAAAGAGAAGACAAGATTAGAAGGCCTTTGTACATACTATAGTAGATGGGCAATGATGAGAAAAGATCCTTGCATCCCCGAGGAAATCCTCAAGGATTTTATGAAGAAAAAGAAAGAAAAGAAGAAGGAAAGTAGCTGTAAGACAATCCGAGCGGATTGTCCACAAGACGCCCGTCCAAGAGGTACAATCCGAGCGTCTTCCCCCAGTGGACGCCCGTCCAAAACACCTAGAATCCGCCCGTCTTCCCCAGCCGGACGCCCCTCCAGAATCACCAGAATCCGCCCGTCCCGTGCCCTGGACGCCCGGATTGTCTGTCCGCCATTTCGTCTTCTACAAGCTTCAAGGAAGGATGCGCATATTTTTCTAAGACCGGCGAAAAGGAGACCGGAGTCTCCCTTGAGACCGGCGATTCCTCAAGGACTTAATCGTCATTTAAGCTCTTAGTAAACCCTAATTTATGTAACTAATCCCCACTATAAATACCCCATTAGGCTAATTAGAAGAGGAGGTTCTTCTTAGCAATCTTTAGTATAGTTAATATCAATCGAATCTCTCTTTAATCTTGTAATCAAAATTTAATCATGTTTTAATAGAAGTTTCATTTCCTTAATCTCTCTCCTGTTCATCCTTTGTTTTGGGTAATTGACGATTATTTGGGTTATTATTGGGAGATTGACAACCTTCCAATCAATCATCAAGTACTTCTATTATTCTTTGCTTTATTATTGGAATTATTAGTAGGTATAATTCTCTTAATCCCTCTTTAATTATTGTTAATTATCTTCATTTATTCATCATGTTTCACTTTGTTGGTATGATTGACAACCTTGCTAGCATGTTCAACATGATAATGAGTGAGTAGTTTCCTTAGCTAGGGTTAATGGGTAATGAGGGAAAACCAACATGGAGGATGATTCATGCTTAAATTAATGTGTTTCCATAGTTTATTTGCTTGCTTGTTGTGATCTCAACTTATGCACATGTTATGTTTGATGAAATGCAAGCCTATGAATCCTTGCATTTTTTACCCATCACCTATCATTTCAATGAGACTTGTAAGACATAAACCAACTCGAGTCTCATTAGACCATTCATATAGTTGAGTAGGGAGGATTAAGTCGACTTGTAGGTGTTGTAAAATCTAATCAATTCGGCTCCGGGACCCAAACTTTTCTAGGATTGTAAGACATAAACCAACTCGATCCATCACAACAATAATTGCTTGCTTATAATTTGAGAATATGTTTGTATGATCAATTCCCATGAATCCCCTATGACCCCATGACACCCTAGTGCCTTTTATCAATTGTTTACATCCCTTTTTAATCATCTTGCTTGTTTACTTTCATTGTTATTTAGTTTAGTGATCTTCTACTTCAAATCCCAAATTGTGACACCCTTAGACACCACTAGTTGCAATTGAAACTCTCATCTCAATTCCCGTCCCTTGGGATCCGACCTTTACTTGCCTCTTTACTAATTGTAGAGCTGTTGGTAGAGTTATAAATTGTGTTTTGGTCTAGGTGCTCCTAACGACAAGTACCGAAAACTAAACCTCCAAGTGACTCCGACCAAAAAATGGCGCCGTTGCCGGGGACGGTGTTAACTTGATTTAGATTTTCTTATATTGTTATTAGTTGTGTCTTTCTTTGCCTTGGGGAAGTAAAACTCCTCAAGGCTTGTTCTAATTATTTTCAAGTTGTTCGATATTTTGCAAGATGGACCTTATAGATTGTTTTGTAGAAGACCACTTAAGTCTACCTTTCTTCAAAGATCCCGTGCAAGCATTGGAAGCCTTGGAAGTAAGTGAGGCTAAAAATATGTATTGGGAATTAGAGGTAGATCTTTTTGAGGCCGCTCTAGCTAACAAAGAACTTACTCATGCACAATCCAAATTAGTGCATAACATCCTTGTGGAAGCATGTCAACCTATAGAAGATGAGCAATCCATCCTAGAAGACATCTTACAAGCTCAAGAGCAAGAGGAATTCGTCATGGAATTCGAGTGCGATGAGGTTGATGAGAATGAAGAAAAAGTTGAATATGCCATGAGAATGGAATGTCTAATGGAAATGGAGCAAATTCTCAACGAACTCTCAAAGGAGGAAAGTGAGGTACAAACCCCTACTTTAAAACCCCTTCCCCCAAATTTGAAATATGCTTACCTTGATGAATCAAAGACCAAACCCGTGATTGTTAATGATAGACTTGATGAAATTCAATTGAGAAAATTGCTTGATGTGTTAAACCAACATGAAAAGGCTATAGGTTATAGTCTAGATGACTTTAAGGGGATAAGTCCCAACTTTTGTATGCATAGAATTCATCTAGAGGAGGACCATAGACCTACCATCCAATCTCAAAGGAGATTAAACCCCCACATGCAAGAAGTTGTCAAGGGAGAGGTTATGAAATTACTTGATGCGGGAATCATATATCCCATACCGGACTCTTTGTGGGTTAGCCACGTTCAAGTGGTACCTAAGAAAGGAGGTACCACGGTGGTGACAAACAAAAAGAATGAGTTAATAACCACAAGGACGGATCATTTCCCCCTACCATTCATTAACCAAATGCTTGAGAGGTTAGCCTCCAACAAATTCTTTTGTTACCTTGACGGGTATTCGGGATTCTTTCAAATCCCTATACACCCGGATGACCAACATAAGACCACCTTCACATGTCCTTATGGTACTTTTGCATATAGGAGGATGCCTTTTGGCCTATGTAATGCCCCCGCCACTTTCCAAAGATGCATGATGAGTGTCTTCTCCGACTAACTAGAGACCATAATGGAAGTTTTTATGGATGATTTTAGCGTTTATGGAAAGGACTGACTCATGTTTGCATAATCTTTCTCTTGTATTGCAAAAATGTGAAGATGTTAGTCTTGTTTTAAATTGCGAAAAGTGTCACTTCATGGTCAATGAAGGAATTGTTTTGGGTTATTTAATTTCGGAAAAGGGCATCGAGGTTGATAAAGCTAAGGCTGAGGTGATAGAGAAACTCCCACCTCCCGTGAATGTTAGAGGAGTGAGAAGTTTTCTCGGTCATGCGGGTTTCTATCGCCGTTTCATAAAAGATTTTTCAAAAATAGCGAAACCCCTCACTCAACTCTTACTTAAAGATGCCCAATTCCATTTCACTGATGAGTGTGTTGAAGCCTTTAATAGAATCAAGGAAGCACTAATCTCGGCACCGATAATTCAACCTCTAAATTGGGAACTATCATTCGAGATTATGTGTGATGCTAGTAACTACGCCATTGGAGCGGTTCTTGGGCAATGGGTAGGAAGACCTCTTCATGCCATCTATTATATAAGCAAGACTCTTGATCCCTCCCAAGTGAACTATGATACCACCGAGAAAGAGCTTCTTGACATTGTCTATGCTTTGGACAAATTTCGTTCCTACTTACTTGGATCCAAAGTGATTGTCTTTTCGGATCACCGTGCTCTCCGACATCTCTTGATAAAGAAGGAGGCCAAACCAAGGTTGTTAAGATGGATTTTACTTCTTCAAGAATTCAACTTGGAGATAAGAGACAAGAAAGGAGCCGAAAATGTAGTGGAGGATCACTTGTCAAGGATCCGGTTTCATGATGAACAAGGAGAAACACCGATCAATGACTCATTTCCCGACGATATCTTGATGGCCATTAAAACACAACTTGAAAGGCACATCACCCCATGGTTTGCCGATTATGCTAACTATATCGTTGGAAGAGTACTCCCTCCAAATTTGAACTACAACCAAAGGAAAAGGTTCTTATTCGAAGTAAAGAGGTACTTTTGGGATGACCCAAACCTCTACAAAGAGTGTAGTGATGGGCTCTACCGGAGATGCATTCCTCAATGGGAAGTCCAAGGAATCTTGGAAGGATGTCACTCATCACCCTACGGTGGGCACCATGGAGCAAGGAGAACCATTGCGAAAATTCTTCAATCAGGCTTCTATTGGCCTACAATGTTCCAAGACATGAAGGAATTCATCATTCATTGTGATGCTTGTCAAAGAACGGGGAATATCTCATGGAGGAATGAAATGCCACAAAGGGGCATACTAGAGGTGGAGATCTTCGATGTTTGGGGGATCGACTACCAATATCCGTTTGTGACATCCAATGGGAATAAGTATATCCTTGTGGCCGTAGATTACGTCTCAAAGTGGGTGGAGGCAATTGCCACTCTAAACGATGATGCAAAGACGGTCACCAAGTTCTTCAAAAAAATAATCTTCCCAAGATTTGGAGTTCCTAGAGCAATCATACGCGATGGAGGAACGCATTTTCATGAAAAGAAGCTCGTATCTCTTTTGACCAAGTATGGTGTTCAACATAGAACCGGCTTGGGATACCATCCTCAAACAAGCGGTCAAGTTGAAGTTTTGAATAGAGAGATCAAGCAAATTCTCAAGAAAGTGGTGAATAAGACCCAAAAGGATTGGAGCACAAAGCTTGATGACGCTCTTTGGGCTTATAGGACGGCCTATAAGACTCTCATAGGAGCCTCCCCTTACAAGCTTGTCTATGGAAAAGCATGCCACTTGCCAATCGAATTGGAGTACAAAGCTTTTTGGGCAATCCGAGCCCTTAACCTTGATCTCAAATTAAGTGGTCAAAAGAGGATGATTCAAATTCAAGAGTTGGAGGAATTCCGACTACAATCTTATGAGAATGCCAAGATCTACAAGGAAAGGACAAGATTGCTCCATGACAAGAGGATTAAGCAAAAAGCCTTGCACAAAGGGGATAAAGTCCTTCTATTCAATTCCCGCTATCGACTCTTTCCGGGAAAGTTGAACTCTAGATGGATGGGTCCCTATGTGATCACCGAAGTTGGAAAATATGGGGATTTTAAAATCAAGGCGGAAGATGGAAGCAAATTCAAGGTCAATGGTCAAAGATTGAAGCCATACTATGAGGGAGCATTTATTGGAGAGGTCGAGGTCACCTACCTCAGGCCTCCTCATCCTTGAAGGAATCATCAAAGGGAGAGTTTGGTGGAGTCCTCCCTAAACCACCACTTGTAAATATACTAACCCTCTAACTTGTATTTATAATTTTGTTGCATTTCCTTTTATCATAAACATAAATTCTTTCCATGAGAGTAAGTGAGGGAGTGTCACTAATGAATTTTGAATGAAGGAAGGAACCAATTTTCAAGTGTGGGGAAGCTTTTATCGGAATCAAGGAAATAAAAAAAAATCAGCAGCAAGGAACCCAAGCGTCCAAAGAGAGAATCCGCTCGGATTGTACAAAGACGTCCATATTTCTGAGAATCCGCTAGTCCTGGTAGAATCCGAGCGTCTGGAGACGAATCTGCTCGTCTTTTTCCCAATGCATTTTAAGAAAAGTTCCTGTCACAGAATCCTCCCGTCTTTGGGAAAAGACGCTCGTCGTGCTCCAGGAAAGACGCTCGTCTTGGGCTCGATCCGCTCGTCTTGGCTGCGTCAAATTTTTGCAAAAATTACCTGTAAGAGAATCTTTGCGTCTTCCGTGGAATCCGCTCGTCCGAGAATGACAGAATCCGAGCGTCTTGTGCCCGAGTCCGCTCGTCTTCCTGCGTTCTTCAATCCCGATTTTCCTAATTTTAATACACCCCACCACACAATTTATGACACAGTACATCACCCTTCCTTCCACTTGTATTATAAAAACCCACCTCCTTGTGACTCCAAAGCATATCCCAAACACTCTTTCATTCCACAAAATAAAAAAGCCCCAAATTTCTAGGGTTTAAAAAGCAACATTCAATCCACAAAGAGCATCTTTATACTTTAACAAATCAAAAATTCCAGCTCAACAATCAAAGAATGGCACCAAAGGGATCTTCCTTTAGGGATAGAAGAAGACCAAGGGTAAGGGGAAGCTCTTCTACCTCCCACATCAATACCTTAAGAAGGGAGCATGAAGAAATTGTAGATCTTACAAGGCTTGATGACTTCTCAAATGTTGAATTCGTCAATGATGTGCAAAGGCTCGTTTTTCACCGGCTTCTTCGTAAGAACATTCTCCCTACTAAGTTTTTATGTCATAGAACTTTAAAGAAACTTGGGATTTATCACCAAATGGAAGCTCTTTTTGAGTTGTTTGGTCTCTCTACCCTTTTCCACATGCACGAGAAAACTTACCGATCCCTTGTGCTTGAATTTTTAAGCTTCTTGAAAATCACAACCTTGAATAGAATGATATGCATAGAATTTAGGTTGGAGAGTGTTTCAAGAATGATGACTCTAGTAGAATTTGCTAATGTGCTTGGTCTCGATGTCTCGCCTACCCGGACATCAAAACCAAAGAGATATAGTGTTGCACCCCTATGGAGGGCCATGACCGGCCGAGATTTCATGTACATCAAGGAGTGTCTAGATTTCCACATTCAAAATCCTATTTTGAGACTTACTTACCGGTTCCTTTCCGGCACTCTACTTGCTCGCCGAGACCCAGCAATAGTGAATGAACTTAACCTTATGTTCATGGAGTCTTATATCGATATCCAAGGAAGGGGTGGGTACCACATTAATGTGCCTCTTGTGCTACTCGAAAAGTGGGCAAAGTTTAGGAACGGTTATGATGATGGGATGAAACACATTGTTAATGGAGGGCTCATTACAAAGATTGCAAAGCATTTAAATCCAAAATTTAATTAGAATAATGAGTACACTCCTCTTACCGGGAACACAAGGATAAATGAAGACCTTCTTCTTGTGCATCATCATTGGATAACCCTTGAGGGGGTTGATAAAAGGGTCAAGTGGATTACAAAAGTAAGTGACCCAATCTACCTACCAATGACCGGACTACCAAGAATCTCACCAAGAAGGGGACCTTTATCACCAATCCCATCCTACCTCATCCCTCCAAACCCAACCCAAGCAAGGCAAGCACCACCACCTCCAAATTCCCAACAACAACAACAACAAGAGCAACAACCACAAGATGAGAAAATCAAAGTGCCTCCCTACCCTTTCCCATATCAACCGTACAACCACCCCAACCCCTTTATCCTTCCCCGTGATGACTTTGTAACGGGAATTCTACAAGATTTGCACTTCCGACAATATGAAGCTACCGTCGACAATTATTATGCACTTTATCCTCAATACCACGATATGATTCAAAGGGGAAAGATTAGCGAGGAGGGAGCCTTTCCCTCTTGGGCACAATTAGATATACTTTTCCCCAATTCGGAGAGGGCAAATGAAGGGGCAAACGGGTGACAAGAGGAAGGGAGCGACAAATCTTGCGGTGGGGACACGGTGGAGATTGGTAGCGAAGAGGATGAGTTCATGGACCCGAATACAAGTGATGCATCCAAGTAAATATGGGATAGTGATCTAGAGGGAGATGACGGCGATCTCTAGAGGATCTCTTCATAGCTAGATGGAGCGGGCGTGAGGCACCCATCTCAAGCTTAAGTGAAGTTTCTTCATCTCTTCTCTTTATTTTCAATTTTCATGAAAGAAGTTTATGTTTTGTTAACTTGTACAATATTTGACTTTGTCTTTGGTTGGAGAGTCCTAGCAACATAGAGGACTAACACCTCGGCCCCATTGAGGTGTTCTTATTTCATTGTTCCCGTTTTGAAAATCCAAAATGACAATTTTGTTTCATGCATTTCATTTTGTGTGCATGAACTACCCCAACTTTAGGACATTAGAAATAATGTCTATCTCAGTTTGTGGAAGTACATGCATACGCAACGGGAGGTAATCTAAATTACGCGCTCCGTCATAAACAAGAACCCATGCATCATGTAGTGTAGATTAGTATAGCTTGCATTTAGTATAGAATTCATGCATCATGTTTGCATAATTTCCCCTTATTTTGGCCATTGAGGACAATGCCCATATAAGTGTGGGGATGGGGAATTCTAACTTAACTTTTATTCAAAAAACCCAAAAAAATCAAAAAGTTTCGAAAAATCAAAAAAATTGAAAAATTTGAAAATCCAAAAACAAGTTCATTTCCTTTGTAGTGTAGACTTGTATATATTGTATATTTTCTATCCTTGTTCACATTGATCGACTACGCCACATCCGAGACATGAGGATATTGAAGACCGCATGGTATGATCTTTCCAATCTCCTTTTTCCTCTTTATGTTAATGACTATGTGGCTTTATTTTGATTGATGCGGTATAACAATGTGAATTTAGGACTTGAATTTAGCTTATATAGCATATTAGTTGGTAGAATCACTTCCATTAGGATGTATATGTGTTAGTTGCATCATGGCATGTAGTTGCATGTTAGAAAAATTTTGCGAAATCGTCTACTTGGGAAACTTGACAAGTGTATATAGGCCTTAGTAGATGCTTTTTCTTCTTAAGACTTTGCTTGTTAGAATACTTGTAAAACACCCTATGATGTGTCATGCTAGTATCCTTTGACCTATGGATTAAGGCCTAGTCAAGAGTACCTTGTGGTGTGATAACTCCTTGGCTACCGTTTATTCCAAGGTGACCCTTGAAACCATACATCCATCATCCATGTTCTACCACATTTTTGTCATCAAAGGGAATGGGCACAAAAAGAAATTGATTTGAGTTCAATGAAATGAAAAGTGAAAGAAAGTTTCAAAATGCATCAAATGAAAACAGGTGCAAAAATAGACTCCTAATGCTTCAAATATAAGGCACCCTCACTACATATGGGGTGACTTTAAAAATATTCAAAAGAAATGCAAAGAAAAGTTGAAAAGTTGTCAAGTATTGAAATGCCAAAAATCAAAAGAAATGGCAAAAATAAAGTGTTCTCAAATGTCAAATGCCATAAGAAATTGTGGGGGAAATCAAAAACAAAAGCAAACTCCCAAATGAAACTCAAATATCTATCAATCCCTTTATCCATCGTATCCATTTTTGTGCATGGTAGAGAGGGGACGACCTTTCTTCTTGTCTAGGCAAGAGGGGGAATTCCGCGATCCTCCAGTGTTTCTAACACCATAGGGAGTCTACTCTTAACAAAAGCATTTAACGATTGAGGACAAAGGTACCCTAGCTTGACACAATTTGGAGGTGATTTATTGGTATTCTTCTAGGCTTAGTAGTTTCAAAAAATTGCATCTATGAAGGAGTGTGTACCCTTGAATTGCTTCCCTTGTAGATAATTTCTGCCACTTAGATGAGGAAAGTGGCTATTCTTTTGTAGATGCATCCATTACTTGATTTTGTGTGCTTAATGTTTGGATGTGTCGCCATTTTGGCATGACCCACCTTGCCTTGCAAGAAGGCATCCTACCTCATGGTTGTCTTGTTGTGAGTTAAAGGGGCGGAGTGAGACCCGCTAATTGTCTCATATCGGCTATGCTATTAGGTTAGTTAAAATAACGGTCCTAGTCTTTGTCACCTCTTTACTCGGGACGAGCAAAGGTTCGGTTTGGGGATATTTGATGTGACCATAATTAGAGCATATTTAGTCCCCGAATTAGCCTTGTTCCCATGCTTTTTAGTGCATATTTGGGTCATTTATTGTCTTTAGTCCTTTGTTTTGCATATTCTTTGAGGTTTTGTTTCCTTGGTAGGAAAGGAGTGCAAACCTTGCATTTTCATGGCAAAATGAAGCTAAATTGATTGAATTCAATGACCAAGCATCAAAGAGAAGACAAGATTAAAAGGCCTTTGTACATACTATAGTAGATGGGCAATGATGAGAAAAGATCCTTGCATCCCCGAGGAAATCCTCAAGGATTTAATGAAGAAAAAGGAAGAAAGAAGAAGGAAAGAAGCTGTAAGACAATCCGAGCGGATTGTCCACAAGACGCTCGTCCAAGAGGTACAATCCGAGCGTCTTCCCCTAGTGGACGCCCGTCCAAAACACCCAGAATCCGCCCGTCTTCCCCAGCTGGACGCCCGTCCAGAATCACCAGAATCTGCCCGTCCCGTGCCCTGGACGCCCGGATTGTCTGTCAGCCATTTCGTCTTCTACAAGCTTCAAGGAAGGATGCGCATATTTTTCTAAGACCGGCGAAAAGGAGACCGGAGTCTCCCTTGAGACCGGCGATTCCTCAAGGACTTAATCGTCATTTAAGCCCTTAGTAAACCCTAATTTATGTAACTAATCCCCACTATAAATACCTCATTAGGCTAATTAGAAGAGGAGGTTCTTCTTAGGAATCTTTAGTGTAGTTAATATCAATCAAATCTCTCTTTAATCTTGTAATCAACATTTAATCAAGTTTTAATACAAGTTTCATTTCCTTAATCTCTTTCTTGTTCATCCTTTGTTTTGGGTAATTGAAGATTATTTGGGTTATTATTGGGAGATTGACAACCTTCCAATCAATCATCAAGTACTTCTATTATTCTTTGCTTTATTATTGGAATCATTAGTTGGTATAATTCTCTTAATCCCTCTTTAATTATTGTTAATTATCTTCATTTATTCATCATGTTTCACTTTGTTGGAATGATTGACAACCTTGCTAGCATGTTCAACATGATAATGAGTGAGTAGTTTCCTTAGCTAGGGTTAATGGGTAATTAGGGGAAACCAACATGGGGGATGATTCATGCTTAAATTAATGTGTTTTCATAGTTTATTTGCTTGCTTGTTGTGATCTCAACTTATGCACATGTTATGTTTGATGAAATGCGAGCCTATGAATCCTTGCATTTTTTACCCATCACCTATCTTTTCAATGAGACATGTAAGACATAAACCAACTCGAGTCTCATTAGACCATGCATATAGTTGAGTAGGGTGGATTAAGTCGACTTGTAGGTGTTGTAAAATCTAATTGATTCGGCTTCGGGACCCAAACTTTCCTAGGATTGTAAGACATAAACCAACTCGATCCATCACAACAATAATTGCTTGCTTATAATTTGAGAATATGTTTGTATGATCAATTCCCATGAATCCTCTATGACCCCATGACACCCTAGTGCCTTTTATCAATTGTTTACATCCCTTTTTAATCATCTTGCTTTTTTACTTTCATTGTTATTTAGTTTAGTGATCTTCTACTTCAAACCCCAAATTGTGACACCCTTAGACACCATTAGTTGCAATTGAAAATCTCATCTCAATTCCCGTCCCTTGGGATCCGACCTTTACTTGCCTCTTTAATAATTGTAGAGTTGTTGGTACAGTTATAAATTGTGTTTTGGTCTAGGTGCTCCTAACGACAAGTATCGAAAAATAAACCTCCAAGTGAGTCCGACCACATGCATAACACGATCCAAAAAATAGGATAGACGAGCCAAAACAGAGTTTTGGCCTGAGGCAGAAGCCCCTTGTTCTACACAGAGGCCTGCGCCTCAATGGGGTGCCCAGGTCAGAACTCAACCGTGTTTGTTTTCGTCCTTCCTCATTAATCTATTTTCATATTTATAATCGGTTTTTACCATTTCGAATGTTTTCAAACCCTTTTATTTATTTTTTACAAATTTTAACCATAAAACATTTTTCACCCTTTGTTCTTAATACCATGACGGTTTAATCCGTGTTCCGGTGATAATATTTGGTTAATAACATTTAAAAGGTATTTTAAAGCCTTTTATTTCATTTCCTTACATTTTGAGAGGTATTTTAAAGCCTTTCATCATTTCTTTACATTTCCAAAATAAACATATTAGTCACCAACACAAAGTTATCCTTGGTTCCACATACCATGCCTGTTTTAACCGGGGTACGGTGATGAGTATCGACTAATTATATTCAAATGAACTTAAAACAATTAGTTCATAATTATTTTCAAAACTATTCATGTCAAACTTGCCAAGTAAAACCCGACACCGAATATCATCAAAATAATGATGATTATTCGAGTCTCGTTCCTCAAATTAACAAATACGGTCTAAACGACCCTTTCTAACCAAAACGGGTTTAAATACCCATTTTTCAACACAATTTATAAATGTTTTTCAAATGGTCAGAACGCGTCTTAAACCGTTGACTGACCCGCGCCTAAACGGGCCATTTCTTTCCTTTTTTCAAAACCAGGGGAGACACCCTTGCATCGCCAACAGCTCGCGCCCCATGTGGCCGCCTGGTGCAGGGTCTGTTACCCTTCCAGCATTAGTCTAGGACGATCCCCACTTCGGTTAACCCAGATATAGGACGGATCAGACGACTAATCATATTTGCGTAATACCTTACTAAGACAAATGGATCACATTATGCACCATAAACCTAATACGATAAATGGATGTTTAATTTCCGTCTTGCATGCAAATCAACCATTAATCCAACTCAACATCTTATACTTGATACTTGGATTAAATCAACCGACTTAGAAAGCTCTCACATGTTAGGTTTAAATTATTGGATGTGTATTCATGCATTTAAACCGTTTTATCAACTTTTCCATTCAACCAACCAAGATCGATCAGTAGAGGCGGCTACCGCGGGCGGGATTGGGTGTCTGATTAAAGGGATTCCCAATACGCACCTTCACCTCTTACTCGGAAAATTTGGATAGTGGACGACCTTATCCAGAGCGTACGAGAGTCATTCTATAGATAGGATGCTAAAGAGGGACGATTCCTTATCTTTAGTACCTATGTCAAACTTTGATTTGTGCTTCGTTTGACCGAGGTATAAAGTGGATTCGAACGGGTTCCAAGCATCCCACAAATTCTTGGTGGCGACTCCGAACATCTCTAATCGTTTCGAGACTTTTTCCGAGATGAAACCGACCGATCTAAAACGATCCGGTCGAAAGAACTTTTTACGCCGCCGAGCGTGGCTTTCAAAAGATCGTTGCACGCCCGCAGATCGACCGGGCCTGCAGGTGGGCCGATGTCAACAGATTGGCGACTCCGCTGGGGAAAACTAAGACAGTTGTGTCTTTGTGATCCCTAGATGGTGAGACTCGAACGAGGTCTTAATTGGAATGCATTAATTGATATTACGGTCACGGTCGGGTTCCTTGTCCGGGCCCATAGCCTAACCCTTTTCGACCAATTGGCTCGTCTCATCGGTGTGAGTTTTCTCATCCCCGCGTTTCGAATCCCAATTGAGTCAAGCATACCATTGACGTTACACATTTCTGTTTCGTCAAAGAGCTTTTATCACTTTCGAGCACGAGGCTAGGGCACCCTCATTACATATTTGTTTGGATTGGTATCTCTCGCAAATAGGGGTTTGATTGCTTGGTGTGTAATCCACCCTCTAAGCCAAAACCCGTGTCAGCATTATGCATAAAATAATGAAACTGTGAGTGCTTATGTGCTATATGATCATAAGTCCTTCCGTGTCATTTTCAAACTTTCAAAAATACCCTTTTGCGCCGTTATAATGACCATTTCAAACCTCGGTCTTTTGCCGACCGTTGCACGCCTTTCTAGGCCGTCGTAATGACGATTTTCAAACCCGTTTTTTATAACCATTTCAACACACCTTTCTAGGCCGTCGTAATGACGATTTTCAAACTAGGTTTTTTACAACCATTTCAAATCACCGTTTTACGCCGTTATAATCGCCGCGTCTAGACACGGATTTTAACCTGTTTCGCGCCGACAATGGCTCTTTCAAAACCCGAGAAAAGCACACACCCTTTTCTCGAGACACTTTCGAGATCCCGAGGACCATGCACCATCCCCGAGACCTCTTCAAACATTTTAAACTCGATTTTCAAAACATACAATTTTGAATTCCAAAAAAACCGTCTTGGGAGACAGTACATTATTTTTTGAGCCGATTCAAACTCAAAACCGTCTTTTGCAAATAAACTCAAGACAACCCTTTCAACTGACCGACTTGCGGAGATATCTATCTTCGAAAGCCGTCCATAAAGCGACAAATGAATCTTTTGAATATTTCCATTTTCGAATACTTCAGTCCACCATTCCAATTCCGCCTCGTGTCTATCGAGTGGAAGCAAACGTACTTATAAGTCTTCACTTATGAGTCGTCTCACCACGAGACTCGTCCAATGGCGTCACGCCACTACATTGGACGCGTGTCAAAAGTTCGGTCAACACCGTCACGTCATACATCGAGTTAGCACCGGGGTACCACACACGGTCATCCTCGTCTTGTTGAGTCTACTCTTTGTCTCGTCCTTCGTGCTGTCTGCGTTCAGTCTTTGAACCGTGTCGGATTGAGTTGTAATGTGAGCCGTTTTTCTGCCTCAGAGCCATGGCCCCTTCTTTGACTTCGTCCAACAACAACAATTATAACAACAGAGATGTCACGACTGATCAGCTAACCAGCCTGCTCACCGCTCTTAAGGTCACTCTGGATTGCGTCGAGAGCCGTATCGACACCCTAGAAAACAAGGAAGCTGGAGAACATAATACTCCGCCTTTGACTGAAACTGAGAAAAGGCTCAAGCTCCTGGAAGAACAGCTCCTAGCCCGGGGGAACAATATCCATCTTAAGAACAACCGAAGGTTCGAACCTGTTAGGGATCAATTACCTGACAACTTTACCCTGACTGATGTGCCCAAGTTCAAAGGAGTGGAGGACCCACTCAATCATATACGTGTCTTCAAAGACTACATGGCCATAAAAGGGGTCAAGCAGGAACTTTTCACCCGGATCTTTCCGTCCTCTCTGGAACCGATCCGAAGAACCTTACTACTTGGGATGAGGTCGCAGTTGAATTTGCCAAGCAATATGCCGACAATGTTGAAATCTAAGCCAATACCTGTCCCCTTGAGGTCCTAACCCAGAAAGACAAGGATGGATTCACCGAGTTCTTAACCCGTTAGAGGAGGGTAAGTACTCAGCTGGTTAGCAAGCCGAGTGAATCAACCTTGGTAGAAACGTTTTTCAACAATCTCCGCCCAGTGTATGCCAATCTACTGAGGTACCAAAACATTAAGACCTTCCAGGATCTGCAAATCCCTGGGACAGGCATTGAAGATGACCTCCGAAAGGGTGTCCTAGCCAAGACCACTAGCAGAGGCTACCAGGGATCCACCTCAACTGGATCTTGCCCTTATGGTCAAACGAACAAGATTGATGAGGTCAACCTCCTTGAACCAACCGCCAAAAGAGCTAAACGCCCCCAGAGAGTGCTCACTAATATAGGGTCAACTTATGTAAGCGCCCTGAAGAGGCTCATGGACCAGGGGAAGTTACAACCAATCAGACCCGCTTCGGATCCGACCGATGCTAAGAAATCCCGCTTCTGGAACCCCAATGCCTATTGTCAGTACCATCAAGGGAAAGGGCATGATTCGGAAACCTGCTTCAAACTCAAACACATCATCCATGACATGATTGAAAAAAGGGATTTGCCTTTACCCCCGCCGACTAAGCCAAACAACAAAACAAACCCTTTCGGAATCCACTCTATCTCCGACGACGAGCCAATTCTGGACTGCTCACACCTCATCCTGCCAGTTGATGACGAAGTGAATGCCTTGGAAAAATATCCCTCGGACGGGGTATTTGTGTTCAGTGCCGCCACTATGCTCACCATGTTCCAACAAGTTGAGGAAGCCATAGCCAATCTCTCCGAAAGGATCACCCGACTTGACGATGCCTACCGTCGACTTATCTTCAATCCTTCACCACCATGCCCGAGGGAGAGTCCTCCGAGCATCCAAAACTACCCTCACCAGGATGGATTGCTCCCGCGATAATTCTGGCATGCACCTCATGATAATCACCCCCACAATAATCAGCCTCACAATAACTACCCTCACAAGAATCACCCCCACAAAAATGTCCCTCACAAAAACTGCCCAGCGAGGAATACCCTTCCAAGGTACCATCGGAATTCGGAAACTAATGGCATCTGGAGAGATGATGTTGAAAGCGTCTATATTGTCCCAGGGAAAGTGAAACAGGCGGAAGAGATCGGTCACCTTACCCGGTCCGGACGCCCCTATCAAAACCTGAACAATTCAACGGTCGCTCCCACAATGAATGACCAAGTTGTCCCGAACGTAGACACTCAACCCAAGGCTCCTGAGAATTCGATCCTCAAACAACTGCAAAAAGCAAAAGCCAAAATCTCAATTTGGCAACTGATTGCCACATCCTTCGAGCATCGGCAGGCTCTACTACAAGCCTTGGGAAAATTGACTGTGCCCTCTACCTCCTCCCCGGAAAAAGTGGTGGCACAGATGACAGGGGATGTCAATGATTTGAGCAACCCGATCATCTTCTCTGACAAAGATATCCCTCCCTTCGGAGCCAACCACAACCTGGCCATGTACATCATCGTACAATGCCTAAAAAAGAATGTGCCTATGGTTCTTGTGGATGACGGATCCGCGGTGAATGTCATTCCTCTCAAAACGTCTCATAAAATGGGTATTAAAGAAGTTTATTTGGTCCCAACCAATCAAGGAGTACGCGCTTATGACGGCACTCGTCGTAAGGTCGCAGGGCTTATCAGTCTAACGATCGCAACCGGACCACTGGAGAGGCAAACCAGTTTTCAAGTAGTCAACATCGACGCCTCCTTCAACATGCTTCTGGGACGTCCCTGGATCCACGCCGTCAAGGCAGTTACTTCAACTCTTCACCAGAAAATCAGGGTCCCCTTCAACGGGAAAACGATCACGATTCCTTCTTCCCCGATCAAAGCCGTCATAAAAAAGGGAATAGCCTCCCAAGCCATTGAGGAGGACGATAATGAAATGTGGGGATTCCAAGCCGTGAACGCCATAACTGATAAATCAACACCCTTTGATTGTGACCCGTTTGTCAACCTCACAGTCAACCGCATCATGATGCGCCAAGGTTACTTCCCGGGTCTGCCCCTCAATCCACTGAAGAGCACCTTACCTCCTTTGAAACAGGCTAAGGTCCCCAACATCTCCTTCGAACTGGGCTATGAACCTACCGATGAAGATATCATGGAGATGAACCTCCTAGTTCGAACACGCAAGAAGAACGGGGTTATCCTCCATCCCTATCATCTGACTCTCAATGGATACTTTGTCCCCGAGGAAGAGTTCGAGCTTTGCCATGGCTTTCTGGAGCCAATCAATGACTATGTGGCCAAGACCAGGTACCCAGGCGTGGAAGTCTTCCAAGACTGCTACTTCATCCCCGACAACAGTGAAGTTGTATCAACCGAGTCTAAGTCGTCGTCATGCCTCGATGGACAAGCTGTCACCCTCCTCTTTGGAGAGGATAACATCAAGCACCTTGGCTATGAGGACATCATCAACATTGCCCTCAAGGACGACCAGTTTGACCCAACCGCCTTGATCTCCGACACTTACCCAGAGAAAGCTGCACATGGCTGGAGGAAGACCGTCAAGTGGACCGATCGCCGGGGCCTTATTCTCAAGATCACAACTGGAGAAGGCCCTATGTTCAAAGAGGGAAGTGAAGGAGAATCTGAATCTGAGTCTCAGTCGGAGTCAGAGTCTATCACAGCTCCCAAAACTCTTGATGTCCCAGTCAAGGTCCCCTTCCCGCTGTTTTATCACAAAGTCGTGGCTGATTCAGAGGCTGAGCCCACTAGGGTCACCCCCACTCCCATGAAAGGTGACAACCTGGAGCCTGTTCCAGGGGCCACCTCCACTGTTGTGTCGCCTCTGACTGACCGTGAGATGTCTGTCCTCTCAGAGCTTTTCGCTCGTGTCAACTTAATGAACGCTAAGTTTGCTTACGACTCGTCTCAATTTAACTACAATGCAATTCTGAATGACTATGAGGAAGTTGACTTGAGTGACTACCCACCTCACTTAGCCAAAGAACTTGACAAATGGGAATCCAGAACCCCTGTCATTGAGGAGACCGAACCTATTAACGTAGGAACCGACAACACACCTCAAGAACTTAGGATAGGGACAACCCTAGACCCCTCGGAAAGACAATGGTTCATTGACCTCCTCCACGAATACAAGGACGTATTCGCCTGGTCCTATAGAGATATGCCTGGGATTGACAGAGAAATTGCAGAGCACCGGATACCCATTAAGCCCGGAGCTAAACCTGTGAAGTAAAAGCTACGTCGAATGCATCCTGAATGGGCCCTGAAAATCAAGGAAGAAGTGAATAAACAATTAAAGGTTGGTTTCATCAAAGTGTCTGAGTTCTCTGACTAGGTGGCCAACATTGTGCCTGTACCAAAGAAAGACGGAAGAATTCGGGTTTGCGTCGACTTCAGGGACCTGAACAAGGCGAGTCCAAAGGACGACTTCCCTTTGCCACATGTTCACATTCTGGTCGAAAATACCGCCGAGAATGCTCTCCTATCATTCATGGACGGGTATGCTGGGTACAACCAGATTAAAATGGTTGAGGAAGACATGCACAAGACTGCATTCACTACGTATTGGGGTACATATTGCTACACGGTCATGCCTTTCGTTCTCATCAACGCCGGAGCAACCTATCAAAGAACCGCTACCACTCTCCTACATGATATGATGCACAAAGAGGTAGAGGTATATGTCGATGACATGATTGTCAAGTCAAGAGAACGGGACGGCCACATTAGTGCCCTTCGGAATTCTTCGCTCGTCTGCGGAAATATAACATGAGTCTAAATCCTCATAAGTGTGCATTCGGGGTCACCTCCGAAAAACTCTTGGGACATGTCGTCAGCAAAAGAGGCATTGAGATTGATCCAACCAAAATCAAAGCCCTTCAAGAAAAGTCATGGCCTAAGAACGAGAAGGAGATTCGGGGATTTATCGGTCAGGTTCAATACATCAGCCGCTTCATAGCCAAGCTCACCATGATTTGTGAACCAATATTCAAGAAGCTTCGCGCATCCGATCACACCGATTGGGACGACGACTGTCAAAAAGGCTTCGACAGGATAAAGGAAATCCTATCCAAGCCTCCTATCCTCATGCCACCTAAACCGGGGATTCCTTTATCCCTATACGTGACTAATACCGACACAGCCATGGGAGCAATGCTAGCACAAACAATCGACGACGAAGAACGAGCCATCTACCACATTAGCAAAAAGTTCATTGAGTACGAGACAAGGTACACCTAACTGGAAAAGACATGCCTTACCCTAGTATGGTCAACAAAGAAGTTGCGGCATTACATGCTCAGCTACACGGTCCACATCTACTCCAAGATGGACCCAATCAAATACATCTTCGAGAAACCCGTACTAAACGGAAGGTTGTCTAGGTGGACACTCATGCTGTCCGAGTTTGATCTCAAGTTTGTACCCCTCATGGATATCAAGGGAAGGGCAATCACCGATTTCCTGGCAGAAAATCCCGTCAACGAGGATCCAACAAGCGACACATGGTCACTTCCTGACGAAGATATCCTTTGTGCTGACTCCGACGCATGGGACCTATACTTCGACGGTGCATCTAATCTGAGAGGCTTTGGGCTAGGAATCCTTCTAATATCACCAGAGGGAGAACATGTTCCGATCTCGTTCAAGCTAGACTTCGTCGTCACCAACAATGCCGCTGAATATGAAGCATGCCTCATCGGCCTACAAGCAGCCATCACACTTGGCATCAAGAGATTGAGAGTCCACGGCGATTCCTCGCTCATCATCAATCAGGTGTCCGGATCATGGAAAATCCGAAGTGACAGCTTAGCTCCCTACCGAGCAAAGATCAATCAAGAAGCCAAGTTCTTCGACCAAGTCGACTACTTCCATTTGCTGCGAGAGGAAAATCAATTTGCTGATGCCTTGGCAAAACTTGCCGCGCTCGTCAACATACCTGACGACATGACATCGATGCCCCTATGTGTTGAGAGAAGGAGCGAGCCAGCTCATATTTGTGCCATCAACAACAACGAGGAAAGCCATGTCAAACCGTGGTACCAAGCCATCCTCAACTACAAAACCAAAAACGAATTCCCTCCCAACTCTAATCAAAGAGGACAAAGAGCTATCCGTTTACTTGCGTCACAATTCCTGATGAACCAAGATCAACTATACAAAAGAACACCCCAAGGAATTATCCTCCTTTGCATTGACAATCACAAAGCCAAAAAAGTCATGGGAGAGGTCCACGACGGAGACTGTGGCCCTCACATGAGAGCAATGATGCTTACCCGAAAGATCATGCGGCTAGATTACTACTGCATCACCATGTAAGCCGATTGCCGTAACTACGTCAAACATTGCCACAATTGCCAAATCTTCGCCAACATACAACACGTACCACCATCCCTTTTGTACACCATGACATCACCCTGGCCTTTCTCAACCTGGGGCATCGACATCATCGGGAAAGTTAACCCGATAGGCACCAAGGGGCACAGCTTCGTCCTCGTCGCCATCGAATATTTTACCAAATGGGTGGAAGCACTGTCATATATAGTATTCACCGCCAAACAAGTGGCCAAGTTCATCCAAAACAACAAAATCTGCCGATATGGGGTACCCCATGAAATCATCAGCGATCAAGGCTTTCACTTACGGGCGGAAACTCGGGCCTTGCTCGACAAATACAAGATCAAGCGACATTGATCATCCCCCTACCGTCCCCAAACCAACGGAGCGGTGGAGGCAGGTAACAAAACTCTTGTCACCATTATCAAGAAAATGCCAGACAACTACCGCGATTGGCCGAGCAAACTCCCATTCGCACTCTGGGATGATCACAATTGTCGATCATGATGATCACAAGTTTAAATCTCATTTTTAAGAATACGTAAGGGATGATTCATTTTATATTCAACTGATCAACATTAATCGGTAACGATTGGCTTGCTAGAGTTTGACGTTACTGTCGTGGGACGGTGGTGGTAAGTTGATCCCTTAAGGTCACACCTAAAGGATGATGCCCTAATATGTAAAGTTGATTAATTGTATGATGATACAAGTTAATCAATTCCTTAAATTGAACAATTCAATTTGTGAGAGAGGATATTGATATCTTATTATAACGGGATTAAATAAGATTTATTTTAGTAATTGAAATATTTTATAACTAAAATTGTTTATTGTTTGTGAAACAATAGAGATGAGAATGAGATGTTGTGAATTATAATTAAATGACCCATTTTATTTATGTGATCAAGTATTACCACTCAATTTGTTGTATGTAATTTAATTAATATATAAAATGATATTTATGTGATAAATATGCATAAAATTAATTAATAACATGTATCATACTACTTGTGACATATTGTGTGACAAGTGACAAATTGACAAAAATAAAATGGTAGTCCATTTTATGTATATGGACCGAAATATTGGTATGGAAGTAGTTAGTGGGTGAATTATTTTATGAGATAAAATAATGTAATAATGCCTAGTCTAAAACTAGCTTACACACCTACACTAAGTAGACTCACATGCCTACAATTTGGAGAAGTGAAAAAGAAAAAAGAAGATGCCATTATTTGGCCTCTACCACCCGTCCACTTCCTCCATCAAAATGAGAATTTTGTTCTCATTTTTTACTACTCCATTATTCATTCATTTACACATGCAATTTTTATCATCTCTCTCAGTTTCTCTCTAAAAGTTTGTTTTAGATTACATGAATATTGTTCAATAAGATTACTAATATTATTAGTGTAATATATGAGTATTAGTAATCAATTTTAAGGTAAACTACTAAACTAATATCTAGCACATATTATTTAGTAGAGATAAGGGATAATCTTGGGTGCAATCAAGAGGAGTGGCTTCTATACTTGAAGTCTTTGGAGGATCATCCTAACATATGGATAGCTCAAGAACAAGTGAGGTAGGAGACTTCACTTGTGCCCATTTGGCCGAAAATTAGATGGTGAGAAATCGTTTTTCCTCATCTCCTTTTATTAAGTTTGCATGCATAAGATCCTTAAGTTTTTATGACTAAACTTTAAACTAAAATATGTAATATGAAAAATATGATTTCCAACAAGTGGTATCAGAGCATTATGGTTGTTGCATGTAAGATCGGGATCGTTTTTCCGAGATAATACGATTAACGAATAACACTTGAAATTTGTGTTTTATGTTGATAAATCACGAAATAATTTTGCATGTTAAAATTTTCTGGTCCTAAATGGATTTTAGGTCATATGGGACGATTTATGGATTTTTATTGTTCATTTTATATATTACTAGGTAGTATCCCGCGCTTCGCGCGGCCTGTTTTAAAATTTATTATTATAATTGAAGAAAAATAACAAAATTTGTATATGACCTTTAATATTTTTAACTATAAATAAAAATAAATCAATTTCTCTCAAATTTAATTTTTTAGGTTTAACTTCAATGTATTAAAATAAAATACATACCGTTTTAATTAAAACTAATAAGTGATAATTAATTATGTATGATCAATGTTTATAAATTATTTTATGACTGATCAAATATCATATTAATTAAAATAAAATTTATTCGAATAATGCAACAATCAACATTAAGTTCTCAAATTATATCATTTCATTATACTTTATGTTCCAAATAAATTAATATTTGTTCAAAATAATGTGAATACAATTTTATATAATTTTTTGTTTTTATTTATAACGTGTGATATTAATGTATCAAACATATAGAGTTCAAACTCAACTTATTCAAATGTTTTCATTGTGTCTTACACGTGTTATGTGTCAAACATATCTATAAGAATTGCACCTTTTGTATTTTTAAACAACTATATATAAATGATGTTTAAGAGTTTACCTGTAAATAAAATAGGTTAAACTTTCTTAAATAATATATTTTGAGGTTTAACTTCAAAGTATTTAGAAGATGCCATATAAAATATTTAACTAAAAGTAATATTTAGCTAGTCATGATCAATATTTATACTCGACGTATACATATTTTAATTGAAGATATTAAAGAAAAATATAACACGTTTTCTACTTTTTTATGTCGTTTATAATTCTATATTATTTTATAATCATTACTTTTGTTTTGATTATTTAAATGCACTCGCGATCACTGTGTACATACATACTCGTTATCACACTATTTAAAGCTATCAAAATCTCACATTTAACTTATTACGGGATTCTACCTAGGTTTGTGACCCGTGAAATTCACGGGTTTATGAGAATTTTTATGAGGCTTTTTGTCGATTCAACAGCTTTATGTTTACGTAAAAAGACATGTTGACACCAAGCCTCATAAAAATTCTCACAAACACCTCTATTAAATCATCGGGTTCTCACCACTATTTAACTTATTACGTATAAACACCTCTATTTAACTTATTTTGACTCCTGTACTCTCTCTTTTCAAATGAATTTTATAATTTTGTTAAAATATACTTCACATATAAATATAAAATATATGAAATTCATTTGAATGAAGGGAGTATTTTATTTTCTCCATAGTTTCTATGAAGACAATTTATCGTCAGTTGTGACATAATTTTTTTACCAAGTTTACATTACATATTGAGTAAAATTCTTAATATTTGGAAATTCAACTATTTGAAAGCGCGAAATGACGTTTTGAAAAAAACCATTGAAACTTCAACATATTTGTATAACACACTACTTTTGTACTCCACTTGTAAAATTGCGATGAGCATTTAAACATCTTGAAAATGTATACACAATTACTAATTGTAAAGCTATGAGGGAAGAGGATTATCTCCGTTTTTTTTGTTGACCATTTTCTCTCACAAAGATGTTTATTATTATATACTATATTCCAATTTTACTCATTAACCCTTTTCATTTTTAAGTAAATTCACAACCATTCGATTAGGTCTAGAGAATCTGAACAGTTGAGAAGTAATGAACATCCATTTCGTTTTTTTTCTAAGAAATAGGGAAAATCGTTACTTATAGAAACATTATTACTCCATACTATATACAGTAGTCCCTAATAGTGGCAACATTCGTAAAATTGTTCGGAGTATCAATATCAACTATTTTATACATTAGATTTTGTTTTCTCAGTTTGGGTAAGCATAATGAAAGAAAAGAAGCCTATATATATATATATAAAATTAATAAGCATAATTAAAGAAAAGAAGCATGGATGTATAAAATAAAAGTTGTACCATATTTTTATTTTTGGCATAACTGTCACCAACTCGATTGTTTTTACACCATTTTCTCAAACTGTTTTGAACTTATTCAACAACTATACCGCTTGTTATGCAAAATTGTTAGCCGTTTATAACTCTTTATTCATTGAACCCATTGAAATTTTTACATTTAGAAAGAATGCATAACTAAACGGATGCAACATTTCGAATAAATAAGACAAAGTGAAAATTTGGTAGTTTGACCTTCATTCTACTATAAGGAAATATAAACCTCTAATCTCATTAACTTCCCTTTTTGGTTGTAATTCTTAGAGAACATCATCATACACATATATACATATTCAATTATTCACAACTAATATAGAATCATATTAGTAAGGGAATTGTCCTCACTTGAACTCATAGTTGATCTTGCACTTGAACCTAATAATATCACCATATATGTGTGAATGTGTGATTCCACTTTGCTATTCATTGAACAACTGAAGTTGTATAGTATTTGTTTTTCATGGGAAGTATGACCAATTTCAGTTTTCTCCTTGAAATAAAGGGTTATCATTTCCGATGCATTTGGCGACCATTTTGCCGGGGAGCGAGGCGGGTTCGGTGAAGTTCTTTAATGGATCATCTTGATCTTAGACGATGATACTCAAATCAATGATAAAAAACATTTAACATTTAGGAAATGATCAATGTGACTACTGTAAATGCCAAGTTTTTATTTGAAGCTTTTTGCAAATCTTCTTAAAATAAAGAGAAAAAGAAGGATGTGACTCAAATCTGATGAGAGAAATAAATTTATAGCGTAAATAAGTGGATGAAGAGAAGGTAGTCAATAAAAAATATGAGTTACAATTCAATGATGAGTCTACCACTCTTTTGAATGAAAAATTGGGAAAATGTGCGTTGAACATTGTTTGTTGACATTACATTGAAACAAAATATTGCACATAATAGTATACTCGTAGTCTCATACGGAGTATCGGAAGATAAATCATACATTGGGAATGTGCGTAGTAATTTAGTAATTTAGTACACCTCATTTCATTTCTTGTCAATTTATCATTTTCCTTTACATACTACAGTAAGTTACTAATTTGTGTACCTACTATATTTCAAAGTACTATATTATTTCGAATTTCCAATTATTTATTTTCTTTTGCATGCTACATGTCTAATCTACATTGTTGCAACCCAACTTTATATATAGATATAAAGTTTTATAACTTTCTCAAAAATGTCTTTTTGAAAATTCACGGGATCACACTAAGTTTTATAACTTAGTGTTTGTGAAAATTCACGGGATCACACTAAGTTTTATAACTTTCTCAAAATGTCTTTTTACATAAACATAAAACATTATGAGACACTCACTTTAATCATTTCTACAAATAAAAATTATTTCAATAAATATAATGAAAATTATACTCAATTTTTCGCATTTTTCGCAGTGAACGTAATTATTTACATTTTAGAATTTATATCAAAATATTTTTTTAATAAATTTAGAATCAAATCACCCTAATTATTTAATTTAATTTTATAATAAAATTTATTAAATTGTAATATATTTTGCTGAGATTTATACAGCATTTATTATGTTTATATTTAATGTTCATTTGTAATTAATACTTGTATTTAATTTGGGTTGACACGTGACGCATCCACAGCGTTTCAACCCAATTATATATATATATATATATATATATATATATATATATATATATATATATATATATATATAAGATTGGCATTAAAATGTGATTTTTATGATAAAAATGTCATTTTTGGACGAAAAATAGCTAAACTTCGAATTTTTCCCTGGTTTTTGGATATGTTTTCACATATATTATCTACTGATGGCCTGTAAATTTTCATGTTAAAATAAGTTGTTTTGCTCGAAATATGAATTTTATAAGTTAAAATCGTATTTTAATGGGTAAATAGGTTAATATGAGTTATATTTCGAATCTGGTCATGGAAATTTAGTATGTTGTCACATGCAATTTTACAAGATGTGTGTAAATTTTTTTTTTTTTTTAGAAAAGATCATTATCATTAATAAAAAGTCATACGACATCTACCACATATGTCAAGCTCAATCGGATACAAATCGATTACAACCATAGGAAATAAATTCTTGTTCAAAGAATGAAACACTGCAACAAAGTCTCTATCATCGATTCGCCGCAAAAGGCTTTCATCTATAAGAGGGTCTCCGAATCTTCCTTGACGAATATCCATTTTTTCTGACGTGATTGATTGTAGCCATGAATCAGACAAAATATGTAAAACCATATTACGATCTATAACAACGCTGATCTTCTGCTGACTTATTAGAAAATTGCAAACGAACCAGAAAACGAAAGCTCTCAAACTGAAAGAAGGACACCACCGATAGACGGGGACAGAGCCCTCAGAAAGAGAGACGAAACAATAACGAAAGCCGAAATTAAACAAAAACATAAAGGAAACAAAAACAGAACACATGAAAAAAAACCGGAAGCCACCACCTCCCAACCAACCCACAACACCGCCAGATCCAAGCACCACCCTGCCACACCACCTCAACAAACTCGTCCGATAAGACCCGAACAACCCACATACACCACGCAGACCGAGAGAAACGGTCAGACCCGTACGATCCAGAACCGGGTGTGGGTATGAAAGGGGAGGAGGGTTAACTGGAAGAGAGGAGAGGGGTCGCCGGAGAAAGGTCTTGAGAGACCCCATCCCCGGAGACATGGTAGGAGGTTGATGGGTGGCGGTGGGAGAAAAGAGGAGAACGACGACGACAAAGGGGGAGGATTTAGGGTTTTGTTTTTTTGTGTAAAATATTTGACTATAATGAAGTCTTTATGCATGATTTATGAATTTTTGATGAAAAATCACATAAATAGTGACTATAATTAGTAATAATGCTAAAACATACTTCATGACTAAAGGAAAAATATCACATATTGCATTTTATCTTATATTTCAGATCTAAAAGTAAAAAGTTGATGAAAATAATTTTTCTCATAATTTATGGTCATAATTGTTAAAATTTTCGAAATTTGTAACCTAAGTTTTGAAATTTGTAACCTAAGTTTTAAACATTATGAGTGTCATGGTAATTTTCCAGAATGTTCATGAGTTTAAATTTCAAATTTCGAATTTATTTGAATTTTTTATAATTTAATTTGAAGTTTACATCATAAATTTTGTATTTTTGGGTCCATTTATGAACAATATTAAGAAATCAAGTTTAATTATTGTCAAATGTTAGTGGAGACTAATTTTGAGTCCTAAGATGGTTAGGGTAATTAACTTGTACATAAATATGAATTTATGTAATTATTGTGATTCTAATAAGTTAAATCATGCAAATCCGTAAAAACCGATAAAATATACGATATTGGTTCTTTAAAGGCGATTTAGCATAAATTTAAGCATGTTCATACATATTATAATGCTGCATTTTATTTATGATTGTCATATTTTAATTTTATGTAATTTTTGAATTATGTAATTTTACTTAGTATGGCCTTAGTTTTAATTGGTATTACCCGAAATGTATGGGAATATCGATTCGGTTGTAATTATTGTAATCTCGTATCACCGTTTTGTAATTTAATAGATCTATTTTTATTTTAATTACAAATGTATAATAGGAAATTATGTAATTCATTTTGTAATTTATTTATTCCGTAGTACCTTGAAGACGGTGCCACTCGAGAAAGCGATCCATCAAAGAAAATGTTGCCTTCAAATGCATGCCAAGACCGAAGTTCAAGGGTCCAAAGGAGTTGGTTTCCGAATTTTTAATAATTTATTAGATTTACTATTTTAGGAAGGCCATACTAGGATTTTATTTTTATGCTTTGCATTTTATTTATATGTTGCATGCATCGCTAAATCGCCATAACTAAACATGCATTTTAATCGAGTTTATCGACCGTGTCAATTATAATTATCGTAGTTCCCGCTTTAGTTCACTTAAAACGTGATAGATAATAAATTGACATGACCTCTCGCTAAATAAACAATTGAGACTTAGCCTTACCAAAAATTAGAAACCATGAAAACCTATTTCGTGAGGGAGTGCGCTCGGCCTTACCGGGGTACAAACCTTGTTACGTAGGGGAAGTGGGTGATAAATGTCTACCCACCGAATTTATAAAGATAAGGGTTGTATTCGGCTTTACCGATGCCCAAGTTGATGTAAATTTGGGTCATGGACACATTTATTCGAAATTTGGGTTGAACTCAACGAAAGTATTCTCGACGATTGCCGGATGTGTTTCGGGCTAAAGATAAATATTAATGTAATTTTATTGACCAAGAGTTCTAAAAGTAGAATCGATTAAAGATTTAATCCACCGAGTTATATTGATAAGGGTTGTATTCGGCTTTACCGACGCCCGAGTTAATATGAATTTGGATCTTGGAATAATTTATCATAGTTGGGTAGAGGTCACTATGTAAATGGTTTACTTGTTATTTACAAGTATTAATAAAACGATAAATGTTAAGTTTTCCACTATTTCGCTATCATATTGTTCTATTTCTTTACCACAATTCATATACGATATCATTTCAATTTTTGATTCAAATCTCCATTAAAACAGCGTAACTAAAGCCAAATATGAATTTGCTTCTAAAACCTCGTATGAACCATTGTTAAAGATATTTTTGTGAAAAGTATAGATCAAAGTTATTCGTGATCAAAAGGGTTTTTGATTTTCGACTAACATATCTACTTACAATGAATGGTTTCTCATGTACTTAATTGAGTTAAGTACTTTGAAACGTTAAATCATTTTGGTAATTAGATTTGTTGGAAATCAAAATTGACCAAAATACCGCAACCACTTCAATGAAAGTTTAAAGACTAAACGATTGAATGAAGAGTAGTCTTCATGAAATTCAATTTTGCTTCTCTAAACAAAGACTCATTGAAATGAGTGGCAGCAATCTCTTAATCGTTAAGAAAAGGACGAGGTTCCAAGAAGTAAAATTAGAATGGAATTGATACAAGGTAATGGTAAAAGTTAAGTTATTGAGAATAACGATACTAAACCTATCAATCCCGACCGAAAATTTTTAGACTATCTTAATTGTTGGACGCTAGAAAGGAAACTACCCCAAATTATTGAAGAATTAACAAGTTAGTTGTGGGACATCTAATGGGACCTTCTTCTTTAAATGTTTATTTGATTGACATAATTTCTGCTAGTACTACTCCGTCAATATTAGAAACTGGTGGTGGTTTTCATCATTGTATTTGATACATAGGATGATTAGAATATGACGACTAGCAACAATGATGTTGAGAGATAGAGTCATTGTGTAGTAATCTAGTTTTGGGTTTAAAGTTGTACTTAATTATGACTATTAAGTGCATAAACTCTAAATAAGAATATAAACTTGTTAAGATACAAAAGAGTTTTCAGTTTTGTGACCCTATACACCATGATTTGATGTATGGCTAGCCCATTATCAAGGTGATTATATTCTAAACCAAACTAGATGATGCAAGACTCAATTTGGTAACCAAAGATTAAATCTTAAATTCTGGAATGATGAACGCAAAGAGTTATCGGGTACTCTTGGAACCATTAGATTGTTAATCTTATCGTATATGCGTATCTTGTATTCAAAGCAAGATGTCTCGTGCTTTTGGTTGAAAAGGAGATCGAGGTTGTAAATCATTGATCCAGATTAGGTTGATCATTTTATTTTACCAACGATTTAAGTTGACACTAATGTGTTCACTTAATAAGGTAAATAAAGAAATCTTTGAAGAAGTTCAAAGAGTTCCAGAAATCACGATTTAGTCGTGATGGGATTATCAAAGTGCAGACTTTGATATACGCCAAAGTAAATGTGATATAGTATCACAAGTTAATCTCTCTTAGCACGCATTATGGAATAATGTGTGGTTGGATAAAGAAATAAAACCCTATTCGATATAATTTGGACTTTAATCAAGTTACTTTGAGTTACTTGATTATTTTGGGGATTTTATCATTTTGTCTAAATTTTTTCCACTAAATCTAAAACGAATCATATGAGATATGAAATGGTAGGGTACCATGTTTGTATGTTTTCAAAAGAAACAAATGCTCATTTTTCCTTACTATAATCACGAGTACAACAGATTTGTGGCTCGTAAAGCTGTCTTTTTAGAATACAAGTTTATCTCTAGAAGACAGAGTGGTAGAAATTATTCAAGAGCCACAAAGAATGTTATGTCGCAAGAAACTGATCTTTCTTGGCTACATGAGACGTTTTGTGTAAGACGTTGTTTCTTCAAAACCTAGGAGGTTAAAGTCATCACTTGTTGAAGATGATGAATTAGTGTTACTTTTAGAAAGTAAGGAGCTTGCAACTTACAAAGAAATTGTTTGATTCAAGTTAATTACTTCTGGAAAGTAATGAACATATGACTTACATGAGAGTGTTTAAGTCACAACTCAATACAAGGCTTAGAGCCATGAAAATCCAAAATAAATTCCAAGTGAATTGTTAGATATCAAAGCTTGATTGGTTGCAAAGGGTTTTGCACTAGTTGAAATGCTTAAGTCTATTTGGATCTTCTTAGGGATTGTGTTTCATTATGAGACATGCATATATAGCGAGTGAATCTAAAACCCACTTCTTCAATTAGAAGGAATGTATTCAATACATGTCTTGAGTTTTGTAGATTCATGCCATCCTAAGATAATGTGAAACTTAAGAGAGGGTCTTAAGTAGGACATCAATGAGTTGGAATCAATGTTTTGATCATGTTATAAAACTTTTCTCGATAGGTTGAGAAGTTGTGTTTATACATAAAGTTTATTGGGAGTTACAGTAATTTTAATTAGTCTAATATGTGGATGACATATTGATCATGGCGAATGATTTAAGACTTTGGAGAAATATAGTACATCTTTAATATCCGGATTAATGGAGACAAATCTACATGATATTAATGTCAAATAAGGAGTCTTATGTTGATAAGATTCATCACTAGTTCAATCGAATTGAACATATTTGATTGATTCAATTTGCTTCCGTTGCCGAATCAATTAAATAGGAAATGATGTATAACACTTCATATACTTTGAGTATGATGAATTATTTCAAATCGAATTTAAGTAATATTTACCAAGTAAGCCATAAAGATTACCCTTAAGTGCTTGAAGAAGCATTAAGGATGTAAAGCAAAGTGTTTTTGATGCAATTTTGTGTAAGGGTGTTACACAAATGACAATTGACAATTGAGATTGCGCATGGTTTCCAACAAAATCATATTCAAAACACGTGAAGATGGTTAAGAAACCATTGTGGCTATGTTATTTAAGAAATAGATTTGCTAGAATCGTTCTAGGAAATAAAGAACAATGAGAGATATATACAACGGAAATTGAGTACACTTGCGGTCATGAGATGTGCGAGAGGGATGGGTCCCACACACTGTGAAAACAGTGGGAGCTATTCTATGACTGGAGAGCTTATGTCTAGATTGGATCTAGACACGTACTCAGAAAGTTTTGTAATGCAAATGTATACATTACAAAGGAAAACGAGTATGTAGTAAGGTTGAGCAAGGTACAAGAAGTTGATAAAACCTACTAACTAAAGCCTTCTCATAGGCTTAACATGATGAGTCATGTCATATGTCATTTCAATTGCATTGAGATGAACAACTACATATAAGATGAAAATTGATTATAAAATTATGAAGTAGTAATCAAGTATTGACTATTCATATGAGATAATCACATTTGTCGTTCGAGTTTTTAAATCTAAAAACTCCTTTTATACTTTGTTACATCCAAACGGGTTGTAGAGATAATATTGAACCCCGTTAAAGTGAACTCGGATTAACATGGTATTTGCCCATAGTCACTTATATGAGGTGACGTCTCGAAGTGACTAGAGTGTGATGCGATTGATGGCAAGTTCAAGTGCCATAGAGTCATATGAGATGACTAGTCGATCACATAGGCAGAATATTAGGAAAACTTTGTCGGGCAGTGACCGATTATAGAGTTCTGGCAAATTTATAAAGCCCGGTAGTGGCGAGAGCTACTATATTATTCTAATGAGTCGATTCTTTTGACTAAAGATTGTTCGCCTAAGGTGGCATGGTTTTAGATTAACTTTGATTTATGTTACTACGACCTTCGTAAATTGGGTCAAATGGGCATATTTTGGGTTATGATGGTTGTGGCTAGTTGAAGGGAATAGTGCGATAGGAATTGTCCACCCCCTTGTCTGGGTCAAAACAATATCTCAGGGCCACTCGAGGAGTAATGAACTGAAAATGCGTGGCCACGCTCGGAAGGTATCTATGGTAGATAATTCCGATCAAATCAGTTATTTTCCAGATCGAGGAAACCACTCTTGATATGATCACTTACAAGTACGGCCAGAATAACACCTTGCATTGAGAGGGAGATAGTAATAGGACAAGAGAATTGCTGACGCACACTTGTCAAGGACAAGTGGGAGATTGTTGGAGTGTCCCCGACAATAATGCGATCACAATTGTCGGTCATGATGATCACATGTTTAAATCTTATTTTTAAGAATACGTAAGGGATGATTCATTTTATAGTCAACTGATCAACATTAATCGGTAACGATTGGCTTGCTAGAGTTTGACGTTACTGTCGTGGGACGGTGGTGGTCAGTTGATCCTTTAAGGTCACACCTAAAGGATGATGCCCTAATCTGTAAAGTTGATTAATTGTATGATGATACAAGTTAATCAATTCCTTAAAATTGAACATTTCAATTTGTGAGAGAGAATATTGATATTTTATTATAATGAGATTAAATAAGATTTATTTTAGTAATTGAAATATTTTATTACTAAAATTGTTTATTGTTTGTGAAACAATAGAGATGAGAATGAATGGTTAATTATAATTACAAGATGTTGTGAATTATAATTAAATGACCCATTTTATTTATGTGATCAAGTATTACTAGTCAATTTGTTGTATGTAATTTAATTAATTCATAAAATGATATTTATGTGATAATATATGCATTAAATTAATTAATATCATGTATCACACTACATGTGACATATTGTGTGACAAGTGACAAATTGACAAAAATAAAATGGTAGTCCATTTTATGTATATGGACCGAAATATTGGTATGGAAGTCGTTAGTGGGTGAATTATTTTATGAGATAAAATAATGTAATCATGCCTAGCCTAAAACTAGCTTACACACCTATACTAAGTAGACTCACATGCCTACAATTTGGAGAAGTGAAAAAGCAAAAAGAAGATGCCATTATTTGGCCTCTACCACCCGTCCACTTCCTCCATCAAAATGAGAATTTTGTTCTCATTTTTTACTACTCCATTATTCATTCATTTACACATGCAATTGTTATCATCTCTCTCATTTTCTCTCTAAAAGTTTGTTTTAGATTACATGAATATTGTTCAATAAGATTACTAATACTATTAGTGTAATATATGAGTATTATTAATCAATTTTAAGGTAAACTACTAAACTAATATCTAGCACATATTATTTAGTAGAGATAAGGGATAATCTTGGGTTCAATCAAGAGGAGTGGCTTCTATACTTGAAGTCTTTGGAGGATCATCCTAACATATGGATAGGTCAAGAACAAGTGAGGTAGGAGACTTCACTTGTGCCCATTTGGCCAAAAATTATATGGTGAGAAATCGTTTTGCTCATCTCCTTTTATTAAATTTGCATGCATAAGATCCTTAAGTTTTTATGACTAAAACTTTAAACTAAAATATGTGATATGTAAAATATGATTTCCAACAGCATACGGTATGGAGGCGGTTCAACCGGTAGAGTTAGAGGTCCCTGAGGCGGAATGGACCCGTCGAAGGTACGTGCAACTCACTTTTCTAGACGAGCGGCGGCTCAACGCCTTGCACAACGTCCAGCTATACCAACGACGTATACAACAAGCATTCAACAAGAAGGTTAAACCCAGGAACATGAAGGAGGGCGACTTGGTCCTCAAGTCGGTCTGAGCACCATTACCCGTCGATCCGAAAGGAAAATTCAAACCCAACTGGGCCGGGACATACCTGGTCAAGATAATACTTTCGGGGGCACAGTGAGACTGAGTGACCTAGATGGGGAGGATTTTACAAACCCGACCAACCTGGACCAACTCAAGAAATACTACCCTTGAACCATAGCAACCAACGAACTCAACCCTAGTTTTACAACTAGCAATCGCTTCAACCCTTTTCAAGTCAAGTTCCTCAACGTGTTCTGATTTGAAATTGCATGTTTTATCGAGTCTAAGTTGCGGCACTTTACCCGCTTCGAATGTCCTTTGATCTGTCAAAGGCAACATCCATTTGCACTAAAACAAAAACCCCTGAACTACGAGCAAGGTTTGATTTCACCTCTTCAGGTGGATACGTAGGCAGTCCCTCTTATGCATGAGGGATACAACCACAAAACCCAATCAAATTTACTGAACATTTCGAACTACGATCATGGTTTGATTTCACCTTTCTAGATGGATACGTAGGCAGTCCTTTCCTACACAGGAAGGATACAACCATCCCCATAATAAAAAAAACCCACATACAAAAAAAAAACATCCCCATCAAAAAAAAAAGAGAGAAAAGAAAAGGGAACAACATTCCCTTTTCCCCACAAAAAAAATACAAAAATAAGCCTTTCTCCCTTCCTCCCAAAAATCCCACTTTCCCAAGTGCAAATGTTTAGGACGATTCAAATCGAATTGCCTTTACAAAATGGATGGAAGAAACAAGCGTTCGCAATTTTTGACACAAGCAATCCTCTTATTTAATTAATAATGGGAGGGATTACTATTTCAACAACAAATAAAGCTCGAAGAGTCTACAACTTGTCGAAGCTAAGGTGTCAACTAAAACATCTCACATAATAAAACTAGCACAAAACACACAAAACATAGCTAGTACAACATAATAAAAACTCAAAACAATAATACAACATAATAATAAAGTGGGTAATGGAGGTCTTCACTCTTCCAGTCTACCCTTGCCTTTTCCCTCGGGGTACATCTTCAGAACAGATCCTCAACGGATCTACAACGGCAACGGCCTCCGGTCTAGTGCAAGACCCCATGTTTGGCCCAAAACGAGCCCATGCATGGCCCACCATATTCTTGGGACCCGAGCTTCTCCTCTTTTGTGGTCTCATCACATCCGGGCTAACCCCATCAACATAATCCTCAAAGAAGGCACGGTTGGCCTTGCCAACCTCTCGATACATCAAATCGACAACCTCGTCCTCACGAGATTTGGACCTTTCCTTATTTTCGCGTTTTACGAAATCCGACACGGTTTCCATGACGCAGCTTTAAACATACGGATTTTTCTTTCTTTTTGTAAAGGGGGGAAGGGCTAGTCTCCCCGATCCGCGATGGATCGTTTCCATGTTAGTTGAAATTCCGGAAATTTTTCGCTCTTTCGCAATTTTGCAGCAAAAATAAAAATCGAGAATTGATAACAAGACATCAATTTTCCTCAAAATTCAAGTACTCACAAATTCGAGTCTTGACCTCACAAAAATCGAATCAAATATACACATAAAAATCTTTTCTAAAAGTCTTCCCTGACGGTTTGAGTTTGAATTTTTCGAGTCACAAATGAATTTCAATAATTTTGATGCAATTTAATTCACGACACGAGTCAATTGCTCAAATTTTCAAAACAATTCCTTTCGGAGTCAAAACGTGACAACCTGTCGCGAAAATTTTCAAATTTCAAATTTCAATTTTTAACTTCATGGCATCGTGGTTAATCTTTGTTTTCAATCAAATGCTTTTTATGTGTTTGCTTTTATGCATATGTGCTACCTGTTACCTATTTTCTACACTAACATGCAGGAACTAGTGCGATGCAAAAGGGGAATTGACAGCCGACAACGCTCCTCCGAAACACAACACAAAAAAAGCCAAAAAAATCACAAAACGAACCACAATCCAAAAACACATATATACAAACCACCTCACGCAAAATACATCGACACACGTTTGATACAGACAACTGACCGTACAAACAGGATCTAGTACACACATCTATCATACAGACACTAGCCTAAAACAGCCATCTATCATACAAACAGTGGCCTAAGACAACGAACTGGGGGTTATCCGCCACCTACCGAACTAAGCACTCCCTATCCTTTCGCTCGGAATAGAAAGGGAGCAACACGGGAAACAGAGGAGCAACAACGAAAGCAGAGGTGGTTACCATGACAGTAATACCTCGTTCCTGCTCCACGACAAAAAAGAAGACAATGTCTGGCAGACTTTGGATGATAACGAGGCCAAGGACCATGATGCGACGCGCCACTCCGGTGTTGACCTCCAATCATCAGCTGCCCTGTCTATGAGCCACAACGAAAGGGACAAGCCGGCTGTGACAGCCGCCTCCCCTCCTCTACGGAAGCATCCTCTACTACCAACTCGGCTCCAACAGCCTCCCCGGTCACTTCTGCTCCTCTGGGATCATCCTCTTCCTCCAAGGCCTCCACAACGGACCCCATAGGTCCCAAATGGTACCCTGCACTCAATGGCAAAAAAAGAACGTCAGCCGAAATTTCGGCATTACGACGGCATAAATTGGACAAATCCAAAAAATAAACCTGCAAAGCAGAACAAGGGCAATCCCGCCCAAATCCAACCAAACAAACAAAAAAAAAACGCAAAAAAAACGACTCGTCCTTCAATTCAAGCAAAAGACGAGTCAAAACAACCACAACAAAAAAAGGCACCCCAAGACCCATACAAGGTCCGCCAACGAATCAAAATACATTCCCGATATAATAGGGTATTTTTCTACGGTTCGAAAAGGCAATTCCTACGCCTATTTGAGCGCAGACCGGTCAAAAAATTCAAAATACGACCACAACGAGGCAACGTGATTTTATCACGCCTCAAAGCGACCTAAACTACCAATAAGGTCCATTTTAAGGCAAACTGACTCAATTCAAGCTCAAACAGGCGCTTATTCCGTCAGACATAGAACCGTCACAAAAGGCAAAAATTCCAATTTCGCCCACAATACCCAGGTCCACAATGGCAAATACGGTCTTTCCCTACTACAATGCAACCTAGTGGGACCCACTATCCAAGCAAATAAACTTGGCATTGTGAAATGAGACGGTTTCTCCACCTCACTCACGTTTTTCGAGCATAGGGAGCGGGAACAGGGACCAAAATGCAAACTAAAAGCACCCCTATACTCCTAAACAGGTTTCTAACCTAATGCAATCATCAATTTTACTCGAAATGGGCTCAATCAAAAACCCCCAAATTGAATTTCTAGGGTAAAATTTCGCCCTAAATCAATCTATCAAAAGACCAACAAATTCAAATGGATTCAAGAGGAAATACATACCTTGAGATGACATTGTTGATGATGGCACGAACGGAAGCAAGCTAGAGACCAACAATGGCGATTTTTCGCGGGTTTTCGAGTTTGTGTGAGGAAGACGAAGAATGAATGACGAGCAAGCCATCCTCGCATCTTTTACAGAAAAATAGGGAAGCTCCCTTGACTCGCTAGGTTGCTCGCGCCTCAATGAGGTGCTCCTTGCTCTTTCAGCGAAATTTTGGGCTTTAGCCCAATTTCCCACAACAAACTCATATTTTGAATGACGACATTAAGGACTGTCATTTTTCAAATACAACAACAAATAGTGAAATCAAAATTAACTATTTTCCTTTAAAATTCCAAACAAACGGCGATTAAAACCGCCATTTTTCAAATATAAAAGCAAATAGTGAAAATTCAAATTCACTATTTTCCTTCAAATTTCAACGACGGCAATTAAAACCGTCAATTTTCAAAATAATGGTGAAAATTCAAATTCACTATTTCGTCAAATTTCAACGAAGGCAATTAAAGCCGTCAATTTTCAAAATAATCGTGAAAATTCAAATTCACTATTTCGTCAAATTTCAACAACGGCAATTAAAACCGTCAATTTTCAAAATAATAGTGAAAATTCAAATTCACTATTTTCCTTCAAATTTCAATGACGGCAATTAAAACAGTCAATTTTCAAAATAATAGTGAAAATTCAAATTCAGTATTACGTCAAATTTCAAACAACGGCAATTAAAACCGTAATTTTCAAAATAATAGTTGGAAATTAAATTCCACTATTTTCACCACACATGTCAACAGCAGCACATAAACCATCACTTCAAACGTAATTGTGAAGATTCCAAATTCACTATTTCCTTCACATGTCAACGGCGACACATAAACCGTCACTTCTGACGTAATAGCGAAATTTAAAATTCGCTATTTTCTTCAAAACATTCAAACAAACGGCGATTAAAACCGCCACTTCAAATTCAAAAAACGAGTAGTGAAGATTCAAAATTCACTATTCCTTCAAGATGTCAACAGGGGGTTTCCTTACGGAACCCGCTTATTTCAAAAGCAACAGTAGTGAAAATTCAAATTCACTATTTCCACGGCGGCATCATGAGTCCGCTACTTTCAAAACCAGCCCATTCAACGCGGCTATTCTCACGGTCGATCAACCGACCGCACCATGGCTGGCGAGCCTTACTACGCATCGCGGCTGGCGAGCCCTCCTCATATACGAACCATGGCTGGCGAGCCCTCCTCATATATGCATCATGGATGACGAGACTTACAACGCATCGCGGCTGGCGAGCCCTCCTCATGTACGCCCCATGGCTGGCGAGCCTTACAACGCATCGCGGCTGGCGAGCCCTCCTCATATACGCACCATGGCAAGCGATCCTTACAACGCATCGCGGCTGGCGAGCCCTCCTCATATACGCACCATGGCTGGCGAGCCTGACTACGCATCGCGACTGGCGAGCCCTACTCATATACGCACCATGGTTGGCGAGCCTTACTACGCATCGCGGCTGGCGAGCCCTCCACATGTACGTACCACAGCTGGCGAGCCTTTGTCCGCAAACATGCAAGGACGTATCTGAAGATGCCTCAGGTGTGACTCCTTCTTTTGGCTGGTGAGCCTTTGTACATAGTCTAACGGACTTTAAATGACCCGCACGGACAGTCGACAGACTCTAAACTGTTCCTGACGATAGGTCCTTGGCTCGTACCCTCGAGTCGCCTTGGCGTCGCCCTTCCCGACGGCAGGTCCTTGGTCCGAATCCTTTCGAGCCGCCTTGACGTCGCTTGGGTCTCCAGGTTGTAATCTTCGATTGACCTGGGGGCTCTACTTTAACTTTCGCCCTGTCCAAGCCTCAGTCAAAGTGGGGGCTCTTTAGATACCCAGTATCTGCTGAGACTCCAACAAACACCCGATGATTATCAGACTACAACCTGTTTTGGAATCGCGACGTTTGATCAACAGTTTGTGTACAACTTTACGTCGGAAAACTTAAAACGATTTCGAAAATAAAACATTTCAAAACTTTTCAAAAGTACATGAAGTGTTTAATGCACGACGACGGGGTCGCAATGACACTAACTAGAGTCAAAACCGACACCGGACCAAAAACCGACTCAAAAATTCAAATCCCGACTCCAACAACGAGTCAAACCGAGTCAACCACAAAAAACAAACCATTTCAAACCTTCTATACTAAGATTTCCTGGATTCATGAATGGTCAAGTACCAAACATGTGACTATAAATCCTAGGATAGAGCAAATCATGATTGCACTTGTGTGAAAGTGACAGGACAACTCGAAGACCCCGCAATGTGGCTCGCGCCTCTTTGAGCTGCCCAGGTGGCCACGTCGCTCAAAACTCACACAACCACTCATTTTCCTATAAATACCCCTCAAATGCCCCCATTTGAGAACTCACGCGAGTGTCTGCCCCCTCTTTTCTCCCTTAAAATTCTCGACTCGACTTCTTAAGTCACAATCCGACGCGTATTTACGACCTACCGATTGTAAATACAATCCTTACACATTGTTTGGTACCGTCATCGTGCATTAAATCACTTGACCGACCATTTTGACCATTACACCGTCAATAATCTTAATAAAACACTCTTTCTACTTACCAAAACGATTTTAAACCGAGTCTTTTCCGACCAAACGAGTTGTTACACTTACATCGGTTTCTCGCCATAACCAAACATGTAAGTATGAGGGTGTAAAAATCCTTCTTTTATCATGTCTTTGCATGTTTTATGACCATAACATGCTAAAACATGCATAACACGATCCAAAACATAGGATAGACGAGCCAAAACTGAGTTTTGGTCAGAGGCAGAGGCCCCTTGTTCTGCACAGAGGCCCACGCCTCAATGGGGTGCCCAGGTCAGAACTCAACCGTGTTTGTTTTTGTCCTTCGTCATTAATCTATTTTCATATTTGTAATCGGTTTTTACCATTTCGAATGTTTTCAAACCCTTTTATTTATTTTTTACAAATTTTAACCATAAAACATTTTTCACCCTTGGTTCTTAATACCATGACGGTTTAATCCGTGTTCCGGTGATAATATTTGGTTAATAACATTTAAAAGGTATTTTAAAGCTTTTTATTTCATTTCTTTACATTTTGAGAGGTATTTTAAAGCCTTTCATAATTTCTTTACATTTCCAAAATAAACATATTAGTCACCAACATAAAGTCATCCTTGGTTCCACATACCATGCCGGATTTTAACCCGGGTACGATAATGAGTATCGACTAATTATATTCAAATGAACTTAAACAATTAGTTCATAATTATTTTCAAAACTATTCATGTCAAACTTGCCAAGTCGAACCCGACACCGAATATCATCAAAATAATGATGATTATTCGAGTCTCGTTCCTCAAATCAACAAATGCGGTCTAAACGACCCTTTCAAACCAAAACGGGTTCAAATACCCATTTTTCAATACATTTTATAAACATTTTTCAAATGGTCAGAACGCGTCTTAAACCGTTGACTGACCCACGCCTAAACGGGACATTTCTTTCCTGTTTTCAAAACCAGGGGAGACCCCCTTGCATCGCCAACAGGCTCGCGCCTCATGTGGCCGCCTGGTGCAGGGTCTGCGCCCCTTCCAGCATTAGTCTAGGACGATCCCGACTTCGGCTAACCCGGATAAAGGACGGATCAGACGACTAATCATATCTGTGTAATACCTTACTAAGACAAATGGATCACATTATGCACCATAAACCTAATACGGTAAATGGATGTTTAATTTCCGTCTTGCATGCAAATAAACCATTAATCCAACTCGACATCTTATACTTGATACTTGGATTAAATCAACCGACTTAGAAAACTCTCACATGTTAGGTTTAAATTATTGGATCTGCATTCATGCATTTAAACCGTTTTATCAACTTTTGCATTCAACCAACCAAGATCGATCAGTAGAGGCCGCTACCGTGGGCGGGATTGGGTGTCTGATTAAAGGGCTTTCTAATACGTACCTTCACAACTTACTCAGAAACTTTGGATAGTGGACGACCTTATCCAGGGCGTACGAGAGTCATTCTATAGATAGGATGCTAAAGAGGGATGATTCCTTATCTTTAGTACCGAGGTATAAACTAGATTCGAACGGGTTCCAAGCATCCCATAAATGCTTGGTGGCGACTCTGAACATCTCTAATCATTTCGAGACCCTTACCGAGATGAAACCGACCGATCTAAAACGATCCAGCCGAAAGCACTTTTACGCCGCCGAGCGTGACTTTCAGAAGACCGCTGCACGTCCGCAGATCGACCGGGCTTGCAGGTGGGCCGATGTCCACACTACTCACATCCTAAATGAAACCGGTCATGAATGACACCAGTTTATCAAGCTCTAAATCTTAGAATGTATATGTAGTTTGCCAATATTAGAGTCAAGTCTATTCGTTCGCAAAGTTTAAACAAAAACTCGTAGATTATGCAAATAACCATGCCAACAAAAATGTTAAAAAAGTGCAAGGCAAAGGTGAAAGACTCAATGTAGCATAGAAGTCTCAATGTTCCGACTCAACCTATATGCAAAAAATAAACGTGGAATTTTATTAACATTTCCCATAAAAATTCAAGTTTTATAAGATATTTAGATTTTTTGAAAATTAAAATAAACAATGCATGCGAAAATAAACGTGCAAACTAAAATGCAATAAAAACAGTATGCAGACACAGATATGGGTGCATATCACCTCCCCAAACAAAACCGTACAATGCCCTCATTGTACTCAAAAATAGGGAAAGAAAATGCAAACTGAAAAGAAGAATGTAGCTTCCGAAAACTTACAAGATAACGCGAAGTAGGGACCTCCCCGAACGAGCCAGCAACAAGGGATGTCGTATACAGCCCCATAACATCACAGCACGCGAGTCAAGGTAGATGAACTCGATCGAAGGAGTAAAGTAATCGGTCGAGTAAAATAGGGCATCAGAAGCGCTCGATCGAGAGACCAGAGTACTCGATCGAGAGGTCAGATATTCAGTGTGCTCGATCGAGAGCAGCAAGTACTTGATCGAGGGGTGAAAGTACTCGATCGAGAAAATAAAGTACTCGATCGAGCTCTTTAAGCCTGAACTCCTAGGCGACATTTGAAGCACCTACAAAAACGCTACAAACGACCCATAGAACTAACAAAACAAGTTCAAACGTTCCAGTTTATCGCCCGTGAAGCTACAAACTAAAGCACACGAAATTAACTAAAAATTTTTAAGCAAAGTACAATAAATTATAAGCTGGGTTGCCTCCCAGATAGCGCGGGTTTAAGAGGTCCCGCACTACCTTTTGGCTTCAGTTTTCTTGATCATCTAGATGGTCGAAGTAGAACACTTCCACGTTGCCAACATAATCATCTGCTCCATAGTAATGCTTCACATGATGGCCATTCACTTTAAATCTTCTGCCCTCGGGATGCTCTAACTCAACAAACCCAAACTTGGTGACAGCAGTCACTGTATAGAGGCCACTCCACCTGGACTTCAGCTTACCAGGAAACAAGCGCAATCGGACATTAAACAGCAGCACCTTCTGCCCAACTTGATATTCTTGCGGTATGATTCTTTTGTCATGCCACCTCTTCGTTTTCTCCTTGAAGATGCACGTGCTGTCGTAGGCATTTAGCCTAAACTCTTCTAGCTCATCTAGCTGCAATAAACGGTTCTCACCACACAACATAGAATCATAATTTAATTCACAAATAGCCCACCAAGCCTTGCATTCTAGTTCAACAAGTAAATGACAAGACTTCCCATAAACCAACCGATATGGTGATGCACCAATCGGTGTTTTAAAGGTAGTTCGATATGCCCATAATGTGTCATCTAGTTTTACACTTCAATCCTTCCGTGATTTAGAAACAACTTTAGCCAAAATCTCCTTTAGTTCCCTATTAGAGACCTCAACCTGCCCACTAGTTTGGGGATGATAATGCCAAACCTCTATGATGTTGGACACCGACTTTAGACAATAAAGCTGTAAGTTTCTTTTCTTTAAAATGCATACCCCATCACTAATGACGACCCTAGGGACACAAAATCGCGGGAAAATAAGACATCAAAAACCTCGACCTCTGGAATGCCATTTTGGGGCATCTCATGTCTCTTATAAATATTTCCGAGCACTGGCAAGCATCACAAGCTTAAACAAACACCTTAGCTTCTGCAAATAAAGTAGGCCAGAAGAAACCTGACTGAAGTACCTTGGCCATGATTCGCGACAGACCTTGGTGACCGCCATAAGGGGAATAATGACATCCCTCTAGGATTGCTTTTGTCTCCCACTGCGTAATACACCATCTATAAAGACAGTCAGCACACTCCTTAAATAAATAAAGATCATCCCAGAAATAGCGCTTCACATCATGAAAGAATCACTTCTTCTGCTGATATGAAAGGTTAGGTGGAAGCGCATCACCTACAACGTAGTTAGCATAATCTGCATACCACGGATCAACACCTGTGTTAGTAGCAACCGCAAATAAAGAATCATCAGGAAAAGAATCATTAATAGGTAAAGGATCCTCTCCCTCCTGCTGCGGTAATCGCGACAGGTGATCAGCTACTAAATTCTCAGCGCCCGTCTAGTCTTTGATTTATAGATCAAATTTCTGGAGGAAGAGTATCCATCTCAAAAATCGTGGCTTAGCTTCCTTCTTAGCAAGAAGGTGTCTCAGCGCTGCATGGTCCATAAAAACAGTAACTTGCGAACCTATAAAATAGGAGCGAAATTTCTCTAACGCATAAACCACAGCTAATAACTCCTTATTAGTAGTAGTATACTTCACTTGAGCCTCATATAGAGTTCGGCTTGCATAGTAAATCGCACTCAAAGCTTTATCTTTACGCTGTCCTAACACCGTTCCCAATGCATAATCACTGGCATCACACATAATCTCAAACGGGAGCACCTAGTTGGGAGGCTGGATAATCGGTGCTGAAATCAAGGCCTGTTTCAACTAGTTAAAAGCAGAAAGACACTCATCGATAAAAACAAACGGGGCATCCTTTAGTAATAATTGTGTTAGTGGTTTAGCAATTTTAGAAAAGTCCTTGATGAACCGGCGATAAAAGCCAGCATGTCCAAGGGAACTCCTCACTTCTTTAACATTAACAGGAGGAGGTAATTGCTTAGTCACTTGCACCTTTGCTTTATCGACCTCGATGCCCCTACCAGAAACTAAGTGCCCTAAGACAACTCCCTTGTTGACCATAAAATGACACTTTTCCCAGTTAAGCACAAGATTAACCTTAATGCAGCGCTGCAACACTTTATCAAGGTTCGACAAACAGTTATCAAAATCACTCCCATAGACGCTGAAGTCGTCCATAAAGACCTCCGTAATAGACTCTATATACTCAGAAAATATCCCCATCATGCACCTTTGAAAGGTAGCTAGTGCATTGCACAAACCAAAAGGCATTCTACGATAAGCAAAAACACTTTGAGGACAAGTAAAAGTAGTCTTTTCCTGATCATCCGGATGAATCGGGATCTGAAAGAACCCTGAGTATCCATCTAAGTAACAGAAAATATTATGAGAGGCTAACCTTTCTACCATCTGATCAATAAAAGGAAGGGGGAAGTGATCCTTCTTCGTGGTGGCATTATAGTCTATACACATCCACCAACCACTCACAACTCTAGTAGGTATCAACTCATTTTTATCATTCTTAACCACGGTAGTTCCTCCTTTCTTAGGAACTATCTGAACTGGACTCTACCATTTAGAATGACCAATAGATTAGATAATACCTGCATCAAGTAGCTTCATTACCTTAGCCATCACAACATCCCGCATCTTCTGATTCAGCCTGCGCTGACCTTGTCTGCAAGGCTTGTGATCTTATTCTGGCTCAATCATGTACATAAGAATATCATGGCTGATGCCCTGAATATCATCCAACGAATAACCCATCGCTTTCCTGTTTTTCTTAAGAATAGCTAACAAAGCGGTTAGCTGCTTATCATCAAGCTTAGCACTAACAATGACTGGATACTGCTCAGTGTCATCTAAAAATGAATATCTAAGATGAGAAGGAAGAGTCTTACGCGTAGGTAACTTTACCTCAATAGCGCAAGAAGTGTTTACCAGCTATTTTGCCATCTCTCCTTCAGCGTTGGTGAGTTCACGCTCATCTATCGCGGCTTCAAGCAGATCCAACACAGCATCATTGTTCCACGGGTTATCTGCACACTCATGTAACAACATCAAAGCTTCCAGTGGATCCCTTATCAAGGAATCTGACCAGACCTCATAAACAGACTCATCAATGATATCAACTGAATAGCAAGTATCCTCTATCATTGGTCTAGCAAGTGTATCAGGCAAACTGAAAGTGATAGCATCATCCCCCACCTCAAGAGTCAAATTCCCTTGTTTCACATCTATAATAGCACCAGCTGTACACAAGAACAGTCTTCCTAATATAATTGGGGTTCGGGCATCCTCAGCTATGTCTAAGACAATAAAATATACTTGGATAAAGAACTTGCCTACCTTGACAGGCACGTCTTCTAGGATGCCTAAGGGTCATCTAACCGATCTATCAGCCATATGGAGGGTTATATTAGTCATTTTAAGGTGACCCATATTAACTTTCTTGGAAACAGAGTAAGGCATGACACTGACACTGGCTCTTAAATTACAAAGAGCCTTTTCTATCAATTCATTTCCTATTACACAGGTAATAGAAAAACTACCCGGGGCTTTCAATTTAGGCGGAGCTTTTATTTAGAATTAAATTATATTGCTAGACTCTTCCATAAAGGCAACAGTCTCAAACTCACTAAGCTCTCTCTTACGCGTCAAAATATCTTTCATAAATTTCACATAAGAAGGTACCTGGGTAATTAGTTCGGTAAAAGGAACGGTTACCTGAAGGTTCTTGACCACTTCCATAAACATACCGAACAGTCGCTCAACCTTAGCATCTTTCAGACGTCCCGGATAAGGAATTCTGGTAACAGTAAGTGGGTCCGCGACTTTCTCTTTACCTTTGTCTAAACTTGGCATCTCCGCAGCAGGGGAAGATGATCCATTAGCGTGTTTAGACTTCGAAACAGCGTCTTCGCTATTGCATATGCTCGATCGAGTACTTTTATCACTCGATCGAGTACTTTTCTCCTGGGATATGGTCGATCGAGGACATTGACTTGCTCGATCGAGAGCACCAATTTCAGCTGTGCTCGATCGAGTACTTTTGTCACTCGATCAAGAGCTTTCGGAGGGGGAACTGCTCGATCGAGTAACCAGTTCACTCGATCGAGCACTTTGACGAGGTTCAGCAGCGTCTTCGTCAAATTGCTCTTCCAAAACAGTTTTCGGATTTCCATCAACAGGTAAATCAGCATTTTCCGGCATTATCGGTCCGTCATAAGTAAGACCGCTTCGGAGATTAATTGCATTAATCAGATCGCAAGAAGGTGATCGATTTTCGGATGCAAATTGTGTGAATTGGTCTTTCAACTTCTCTATGGAATTCTCATTTTCTTCCGCATTTTTCTGGAGTTGAAATGCCAAAGATAGCACCAAAGATTTCAACTCCGCTATCTCTGTAATTGTAAAGAAGAATTCTCTTGCTGCAGCATTGAACTGATAGGACTAGACGTACTTGGTGTGGCTAAATCTTCATAAAGTTTAGAGAGCGGAATTCCTTGCTTATATTGTTGGTAAGCATGGACTCGCTCTACTTCTGCCATACAATTAATAGGATCATGTCCTTCTGCACCACATCTACCACAAAACACCTCTTGCTCAATCATGGCATGGACCTGATGCTGATCATCCAAAGTTGGCGGACTTTCAGACTCTTCACACCTAGCATTAAGAATCTCTACCTCAGCTACAAGAGATTCACCATCTCTTTTGCTCACTCGCCTACCTCCTCTGGGATTCCCATACTCAGCTACATGAATGGCCATGTCTTCAATAAGATGCCATCCCATATTATCTTCAATATTTTTCTGGAATCTTCCTTTGGCTACAACATCCAATATGGCTCTTTGATAGTCATACAACCCATTGTAAAATTGGTTGTAGAGGAACCATTGTTGGAAGCCATGATGAGGTACAGAGCGAACTAGCTTCTTGAACCTAGTCCAAGCTTCATTCAAATATTCAGTGGCCAATTGTATGAAATTAGTGATTTGGCCTCTTAATGCGTTGGTGCGCTGTGGTGGAAAGTATCTTCTGTAAAAAGCTAATGCTAAGGAATTCCAGCCAATTACACCAGCAGCTTCCCTATCTAAATCTCTCAACCAATCCCGGGGCACCATCAGACAAAGAAAAAGGAAAAAGAATTTCTTTGACCTTATCTTGTGTCACCCCAGCAACTAAAGGAATGGCGAAGCAGTAATCAGTGAACAACTTTATATGCTTGCCCGGATTGTCACCAGCTACTCCCTTGAAAAGATACCTCTAAACCAACTGAATGTAGGATGGATAAATTCCAAAGGTACCAGCACCTGTAGTAGGAAGTAGGAAACCCTTGGGTAAAGAATCTATGGTAGGTTCCGAGTGACTAGCGATGTTAGGCATTTTAGCAAATGAAGTTGTAAGAACAGCGGATATTTCAGTGCCCTGTTGTAGGGCAGATCACCTGCAAGATAACTATAACACTAGAGAAAAATATGAGAACAGTCTCAAGGAATAAATTCCCTGAAACTAGAGACAAACTTAATATTAAAGCAAACAGAATAACACCGTCTCCCCGGCAACGGGGCCAAAATTTGACACGGTTGTCGCAACCCTATCAAAAATAAAACCAAACGGTCTCTATCAAATGTAGTAGAGGCAGTCGGGTATCGAATCCATAGGGAGATGGGAATATTGTATGCTAAACTAAGTCTGCGTAAGTAACCGTTCCTTTAGGGGTTGATTGTTGATTCTAAACTCCGGAGATAAAGAGAAGAGAAACAATGAAGGAACAAGCAAAAAATCTAATGTAATTACCAAAAAGAGAGAAACTGCTAGGACAGTTGGTTCACCATGGTTTTCTAGGGATCCAATCTAGGGTCAAAGGTCAGCACAAACTCGGTCTGTAGGGTAGTGAAAAGGTCCTTCCGGTACGCTATTCCCCCTAAAACATTACTAACTTAGCTTCCGCCCTCATTAGAATGTCCTAATGTTCACTGCATATCTCACCCCTTCCAATCTTCCGATCTAGGTCAAGGTGTATCAAATCAACTAGGTAAATACGTCGACTCAAGCAGCTAATTGCTATTAAAAGCGGTGATTAACAACACTAACCTAATTCTAGCCAAGCCTAATCACCTAATCCTAAACTACCTAATTACCATGGCTCCCCTTATGTCCTAGCATAAGGAAATTAGCTATGCATAATCAAAAGTTGAGAAATCGATAACAACAAACGAGATGAATAACTTGAACATGATAACAAATTACTAAAAGGGAATAAGAAATGAAGAAATTAATTAAACAGATAATAGGAACAAGAATAATTGCAATAATTAATAGAATGAAATTAAAGATCGAAAATACCGAATACAAAAGAATTCCAAGAAATAGAGTTTTTAGGTCTAAGGAGTAAAGTGCCAAGAGAAGAGATGATAGTCGTTTTTGCCGTCTCTCTTTTATTCTAAGATACCAATAAAATATCCAAAAGGTAAAACTAAAAGATTGCGTAGAAAAAAATTCTATCGGTAAAAACCTCTCGATCAAGCAGAAATAAACTACTCGATCGAGCATAAAAAGAGTAAAACCTCTCGATCGAGTGAATCAAGTACTCGATCGAGGAACTCATCAAACACAGTTCTCGATCGAGCAAAGGAAATCACTCGATCGAGAATTCTCAGCAACAAAGGCTACTCGATCGACCAATTTTAGCGGTCAACTGAATCGATCGAGCATAGTAGCACTATATCAGCGTAGGTGAACTTCAAAACACCTTCCGAAGCCACTTCACGGATCCCTAGGTGACAGATTTTGGGATCCAATTCTTCTATCTTCAAAATGTATGCAAACGGGACAGGTTCAGGCTCGATTATGCTCCTTTCCGGTTCATACCTGCAAATAATACAAGACAAACCAAAGTAGACTATTCGGGGGCATTTGTAGCTAGTTGCTACATAAATAACACAGAAATGCATGTAAGTATAGGGTAGAAACCTTATATAAAATGCACGCATCACTAAGATAATCTTAATGGAACGCAACATTGCAACTGGTGCAAAGGTCTCATCATAGTGAATACCATAAACTTGGGTGAAACCCTTTGCCACCAATAGAGCCTTGTAAACATTATTGTTTCCATCCAAACCGATCTTGATCTTAAAGATCCATTTACACTGAAGAGGTCTAACTTCTTCAGGCAAATCAACCAAGTCCCATACTAGATTATCGCGTAGGTAGTCCATTTCAGAACGCATGGCTTCTTGCCATAACTTAGAGTTAGGACAAGAAATAGTTGCCTTGTAGGTTGCAGGTTCGTTACTTTCTAAAAGTAACACGTCATTATCATCACCCTCCTCGATAATACAAAGGTACCTATCAGGCGGGTGACTAGCACTACCTGACCTCTTAGATTCCGAAGGAATAACAATGGAGCCAGACAAAGAAGGAACATCTTCCTGCGTCATCTCCTCGGTTAGTGGCTCTTGAACTTCGCTAAGTTCAAATTTTCTCTCACACGGTCTTCTAGAAATAAACTCCTTTTGTAGAAAGACAGCATCACAAGTCACAAACACTTTGTTCTCGTGACGATTGTAGAAGTAATAGCCACGTGTCTCCTGCAGATAACCTACAAACAAACATTTGTCAGATTGGGGTTCTAGCTTATTGTCAAACTTGTTCTTGACATAAGCCTCACAACCCCAAATTCTAAACATTGCCAAATTGGGGACACTACCTTTCCACATCTCATATGGAGTCTTTTCAGCTGCTTTAGTCGGACTTCGATTTAGTGAGAATATTGCAAGATAAAACTACAAAACCCCAATATAAGTGAGACAACTCGGTTCGACTCATCATTGAACGAACCATATCTAATAAGGTTCAGTGTAACATCCCCTTCTTACCCGGCCAAGGTAATTAGGAAATGTTACCATCTCGGTTTCCCGAGGCAGTAAAATCGGAATTACAATTAAGAAACTTCATTAAATAAATAAAAAGTTTAGTTATTAATACATAAACTAATGAATAAAGTGAATTATACAAATTACAAGTCGACTACCATCTATGTCATCTATGCTACACTACTCGACTCTGTGTCCAAGGCGCGGCCCAAATCCCAATCACGTCAACAAGCAAAACCTGTACTTAACCTACTCCCCATATGATCAGAAATATCATATGGAACGACACAGGCCACCTCGGAAATAGGTGACAATTACACAGACACACAAACACGTCAGTTTCAATAAATAAATAAAGTGTGACACAACTCAAAGTGTGTGAGTATTCAATATGACTATAACATGAATGGACCGCTATCAAACAACCCCCACTCCGGTACCGGGACACGCCCAGACGTACCCACAACCACCACGGTACCGGGACACGCCCAGACATCCCGACAATCACACTGGTACCGGGACACGCCTAGACATACTAACAACCATAAATAGGTACCGGGACATGCCCAGATGTACCGGGTGCGGAAGCCAATCGGATCCCCTACCAGACGTCGTGTCTTAACCATACGAGTCCCTCCGTACTCAAGTCATTAATATGCACATCCCTCTTGCAGTGAGAAGCTCCAAGAGGCGACCCGAGCGTGAGACGGTCTCCCAACCGACTCATGTCTCCTCAACAAAAAGTAACCAACATAAACCGTCTTATCCTCCAATATACATGACAACACAATAAATACAAGATACCACACAATATGCCAATTACCAACTCACCAAGTTGTCTTAAGCAATATCATGTTATAATGCATCTCCCATAACATGTGAATACGACAACATGTTATAATGCAATAACCACTACAACACGACTCACATGACCATTCAAATATATTAAAACTGAGTTGGATTAACCTACCTTTTAGCAAATCCCGCTAAACAATAAAGCAACCGGATAAAAATATGCTCCTCCATAAAGTCGACATCTAATTACGATAAAAATATAATTACAAACTAATCTAATTACTAAGTAATCTAATTAAATTAAATACGTAATTAAATAAACAAAACCTGTCTTAAAACTACCCAAAACCCGCAACAATGAGCCAACAACTATGGCCAACCACCACCTACCACCAGTGGCTATCACCATGGACCACCACCACCAACCATGGTTGTAACACCCCCATATACCAAGGAGCCTTAACAATACCTTCCCTAGCATATAAGAGCATCACCATCTCGGTTGCCCGAGGTAAGTAATCATCAAAAGTCGATAAAACAACATATAAAGTTATTTTACAAGTGGTATAACCCAAACATCGAAAGGAAGATACAACTCGTGAAACTATATACTACTACTATCGATACTCGTGAAGACTCATCCTTGCCAGGACTCCAGCTACCATCCAAGACATCACCTGCTAAGACAGACTGCTCACTATAAGGGATCACGGCAGACACAACAGAACAAACAAGACAACTACACAAGGTCAGTAACTGAGGGATGACACAACAAACAATACCAACAGATTACAAACACAACCAAACACGCATACACAATCACAACCACTCCAACCAATCTCCGTCACCGACTGTCCACTAACCAGCCCTGCCAGTGGGGGACCGCAGCCGTTCCCAACTAAGCCCCGCTCATCAAACCGAGCAAAAACCCTGTCCCATTAATGTGCACATCCCCTCCCGTGGCGGGTTCCACGGAGGGCAAAACTAGGGCGTGAAGCCACTCCCGCAAGTGACTCCACTCAGCCGAGGACGTACCTTAAGAACCAGAGACAATCAATCACACACAGCTGCAATACAACCACAACTAACAAAACAACGTACACCAACCGATTACCACATATACTCAGTCACACGGTCACAACAACAATACGACAACCGACACACTAAACAACCAACAGAAACTGAGTAGACGAACCTACATTTAACCAAAAGCAGCGATTCCTCGATCAACCATACGACATCAACCAAGCAAGTAATCCCTATACAAACAGCATACAAGCCTATTAATACCAAAACAACCCTACAAGGAGCAACCAATACAAAGATGATGATGACGACATACCTACGCAACTCACAACGGCGTTAAGACCGCTACCCGACTCAAGCAACTCATCCTCAAGGCACTAGCATCCTCAAAGGCTCCCATGGAAGGTATTTGGTGAATGGAAAGAGGGGAGGCGACCTATAGATCTGAAGGAAGGAGGCGGAAATAATTTGTGGTTTTAACAAAACACGATTATAAACCCTTGCTGAAAAGACGTTACTCGATTGAGTAACCCACTTACTCGATCGAGTGGCCCCTACTCGATCGAGTACCCAAGCTACTCGATCGAGTAGCCTCTACTCTATCGAGTACCACTCACATCTAAAGGCAATCATAGCACAAGGTAACGCTGGCGCGCATCACTAAAGGCTATTACGTGCTCCCAAGGTTGGTCAACGTTGGTCAACGGGTCCCTAAAAGGACGGGTATTACAGTCTTCCCCCCTTAAAAATAACTTTGTCCCGGAAGTTCAACTCATCCTCCCCCACCCATAAAACAAGACACCACGGTCGACATCACTGTTATCCCGACGCAGGTCCTTACTCTCTAGAAGCATTACCCCACTATGTCATCATCATCACTGCCCGACACATCATATACACCAACTTCCACAACCCAAAACTTGAAGTACCAAACTCACGACATGTACCAACACGACCAACGACTATACTACTACTCCAAACTCTTAGCCACGCACTACAGGACTATACTTTCACTAGTACACAACTATCAACACCAAAACATGCCACACAACGATCCTATTATGCGGTATGATTCAAACACTTCGTTACCATTCCCGACACACTCATCTCTTTATGACTACCTTTTCATTGTAAATGACTCAACTTGTACTCAAACATACAAATTACTCATCAAAACAATTAAAACAATTATAACTTCATGCTAGAAATATAACAGAGACAATAGCGAGCATTACAAACAAACAATGAAATTAGTATAGTATACAACAAAATTATTATAATATCGGCCTTTTTATTTTGTGACATTACTCTTCCCCCCTAAAAAGGAACTTCGTCCCCGAAGTTCACCATCAAATAAATTTTCTAACACAAATAACACCTTGTCGACATTACTCATTAATTACGACTAACATAGTCTTCTATATATATGTATACTGCCTTACGAGAACAATTATCAAGAACCATAAAAACATGCACATATCAATTGTATATAATGTAGTTATGGAAATTCTGCGAAATAATTAACAAGTCTTTTCGATAATAAATAAGTTATGCCCTCTTGTAGATGTTGATAAAATAAAAAGAATGCAATAAAAGAACTTTTGTGTCACATCTACACCCACCTAATGTCATTTATAAGTAATAAGTTAGCCCAAACATGTTACTATCCTTCAATAACCATTATAACTATCGAAATACGTGGGAGTTTAACTTACTCATATCAGACCTCTCTTAAAGGAGACACGACATAGCACGAAGAAAGATCCTCAAGGTAACATGTTGCACATTATTAATCAACATGTTACTAGCGGTGGGAGCTGATTTCCCAGTAATACAGGGCATAAGACGGCAACCCCCGCACTCAGCTAGGATGTCACGGAAGGATCCCTTGGGAGGCTTGGCCAAACCAAGGTGGGAGGTAAACAAGTCCATGGTTAAAACAAAACTGGTGTTCATAAGACGGAACTGCACCGTCTGCTCAGCCGTCTCGTATTTAACCGAGCTCATGAACTCCAAGGTCAGAAAAGCAAATGAATGCTTCCGCAAACGGTATAGCCCAGTGAACCCCAAAGTCTCAAAGATATGACGGACATCCTACTCAATCCCCAGGTCCTCTAAAAGAGTGGTATCCACACAGTGAGTCGGTCTCATCTTTCGGGATTGTAAGGCTACAAACCTTTCCCGTTGTGTAAAGTCTACAAAGACCACAGAAGCATATTCTGGTATAGCTGGTACCAATGGTCCATTACCCTCCCCAACTTCGGGCTGGGAAGCCCTATGCCTCTTACTTTGTCTGGTCCCCAAGTTTAGTCTCGGCATCTGTTTCAACATATTATTTAAGTACACCAACGCATATGCACCAAAACATGCTAATTACACAAATTAAGCCATGATAGAATCATCTAAGTACACACTATCACCAACATTTCCCAAATTACAAATAAAATTTCAATCCTTATATCTCAGACGGTCTCTAGAGCTGTGAAATTTTCATCATAATTAACTCAACTATTACAATCTTTAGGACTTAAATCTTCAAAATACATCCATGTACAACACAAATTCCCAATCACATGACACGAATTTCAGTTTGAGGCACTTTTCAGACGGAGTTTTAAGACAAATTTTGAGGTGGAAATCACAAAAATTAACTCCCCACATGATATAGACAACATACATTGCCCAATTCCCCCCCCCCCCCCCCCTTTTACATGTAATAAGCAACCAAAACTCCCTTCAAATTACCAAACCCTAGAAATTTCGATCACAAGCATATGCAATTTCTATTCGATTTTTGTATTATAAACAACAATAATCATAAAAGGGAAGCATCTAGATCATATTACAACAATTACAAGCAAATTTTCTTTCATATGAATCGATTTTTCAGATTTTTTATCAACCTAATTTTCTTTTTAATTGATGAAAAGCATTAAAATAGGAAGGAAATCATACCTTAATCAAATAAGAAGTAAAAGCACAAATAAAAGCTATGAAAATCACCATTTAGATCACCACAAACACAAGAATTCAAGGGCTAGAGAGAGATTTATGGGTTAGGGTTTGAGAGGTTGTGAGGAAGAATAAGAAGAAGGAGTAAAGAAAAGGGGTTTATGAACCCGTGAGATTGCCAATATTGTAGCTTACTCGATCGAGTGTCTCGGGTACTCGATCGAGTGCCCTCTACTCGATCGAGTAGGCGCTATTTGATCGAGTATTCGTATTCCTACTTCCTCGACGTCATAGCTTCCTAACTAGATCGAGTGAGGTCTACTCGGTCTAGTAAGCACTCACCTTGGTCAAGTAAGGTTGGGTACACGGTCGGAATAACGAGGTTAACTGAAGATTCCTTCAAAACAACATCACATGTCGATTCCAAACCGAGTTTGGAAATCGTCACCGGTTATCATATTCATTCACATTATACCATTACTACTCAATTTTACCCCAACGGTTTCACCAACTAGGATACATATCATGTTATTCTATAACGAACTCCACACAACATAGTTTACCATGCTATTAAATCATTCATGTATACATTTAACGCATTGTTTCATAACTAAACCTTTGTTTACAATTCCGCTAATAAACTTATAATCACATTACTCTAATCACTCCTTTAACATTAAATTTACAGGTATTATTCATGTGTACTAGCAACATAATTATGCTTCAACACAAACAATTAATCTACTCAAATTAATCACGTCACCTGCGGAAGCTTTCAACCGTTCATATATTACATTCACCCATTACTATTTTGATAATTCTCATTACAATTCTACAACTCTATAGCTATCATTATTATCATCATTATAAAACTTACAAATTCTTATAGGAACTACTATTTCTTACAGCTTGAAACAAACACAGCCATCACCACATTCCATATCTTATCACACGTTTTTACCCCTTTTCACACACACACACACACACACACACTTCTATCGCGCAAAACTTTTCACGCTTCTCATTGGCATCACCCATACCTATTAGTACCATTAGGAACTTAATCACATATGACTCTAACATGACCCTGACACACATACTAACTTCATCAAAGACTCGACCACAATCAATTCTAACCTAATCACCATACACATTAGGCACATAATTGCCGACTCAAAATTCCCATACCCAGTGACTCGCTTAAGCACAATGGGGCCATGATTTTGAAATGAGGGCGCCTTCTCACCCAAAATCTAGCATCGGCTGGGGCTCCCAAAATATTCATTTTATTAGACCCACTACGTTCATTAGGTTCATTTGTTACAGGTTCCAAAATCGTTGCTCTGATACCACTTTGTAACACCCCTATATACCAAGGAGCCTTAACAAAACCTTCCCTAGCATATAAGAGCATCACCATCTCGGTTTCCCAAGGTAAGTAATCATCAAAAGTCAATAAAAGAACATATGAAGTTATTTTACAAGTGATACAACCCTAACATCGAAAGGAAGATACAACTCGTGAAACTATATACTACTACTATCGATACTCGTGAAGACTCATCCCTGCCATGACTCTAGCTACCATCCAAGACATCACGTGCTAAGACAGACTGCTCACCATAAGGGATCACGGCAGACACAACAGAATAAATAAGACAATCACACAAGGTCAGTAACTGAGGTATGACACAACAAACAATACCAACACATTACAAACACAACCAAACACGCATACACAGTCACAACCACTACAACCAATCTCCGTCACCGACTGTCCACTAGACCAGCCCTGGCAGTGGGCGACCGCAGTCGTTCCCACCTAAGCCCCGTTCATCATACCGAGCGAAAATCCTGTCCCATTAATATGCACATCCCCTCCCGTGGCGGGTTCTACGGAGGGCGAAACTAGGGCGTGAAGCCACTCCTGTAAGTGACTCCACTCAGCCGAGGACGCACCTCGAGAACAAAAGACAATCAATCACACACAGCTGCAATACAACCACAACTAACAAAACAGCGTACACCAATCGATTACCACATATACTCAGTCACACGGTCACAACAACAATACGACAACCGACACACTAAACAACTAACAGAAACTGATAGGCAAACCTACCTTTAACCAAAAGCAGCAATTCCTCGATCAACCATACGACATCAACCAAGCAAGCAATCCCTATACAAATAGCATACAAGTCTATTACTACCAAAACAACCCTACAAGGAACAACCAAGACAAATATGATGATGACGACATACCTACGCAACTCACAACGGCGTTAAGACCGCTACCCGACTCAAGCAACTCATCCTCAAGGCACTAGCATCCTCAAAGGATCCCATGGAAGGTATTTGGTGAATGGAGAGGAGGGAGGCGACCTATAGATCTGAAGGAAGGAGGCGGAAATGATTTGCGGTTTTAACAAAACACGATTATAAACCCTCGCTAAAAAGACGCCACTCGATCGAGTAACCCACTTACTCGATCGAGTGGCCCCTACTCGATCGAGTACCCAAGCTACTCGATCGAGTAGCTTCTACTCTATCGAGTACTACTCACTTATAAAGGCAATCATGGCACAAGGTAACTCTGGCGCGTATCACTAACGGCTATTACCTGCTCCCAAGGTTGGTCAACATTAGTCAACGGGTCCCTAAAAGGACGGGTATTACAATGGTGGCCACGGCCAACAATGACAGCTACCACGGCTCCACACTAACATCAAACAACAACACCAACACCAACATGAACAACAACACCAACGACTCAACCACAGCCACCACTGGCCATGGCCGGCCGCCGGAAACCACCCCACAGTGTCCCTGCACCCTATCGCCAGCTGTAACCACCACGGCTACCACCATAACTAACAACAACACTTGACAACAACAACAACATAACCCATCCGTACACCTCCCTTTACTACCGATTTTCTACCATTTACCGCCACCCCATCAACCACCCATGACCACCACCATGATCCCCATACTACCCAGAACAATAACACCCAAAGCCTCTCAAAATTAGACACGAAACCTAGGTAAAAATCCGTCTTAAGACGGTCGCACAACAACAACAAAAACCCATATAAAGGCTCGGTCAAACAACCATTTGGGCGGTCAACGGTGGTCCTATGGTGTTCAACGACGGTCCTAGGGCGGGTCAAGATCGAGGCGGGTCAACGGTATAAATTAAATAACATATAAACAAGTTTAAGACGCTTTACCTTACGATCTCGAGGCGGAGGGACAAAATCTCCATTTTTCTTTTTTTCTCTTTCTCTCTTCTTTCTCTCTAAGTTTTTGGTGGTGGATAAAGAAATGAGAGAAGGATGAGTGGTGTGGGTGGAGATTGTGTTGAGATTGTGTTAGGATAAGGTGGGTAGATAGGGTAGGGTAGATTATAAGGTAGTAAACGTATATATGTACGTATATTGTATTACATATTATTATTATCATTACAACTTATTATTATTATTATTATTATTATTATTATTATTATTATTATTATTATTATTATTATTATTATTATTATTATTATTATTATTATTATTGTTATTATGATTATTATTATTATTATTATCATTACCATCTTATAATTATTACTATTTTATTATTATTATTTCATCTCATACATAACTCGTAGAATATAATATAATATATATAATTATAAATACGGGGTATTACAGTCTTCCCCCCTTAAAATGAACTTCGTCCCCGAAGCCCGCCCCATTCTCTCATTTCCTCAAGTCTCCTCAAGTCTCATCACTGATTCTCATGCACTCTCTCTCGCCTCACATGCTTATTAACCATATACGATCTTTCTAATTATCACTCTCATATCAAAGTTCTTTGTTCCACTCTCATTGCTTTCTCACATTCCGTGCTTCCTCTTTCCTTAATTTTTCGCATTGTTACATTCACTCCCCCTAAAAGAGAACTTCATCCCGAAGTTCAACTACCAAACCTCATAGTGTGCTCTCATACGTTCATTACTAAATTCCACAAATGACTATGTTCCAGGTTCAACACTCTCTCTTACTCATTGCAATTCCGTGATCAAACCTCGTGTAGTTATGCTTTAATTGATATAATACTCCATCTACAAGCCTCCAAAGGTCAAGTGTCAGGTCAAACCCACGGTTCCAATCTATAATCCCATAACTAACTCCCATTCATGTTGGTTATATGTATACATATCTATCACGGAGTATAACTTAATTATTATTACATATCTATATCACATAAAATCTCATACATTCACATGTATGCAAATCAATCACGAATATGCGGACTCTATGAAACAATCAAATAATGCAAAATTACTCGTAATGTGATTCAACCATGATCAACATTCCCATTTCATCATGCCACGCATATATCGTGTCAAATCCACCACATGATCACATGTGTTTCCATATCCGTTCCCATCCATCATCAACACTTCCGCTCATACGGAAGACCACAATCACAATCATGCAAACTACCACTGCGCGACGCATACTTTGCATTTTTCATCTTACTTTACACAACAAATAAAAATCATGTCGATTAACACACATCAAACAAGATTATCATATCATTTCTATCATCAATCCGCTCATGTCGAATCAACTATTTCCATTTACTTGCAAAATACCACACCATATAATCAAACGTAAGCAATTCACAAAATATCACCCATGTAAGCTCAAGATGCTCATCCAAGCACAAGTCAACTAATATAAACCGCGAAATAAGGGTAAACGCTCAACATTTGGTCAAATATTAACAAAAAAGGGTCAAGGCAGACCACTCGATCGAGTGTAGGAGGCCACTTGGTAGAGTGCATGGTGCACTCGGTCAAGTGTCACCTAGGTAGAATGTTTTCATTCTCAACTCGGTTCCAAACTTTCCTATTTCATCACACAAATGCTAATGGACTCCGATGATGACTAATACACCATCTAATAACCAAATTAAAACAAACTCACGGCCTTATAGCCATTATTACAACCCAACTAAAACATAACATGATACAACATGATATTTCAAAATCCATTCATAAGCATTGCATTCCCCCTATACCCGGTGATGGTATCACCATACCTTCATTAACAACCACAATAGTCACATAGGTAGCCACAACACGTACACTATCTCATGGACACGGCCCTAACCACCCATTATTCTCAAGGAATAATAACAACATCACCCCTTAATTGGACACTACAACAAGATCACGACGTATACCATGGACGCTTTATCTGACGATTAGGAGGCAATTTTACAACAACATCTATACTACCACTCATAGGGTCGGATTCCCACACAGCCACCTTCACACTTGTACACACCTACTCAATTTAAACGGTTATACTCTATTGCACAAATTATCAAATACCTCAATAGTATGATTGAATCCTCAAGCATTACATGCCATACCCCTACTCTCATGACCGCGAAAACAAAACTTGGTAATACTAAGCCCACCATCATATATCTCAATTATCTATCAACTAGAGTTTCCAAGTCATTCTCAATAACAATATCCCTCAACTTGCAACTCAAACCTCGTTCACTATCCATAATTTCAAATGTTCGACCTAGATCACACATCACTCATTATCCACAAATTTCCTCATACAATCATTTTACTCAATTCAAGACACCTTACGCAAGCTAAAGTCATTTTCTCCTACTCCTAATTTCCAAACAAGAATCACACTCCTACCTACTTAATACATGGTTCAAATCCACCTCAAACGGACAACTTACATTAATCCCATTAAAACACATGTTTCAGGTTCATAACTCTCAAGATGCAACACCACTCATCATACATTACTAGCACTTGCCCCTTTTACCCTCATAAGCCTGTCGACTCACTCTCATTTCACATCCTCTCAATCATAACCATGTGCGTCTACACATTTTTACTCATCAAAACCATAAAACCCACAAGGTAAACAAGCATTGACCCACATTCAGGCAAACAACACATTATTAACAAAGATTGTAAGCTTGCGACATAATAAAACCAAGTATTAAGCACAAAATCAAAATCTGAGCATCAACACTATAATTTCCCACATATCACCCTTAACATAGGTTGGGGTACTATGAGACAATTAAGCCATGTTTCAAATACAAAAAAAAAAAAAAAACTACTAGTGTACACATGAAATCTAAAAGAGAATTTGATCCATTTTTAAAACAAAATTTTTCGATTTAACCATATTATTATAGTGATACCCGTAATGATTATTGCGTTAAACATTGTTAAGCCAAGTTTAAGATAAAAGAAGGAATCAAAATTTGGTCATGGTCATATGGGATTTCGAAAAATTGAGTCAAATTTCCAAGATGAAATTTTCGTTTGAAGACGATGTATAACCTTACTAAATAAATTGAAGTCTTATTACTGAATTAAATCAAGTAAACTTTAGAACAAGGTTTTTAAAATTTTACGGCCATGCCTAACATCATTGAACAACATGTGAATCTTTATGACACAATTAGGACAAGAAGTAAACATGAGAATCAAGGTTTGGGTATGTATCCTACCCATTTTTGAAATTATTGGGAAAATTTTAAAACACATTCTTAGTTTTAATACCATACATGACATTACCAACACAGTTTGAACCATGATCGATAAAGCAACTAAACCGTGTTCTAAATGAAACAATTAAATTTTGGTATGAATACTAAAATTTCGAAGCTTTGGGGTAACATTATAAGGTAAAACTTCAATTGTAAGACAAGATTTAGCATTAACAACCAAGGTTAAGTCCTTGTTGAACGATTAACCCAAGCAATAAACACAAAATTCAAATTGTTGACTAAAAAAAACACATATTTTCGAGTTCATATAAAAAAAATTGGGCAAAATTCAACATGAAAATTTTACACTTGACATCTTAAATGATGTAAAAAGGTGATTAATGTCATGAATTAAACAAAACATAGAATTAATTGACAAAATTTGAAGGAAATAGCGTGGATTTAAACAAAATCAAATTGGAAAAATTTAGAGCAACGAGAAAACCTTTCACATCATTTAATTAACATATTAATGGCATAAAATGGAGTAGAAAGCCTAAGTCCAAGCAACAATCATTAACAATGGAGTTTTAGAAAAATTTAAAGAGATTTTGGTATTTTTTTTATGAGAAATGATGAACAATTGCAAGAATTAGGATAATAATGCAAATCTCACGAATTTTACAACCCAAAAAATGGCACTCGGTCGAGTGCTTAGTCTACTCGGTCGAGTGCTCGTCCACTCGGTCGAGTTCCTTCTCCACTCGGTCGAGTTCCTTCTCCACTTGGTCGAGTGACTCACTTCCAGAAATTTTCAAGTTTCTGGAAATTGGTCCACTCGGTTGAGTGGTAGGGTTCACTCGGTCGAGTAACTGGTACTCGGTCGAGTACTAGCTCGCACTCGGTTGGGCGCCTGTCTATGGTTTGCAATTTCCGACTAAGGAATACTTTTCTTTTACTAGAGAATATTTTACTAACAATTATTACCAATCACACTCTAACTATAGCATTAGTGAAAGCCAAAGAAATATGCGGTATTGAAATGCTAAAGGACGGGGCTAGTGCCCCTCACATACCAACACGTAGCAATCATTCTCAAAACATGTCATACGTATCATTACTTTCATCAAACTTCTACATATTATCACGTACCATATGAACAATTATATCATGCAAGAATCCTATCAACTATGCAATTTACGGCTTCAAAACTCATCATATTCAAACACGCAACACTCACACAAATGAATGCATTTTATATGAAACAATCCTCTACTCACATCACATATATCTCGCTCAAGTAGACATTTAAATTCCATCATTTCAGCTATCACATGTTATCATTCACCGCACAACCTCTATATCATGCAAGATGTTCAACAAAACTATAACACAGGTATAATCATGAAACAATTCACTTCGTGTTTCCCGACTCATAAGCACCCACGTAGTGACCAACCGAAATAATAGGATCTAATTTGAAATGAGGGATCCTACTCACCCAAACCCAACCTTCTATTGTACTCATGTCGGGTTCATTTTATTAGACACACCTATCTTCATTTTGGTTCATTGGTTTAGGTTCCAAAATCGTCGCTTTGATACCACTTTATAACACCTCCTTCTTACCCGGCCAAGGTAATTAGAAAATATTACCATCTCGGTTTCCCGAGGTAGTGAAATCTGAATTACAATTAAGAAACTGATTCGGTTTAAAACTTTGTCGTCTAAGTTAACCAATCAAAACAATATTAATAATCTTAACTAACTACTCTTAGTAGACTGGCAAGTAACGGTCGGATCCCAAAGGACGGGTATTGAATCAAGTTATCGGTTGTAGAGAGATATGTCTTAGGGTGTCACAAATTGGGTTGAGATTGAGGGTTGTAAGCTAAACTACTCAACAAAGAAATGTAAAGAAATGAAAGCAAAATAAACCAAGTAAACAAATAGAGTTTGTAAACAATTGATTAAGGCACTAGGGTGTCATGGGTTTATAGGGGATTCATGGTGGAGATCTTACAAACATGTTTACATAGTTGCAACCAAATTATTGTTGTTGTGGAATCGAGTTAGTTTATGTCTTACAATTCCTAGGAAGATTTGGGTCCCGGAGCCTAGTCGGTCAAGACTGTACAAAACCTACAAGTCGACTTAGTTTCTTCCTATTCAACTATATCCATGGTCTAACAAGCATTGAGTTAGTTTATATTTTACAAGTCTTGTTGAATGGATAAGAGATTCATGCAAGGTTGTCAATCAAGCAATTCATCAAGCATAACATGTGCATAAGTTGAAACTACAACAAGCAAGCAATCTTATGAAAGCATATTAGATTAAGTATGGATGTACCCCCATGTTTTAATTCCCCTAATCCCCCATTAACCCTAGCTAGGAGACTACTCACTCATGGTCATGGTAAACATGCTAATAAGGGTGTCAATCATATTAACAAGGTTAAATATGGTGAATGAGTAAAGCAATAATTAATTAAGCAAAAGGGTAAAAGAGATTATACCAACTTAAGGATGATCCAAATAATAAGCAAAGAATAATAGAAGAACACTTGATGAATGATGAAGAGTTGTCAAGTCTTCAATAAACCCCAAATAGTCTTCAAATTACCCAACTAAATCTGAGAACACTTGAATGATTAAAGAGGAATTAAGATTTGATTAATATTGAGTTGTGTAAATACAACTTGATTAATAAGATCTACTAAACTAAATTGGTAAATTAAGATAACTAAAACTTTGTAAAAACTTGATTAAACTTGATGATCAATCCCCTGTTGGAGCTTATGTCCTCCACAAATTAGTGTGATAACATTTGTAAATCTCTTACAGGTTCACAAGGGTATACTTCGTATTTTATCAGTTGATTAACGATTACCTAATAACGGTTGGCTTGCTAGAAAGTTTGACGTTATTATCATACAGATGGCGGTGATCAACTGGTCCCTAAAGGTCACACCTATAGGATGTGTTTGAGAGATGTGGTTATGGAAATGTAATCACATTGATGCCTTATATGACTAAACATTTAGTCAATGTGTTGATGAGACGATTATTTAATGTCGATTAAATAATATTAGTTGAGACGAATTAACTATCAATTCGTAAATTGAATATAATAAGTTATATTTAATTAATGTATATGATGTAAGCTTGGACGAATTAATATGTTAATTCGTAATTAAATGTAATCGGTTATATTTAATCAGCAAGATGAATGTGTCATAGTGGTAATAGTAAGGGTACTCAAACCAAGAGGTTATGGGATCGATCCTCACTAGATGACAATTTATAAACAACACATTTTATACATTTTTGAATAACCGAAAATAAGGATTTTTATCCTCATTTTCGGTAGATGCCAAAACCGAAAATAAGGAAAATATACTCCTTATTATTTTCGGATTTTGGGCCGAGTTTTAGGAAAAGAAAAAGTCCCCTTATTCTTTCTCTTTTTCGGTTATAATAAGATAAGGAGGGAGAATTTTTCTAACCTAATTTTCTAACTCATTCTCTTGCCTCTCATCTCAACACAAAATACCGAAAACCCTAATTAATTTACAGAAATTGAGGGATCGATTCTAGCAACAAGTTAAGGGCATATCTCATATCGTCTTGGGTGCAACTGATAGGCGAATATCAACTTTGATATTTTTCTTAGGCCGTTTTTGCTAGGACCGAAGGTTATTTCTTAATCCTTTACGATTTTGTTTATGCAATTTATTTTATGACTAGTTTCATCATTATAAATTTCGTTATAATCCTTAAAATTAAGGGGATGCATACAGATAAATCCCACAAGTGATATCAGAGCCAAGGCCACGAATTTTAATTTTGATAATTCTCAGAAAATTGTTTGTAAACAATAATTAGGGTTTTGAAAAAAAAATCGGCTGAAATTTTTTTTTGTGCCGTGAAGGATTTTTTTTTACAGCCGATTGTTGCGTTTTTGTTCTTGTTTTTGATGATTAGTTCCATTTAGATTTATTCATATTATTGTTTTAATAGGTTAAGATAATAATATAATGAATTTGTAGATGTTTGATTTAATGAGGATTAAATTGTAATGTAAATGGAATAGTTTTGTTGATGATACAAAAATTTGTTTTTTGCTATATAGTTTTTGGCATATTCGGTTAATCATGTTTTATTAATTCATATCCTAATCTTGTTAATAGCAACAATAAATGATTATTGTTCATCAATATCGTGTTTTTGCAATTAGGGCATCATGCCGAATTGATAAAAAAAAATTTTGGGGCTGTTTTAATTTTCTCCAGTCGAGACACAAAAAAAAATTAGGGTTTCTGTTTTTTTTTTTGTTGTTTCGTTTTTTTTCCAGCCGAGGAAAAAAAAATTTGTTTCTGTTACTGTTCACAGTAGGCAGAATTTTAAAAAAAAAAAAAAAAAGTTTGTTTCGGTTTTTACAGAAAAAAACCGTGAAGAAAGAAAAAAAATGCGGGCTGTTTTTGTTTTTCAGTTTTGCCGAGACAAGAAATAAAAAAAGGGTTTTGTTTGGTTTGTTTTGGCCAAGAATGATTATACAATAAATTTACAATGTATGATAAATTATTGTGAAACGGTTCATAATTAATTGATACCTAATTATTTTAAAGCAGTTTAAAATATTGATGGATTAAATTCATATTACAAGTTTAATATGAATTAAGATTGAGATTAATGTGATTAATTTATGAATTGTCACTTAATTTGATAATTTAAATAGGTGGTTTGGATAAAATTAATCAACATAATTAAAGAATTATGTCTTGCATATTTATTTTTTTTAGTTGATGCTTTTCTTTTGTTGAATGAATCGTTGAATGAATTTATTTACGTATTTTTGCAATCGGTTGTAATTTGTAATACTTAGTGTGGCCTTAGTTAATTATGTTTTCGTAATGAAGGAAACATAATTTTTATGTAATTATGAGATCTCGAATCTCCTTTATTTTTCTTTAGTTTTTGGGTTTTGAAATTAGAATGTAATAAATAGGTTTATTATGTAAATTTATTTATTGTATTTTTCAAAGAAGACTAAAGATGGACATTGGAGCTCACTCCCGCTACATGGATCAAGATGGAACATCGAGACAAGTTTCTCGGGTCCAAGGATGGATTCCAAATTTGTATTTAATGTTCATTTTGATAGGATAGGCCACACTAGGACCTTTTTTATTGTTTTTTTATGTTTTTTATTCCTATTGCTTTTCATTCACATGATAGTTTATGCATCATATTCCGCCTAAAACCAAACCACCTACTACTAAAATGCATGAAAATTGACACATATAGGTTGTATGTTAGTTTTCATAGACATACAGATGTCACATGTTTATTAAGCCATCATCTTAGTTTATTCATTCACGCATGCTAGATATTAGTTCACTTAAAATGAATTAAAATAAAGTTGATGGGATCTTCCTCTAAAACAGAAATTGAGATTAGTCTTTATAAGGGCAAACAACTATGAATCCCTTCTTCGTCGGTAGGCATAATATGACCCATTATACGTTGGGTAAGTAGTTTGTGTTGACTTAGTTTATCTCAACATTATAGTCCGAAGGGTTTCTCGTGATTATGATGGACTAAAGATAAAATTTACAGAAATTTATCGACCAAGAATTCTAACAGTAGAATTAGTCAAAAGGTTGGCTTATCAATTTACAGATAATTGAGTCTTGGGATCATTTATATAATTCTTGAGGAAGGTCAATTGTATAAATGTTTTTGAGTCTTCGCGTTATGACGCTAGTTCATTAGACTTAAATTAAAATCGATGCACATGCTTATTATTTATTCTTCTTTTCGCAGTGTAGAACACTTTTATTTTACTGTTACAACAAATGGCTGGAAATAACGAAATCCCAATGCCTAGTGCCACACTTGGACGCGAGTCCTGGCTGAAAGTTTTTATGGACAACATGAATCAGTACACGCGACTGAAGAATGATGGGTCTAACTTTGCGGACTGGGAGGCAGCACTACGGAATGCTGCCACTGCTGACGGTAAGTTCAAGAACTTAACTGAGCCAATACTGGTAAACCCTGGCCCCAATGCGGGAGTTAACGAGTGACTTGCTTATAGTGATTTCGTTATGGAAGCGGTTTCCATGAATGGAATTTACATCTTAGATCAAACCACGGAAGTATTACACGTGAATAATAAGAAATTAAAGGTTGGTGACAAAGATCAAACCTATCTATGGCATTGTCGAATGGGACACATAAATGATAAACGCGTAAAGAAACTCGTCGATAATGGGACCATTCCCGCATTCGAATTTTCTACATATGGCACGTGTGAATCATGTCTCATTGGCAAAATGACTCAAATTTCCTTCAAAGGTGTTGGAATGCGCGCTAGTGACCTATTAGGACTCATACATACTGATGTTTGTAGACCTATGTCAATTACCGCTAGAGATGGCTATAGATATTTTATCACTTTCACGGACGATTTGAGTAGATATGGATATGTCTACTTAATGAAGCATAAAAGTGAGTCCTTTGAGAAATTCAAGGAATACCAGAACAGGCTTGAAAACCAACTGGGTAGAAAGGTTAAAGCACTCCGTTCAGATCGGGGTGGCGAATATCTTTCAAATGAGTTTGATCAACACCTTAAAGACTGTGGAATCGTTCTACAGTTAACTCCACCTGGAACACCTCAATTAAATGGTGTATCCGAACGGAGAAATCGAACCTTACTTGATATGGTTCAATCAATGATGAGTCACATTATAGTGCCTGATTCATTATGGGGTTTTGCTCTTTTGTCAGTTGCTCTTATACTTAACCGAAGTCCGACTAAAGCAGTCGACAAGACTCCATATGAAATGTGGAAGGGAACGGTACCTAACTTGTCCTTTATTCGGGTTTGGGGTCGCGAGGCTTATGTCAAGTGGAGTCACAAGGATAAGCTCGGCCCGCGATCGGTCAAGACATACTTTATAGGTTATCCCAAAGGAACATTTCGTCATTACTTCTATTCGCCTACCGAACATCGAGTTTTTGTTGCGGCTAGTGCGACGTTCTTAGAGAAATAATTTCTCGAGGACAAGACAAGTAATAGAACCTTCGAGCTGTCAGAGATTCCAGAACCAACAACCGAGGAACAGATGGAGGAAGTTGTTCTTCCAACTGATGATACGGTTAATATTCCTGAGGAACCTAGGAGGTCGGGTAGAGTCTCTCATCCTCCGGACAGATACATTGGTATGGTCGAGGAGAATGACGTTTTACTCCTAGAGAGTAATGAACCCGCTACCTATAAAGGTGATATGGCTTGTTCCGACTCAAAGCTATGGCTCGAAGCCATGCAATCCGAGATGGAATCTATGTATGAGAATGACGTATGGGATCTTGTTGATTTACCTAATAAGGTAAAACCTCTACAGTGCAAATGGCTTTACAAAATAAAGCGTTCTGTAGACGCGCAACCATATACCTATAAGGCACAACTAGTGGCAAAAGGTTTCAATCAAGTGCACGGATTGGATTATGATGAGATTTTTGCACCTATAGTCATGCTACGTTCCATTCGGATAATATTAGCGATTGCCGCTTTTCATGATTATGAAATTTGGCAAATGGATGTGAAAACCGCCTTCTTAAACGGTTATTTGGAGGAAGAGTTATACATGGTGCAACCCGAAGGTTTCATAGATCCTGAACATCCTAAGAAAGTATGCAAGCTTAAGCATTCCATTTATGGACTTAAGCAAGCTTCTCGGAGTTGGAATCATCGTTTCGACTAGGTGATAAAAGAGTATGGTTTCACTCGATCGGTCGAAGAACCATGCTTATATATCAAGTCGAGTGGGAGCAAGATTGTATTCTTGATATTGTATGTCAATGACATACTCCTGATTGGGAATGACATTCCTCTCCTATCTTCGGTTAAAGAATGGTTGAAAAACCATTTCCAGATGAAAGATCTGGGTGAGGCACAATGCATTTTGGGAATCCGTATCTACCGAGATAGATCACGACGGACGTTATCACTTAGTCAATTGTCTTATTTGGTCAAGATTCTTGAGAAGTTCAGCATGACCAAATCCAAGAAGGGGAACCTTCCAATAACGTCTGGGATGCAGTTGAGCAAGTCTCAGTCACCCACGACGCCTGAAGGGATTGAGCGCATGAGTCGTGTTCCTTATGCATCTGCAATAGGATCAATCATGTATGCCATGATATGCACACGTCCAGACGTGGTATATGCATTGAGTATGACGAGTCGGTACCAAAAAAATCCAGGTGAAACACACTGGATAGCTGTTAAAAATATCCTCAAGTACCTACGAAGGACTAAGGATAGGGTATTTGTTGGAGCTGGTGTCCTCCACAAATTAGTGTGATAACATTTGTAAATCTCTTACAGGTTCACAAGGGTATACTTCGTATATTTAATCAGTTGATTAACGTTTACCTAATAACGGTTGGCTTGCTAGAAAGTTTGACGTTATTATCATACAGATGGCGGTGATCAACTGGTCCCTAAAGGTCACACCTATAGGACGTGTTTGAGAAATGTGGTTATAGAAATATAATTACATTGATGCCCAAAATGACTAAAAAGTTCGTCAATGTGTTGATGAGATAATTATTTAATGAAAATTAAATAATATTAAGTTGAGACGAATTAACTGTCAATTCGTAAAATAAATGTAAATTAAATATAATAAGTTATATTTAATTAAATATATATAAGGTTAGTTTGTACGAATTAATCTGTTAATTCGTAGTTAAATATAATCAGTTGTATTTAATATCAACAAGCTGAATGTGTCATAGTGGTAATAGTGAGGGTACACATACCAAGAGGTCATGGGTTCGATCCTCACTAGATGACAATTCAACACATATTATATATTTTTGGAAAGACCAAAATAAGGAAAATACACTCCTTATTTTCGGTCTGTTTGGCCGAAAATTAGGAGGTTATTTCTTTCCTAATTGATTCCAGATTTCGGTCTATATAAAAAGAAAGGTAGAGAATTATTTCTGACCTAATGCTTTTTCTGACCTTGCCTCCTCTTTCTCATTACAAAAACCAAAGACAATAAAATTTTACAGAAAATTTTAGATTGATTTCTAGCATAATCAAAGGGCATATCTCAGATCGTCTTGGGTGCAACTAATAGGCGAATATCAATTTTGATATTGTTCTTAGGCCATATTTGCTAGGACCAAAGGTTATTTCTGAATCCTTTACTTTTGTTTATGTATTTTATTTTATGACCATTGATCATCTGTTTTAAATCGTTATAATCCTTCTAGTTTAAGGGAAGTATACAGACTTATTTCCCACAAGTGGTATCAGAGCACTAGGCTACAATTTTAATCTTGATGATTTTCATTAAAATTGTATGTAAACAATAACCTGATTTTCGAAAAAAATTAGGGTTTCGTTTTTTGTGATTCGAAAATTTTTCTTGTGCCGTTTTTTTTTTCCGTTTGATGATATTTTTCCATTCTAATTTTCATATTATAGTTTATAATCAGTTAAAATTATCATATGAAGAATTGGTAGTTTTTGATTTAATGCAGATTAAGTTAAAATTAAATGGAATCATCATGTTTATGATAAAAGGATTGTTTTTGCTATATAGTTTTTGGCATATAAATTGATCATGTATATTATTTCATATGCTAATCATGTGCTAATAGCAAAGGTAAACAATTTAGTGATCAAATCTTGTTTTAGGGCATCTTGCCGCAAAAAGAAAAGAAAAAAAAAGGGTAAGGCCGTTTTTTAGGGTTTACCGGGGGAAAAAAAAAAATTTTTTTTAATTTTGTTTTTGGTAAACCGAAAAGGAAAGTTTTTTATTGCCTTTTGCCGAAAAAGTAAGAGAAAAACTTATGGAAAGTTTTTCCTTGTTTTTCCTATTTACCGAATTAAAATAGGAAAGGGGTTTTTTTTTAAAAAAATATTCAGCCGTGACAGCTGAAAAAAAAAAAAAAATTGTTTTTTTTTTGCCGAGACAAATTTAAAAATCGGATTTTTTTATTTTGGCCAATTAGTTATTGTGAATCGGTTCACAATTTAATGATACCGAGTTATTTTAAAGCGGTTTAAAATTTTGACGAATAGAGTTCATATTACAAGTTTAATATGGATTGAAATGAAATTAATGTGATTAAATTGCGGAATTGTCACTTAATTTAATTTAAATAGGTGGTTTGGATAAATTAATAAACATAATTAATGAATTGTGTAATGTATGTTTAATTTATTTTTAGTTGATGCTTTTAATTTTGTTGAATGAATCGAATGAATGAATTTTATTTACGTATTTAATTTTGCAATCGGTTGTAATTTGTAATACTTAGTGTGGCCTTAGTCAATTATGTTTTCGTAATGAAGGAAACATGATTTTTATGTAATTATGAAACCTCGAATCTTCTTTATTTTAGTTTTGGGTTTTGAAATTAGAATGTAATTAATAGGTCAATTATGTAATTTTATTTATTGTAATTTCAAAGAAAACTAAAGATGAAGATTCAAGCTCACTCCCGCTACATGGATCAAGATGGAACATCAAGACAAGCTTCTCGGGTCCAAGGATGGATTCCAAACTTGTATTTATTGTTCATTTTGATAGGATAGGCCACACTAGGACTTTTACTGTAGTTTTTTTACGTTTTTCATTTTATTGCTTTTCATTCACATGCTAGTAATTGCATCATATTCCGCCTAAAACCAAACCACCTACTACTAAAATGCATGAAAATTGACTCATATAGTTGTATGTTAGTTTTCATGGACATGCAGATGTCACAGTCTATAAGCCATCACTTTAGTTTAAATCATTCTCGAATGCTAGATAATAGTTCACTTAAAATGAATTAAAAATAGTTGATGGGATCTTCCTCTAAAAACCGGAAATTGAGATTAGTCTTTATAAGGGCAAACATCTATGAGTCCCTTCTTCGTCGGTAGGCCTAATATGACCCCTTCTACGTTGGGTAAGTAGTTGTGTTGACTTAGTTTACCTCAACATCATAGTCCGAAGAGTTTCTCGTGATTATGAAGGACTAAAGATAGAATTTACAGAAATTTATCGACCAGGAATTCTAACGGTAGAATTAGCTAACAGGTTAGCTTATCAATTTACAGAGAATTGAGTCTTGGGGTCATTTATATAATTCTTGAGGGAGGTCAATTGTATAAATGTTTTTGAGTCTTCGCGTCATGACATTAGTTCATTGGACTTAAAATTAAAACGATGCACATTCTTATTATTTTTATTCTTCTTTCGCAGTGTAGAACACGTTTATTATCAATAATACTGTTACAACAAATGGCTGGAAATAACGCAATCACAATGCCTAGTGGCACACTAGATCGTTCGTCCTGGCTTAAAATGTTCATGGACCAAATGAATCAGTCCACTCGACTGAAGAATGATGGGTCCAATTTTGCGGACTGGGAGGCGGCACTACGGAATGTCGCTCTGCGGCGACGGTAAGCTCGGGTATTTAATCGAGCCAATACAGTCAACCAGGCCCAAATGCAGGAATCAACGAGTCACTCGCTTATAGTGATTTCGTTATGGAAGCGGGTGCGATAAAGAACGTACTCATCTTTGTAATGGAAACCAATTTGCAGAGACGCTTCATTGCCCAAGGTGCAAACAAGATTTTCACCACGCTCACTAACGAGTTCTCAAAGGCACCGAGAATCGTTACATATGAGCATACCTGTCGCTTCTTTGATGCGAAACTCCAGAAGGGCCAACCGGTTAGCTCACACATTCTTCACATGATTGAGAATGTCGAGAAGCTGGAGGCACTGAATTGTAAAATCAGTGAGAGCATTGTCATTGACCAAATGCTTCATTCTCTTCACGATGGTTTTGCCCTTTTCAGGGCGAACTACTACATGAATGACTTGAAAAAGAGTCCTCATGAGATACACTCCCTTCTCGTACAGACCGAGAAGGATATGAAATTGAGTGGGAGCATGAAGCAGGATGTTCTCACAATTTACAACAAAGGTAAAGGTAAGGGCAAGGCTCATGGCGACCTAGCTGTAGGTAAGTCAAAGCTTAAGAAGCCAGGAAACGGTAAGAGTGCGCCTGGTGAGACTAGTGGCTCACAGGGCAAGACAAAGAGCAAGGGCGGTGACATAGAGTGCCACTATTGTCATAAGACTGGACATTAGAGGAGGAACTGTCCCGTCTACCGTGAGGACATCAAGGCAGGCCGCGTCGTTCCTGTTGGTATGTCATCTTATATTCATATGATTGAGATTAACCATGCAAGTTTCGGAACTTGGGTACTAGATACTGGTTGTGGTTCTCATCTGTGTAATCATTTGCAGGGCCTAAAGAACATCATACCTCTCGAAAAAGGTGATGTGGACCTGCGAGTCGGGAATGGAGCACGAGTTGCTGCTGCCTCGAAGGGAACATATGTAATGCAACTCCTTAGTGGTTTTGAGTTATCTTTAAATAACTGTTACTATGTACCCAGTTTATCTAAGAACATTATTTCTGTTTCCGTACTAGCTAAAGACGGTTTTGCATTTTCAATAAAGGATAATAGTTGTATTTTCTCTTTTAATGAAATGATTTATGGCAAAACAGTTTCCATGAATGGAATTTATATCTTAGATCAAACCACAGAAATATTACACATGAATAATAAGAAATTAAAGGTTGGTGACAAAGATCAAACCTATCTATGGTATTGTCGAATGGGACACATAAACGAGAAACGCGTAAAGAAACTCGTCGATAATGGGACTATTCCCTCATTCGGATTTTCTACATATGGCACGTGTGAATCATGTCTCATTGGCAAGATGACTCGAATTTCCTTCAAAGGTGTTGGAATGCACGCTAGTGACCTATTAGGACTCATACATACGGACGTATGTGGACCTATGTAAATTACCGCTAGAGATGGCTATAGATATTTTATCACTTTCACGGACGATTTGAGTAGATACGTGCCCTTCATGCTTATCAATATTTAATCAGTTGATTAACGTTTACCTAATAACGGTTGGCTTGCTAGAAAGTTTGACGTTATTATCATACAGATGGCGGTGATCAACTGGTCCCTAAAGGTCACACCTATAGGACGTGTTTGAGAAATGTGGTTATAGAAATATAATACCATTGATGCCCAAAATGACTAAAAAGTTAGTCAATGTGTTGATGAGATAATTATTTAATGAAAATTAAATAATATTAAGTTGAGACGAATTAACTGTCAATTCGTAAAATAAATGTAAATTAAATATAATAAGTTATATTTAATTAAATATATAAAAGGTTAGTTTGGACGAATTAATCTGTTAATTCGTAGTTAAATATAATCAGTTGTATTTAATATCAACAAGCTGAATGTGTCATACTGGTAATAGTGAGGGTACACATACCAAGAGGTCATGGGTTCGATCCTCACTAGATGACAATTCAACACATATTATATATTTTTGGAAAGACCAAAATAAGGAAAATACACTCCTTATTTTCGGTGCATTTTATAAAAATTAGGAGGTTATTTCTTTCCTAATTGATTCCAGATTTCGGTCTATATAAAAAGAAAGGTAGAGAATTATTTCTGACCTAATGCTTTTTCTGACCTTGCCTCCTCTTTCTCATCACAAAAACACAAAGACAATAAAATTTTACAGAAAATTTTAGATTGATTTCTAGCATAATCAAAGGGCATATCTCAGATCGTCTTGGGTGCAACTAATAGGCGAATATCAATTTTGATATTTTTCTTAGGCCATATTTGCTAGGACCAAAGGTTATTTCTGAATCCTTTACTTTTGTTTATGTATTTTATTTTATGACCATTGATCATCTGTTTTAAATCGTTATAATCCTTCTAGTTTAAGGGATGTATACAGACTTATTTCCCACAGTATTGACTTATGGAGGCGATACTAAGCTATGCGCAATCGGTTACACAGATGCTAGCTTCCAAACGGATCGAGATGATTCAAAATCTCAGTCCGGGTTTGTCTTCACTCTTAATGGTGCTGCGGTCAGCTGGAAGAGTTCCAAACAGTGTGTTGTAGAAGATTCTACCACTGAATCCGAGTACTATGCTGCTTCGGAAGCAGCTAAGGAAGCGATATGGATGCGTCAATTCTTACAAGGACTTACGATAGTTCCTAGTTCGAATGACCCGATCACCATCTATTGTGACAATAGAGGTGCCATCTTCCAGGCTAAGGAGGCAAAGTCTAGCAACAAATCTAGACATGTACATCGGAAAGCTCACCTGATCCGTGATTACGTGGAGCAAGAAGAGATAGGAATTGACAAGATTGCGACGGATGATATCATCGCGGACCCTCTCACTAAACCGTTGAATTTTGATAAGCATGAAGGGCACGTTATTTCCATGGGAATTAAACGTGTTCCTGAGTTGTAGTAGTTGATTATGAATTTGATACATTATCTTTTTTCATATACTATTTATAACTTCCATCGTTTTATTATAATATTTTGTTTTTCATGTGGACTGTACTGACAACTTTAAACGCCACAAAGTGAACTGAATTACATTATATTTTGTTTTGGTCCGTAATCGTCTACGAGAGCTGATAACTCTGGCTATTATATTGTGCAGTCGATTGATGATGGGTTCAACGAGCCATAAGTCAAACTGTTGACAGATCGATCACAAATGCGAGATTATAACGATACCTCGTAGGACAAATTTTTTGTGACAGCGTAATGGAGTCCTAAATGTTTAAAAACATTCGGTGCCAGGTCATGGATAGGACATCGATTGTGTTCCTAGAGTCGATTCTTTTGACTATCGACTGTCTCTTGAGATTAAGGCAGTTTTTGGGTGACTTTGGTTTCTTTCTCACGGTCTGCCGTAACTGGAGGCTAAGTAGATTTTTTCTGGGTCATTTCATACTCTGCTTACTTCTGCAGGATTCTAGTTGAGGAAAATATCCAACCCTTATCAGGTATAGTTATTTCTCAGGGCCACTCGAGGAGTGGTAACTGAAATGCATGGCCATGCTCGAAAGATGATTCGTTTATCAGTTAAGTTACTCTCTAGTCGGAGAAATCACTCTTGATACAGATCACTTGTAAAATATAACCTTTGTGAATACAGATTTTGCAAATTGTTTTACATTGAGTGGGAGAAATTTTAGGATATGAGAATCGATTATCGCACATACACTTGTGAGGACAAGTGGGAGTTTGTTGGAGCTTGTGTCCTCCACAAATTAGTGTGATAACATTTGTAAATCTCTTACAGGTTCACAAGGGTATACTTCGTATTTTATCAGTTGATTAACGGTTACCTAATAACGGTTGGCTTGCTAGAAAGTTTGACGTTATTATCATACAGATGGCGGTAATCAACTGGTCCCTAAAGGTCACACCTATAGGATGTGTTTGAGAGATATGGTTATGGAAATGTAATCACATTGATGCCTTATATGACTAAACAGTTAGTCAATGTGTTAATTAGACAATTATTTAATGCCGATTAAATAATATTAGTTGAGACGAATTAACTATCAATTCGTAAATTGAATATAATAAGTTATATTTAATTAATGTATATGATGTAAGCTTGGACGAATTAATATGTTAATTCGTAATTAAATGTAATCGGTTATATTTAATCAGCAAGATGAATGTGTCTGGTGGTAATAGTAAGGGTACTCAAACTAAGAGGTTATGGGATCGATCCTCACTAGATGACAATTTATAAACAACACATTTTATACATTTTTGAATAACCGAAAATAAGGATTTTTATCCTCATTTTCAGTAGATGCCAAAACCGAAAATAAGGAAAATATAATCCTTATTATTTTCGGATGTTGGGCCGAGTTTTAGGAAAAGAAAAACTCCCCTTATTCTTTCTCTTTTTCGGTTATAATAAGAGAAGGAGGGAGAATTTTTCTAACCTAATTTTCTAATTCATTCTCTTGCCTCTCATCTCAACACAAAATACCGAAAACCCTAATTAATTTACAGAAATTGAGGGATCGATTCTAGTAAGAAGTTAAGGGCATATCTCATATCGTCTTGGGTGCAACTGATAGGCGAATATCAACTTTGATATTGTTCTTAGGCCGTTTTTGCTAGGACCGAAGGTTATTTCTTAATCCTTTACGATTTTGTTTATGCAATTTATTTTATGACAAGTTTCATCATTATAAATTTCTTTATAATCCTTAAAATTAAGGGGATGCGTACAGATAAATCCCACATCCCCTAACACAATGGGCTATTTATACTAAGTACAAGTATTAGGGTAACTAAGGGCTTGAATGACGATTAAGTCCCTAAGAAGAAGATTAGTGCCTTGTAAGTCCCATAAGGAGCCGCCCGACTTGTCCTTGATGCATGCTCGATCTACCCAGCGATCTGCTCGACTTGACCACGGGACGCCCGGATTGTGGCTTGGGACGCTCGTCCTGAGCTCGAGTCGCCCGAATTGTGAGTCACCTTTTCGTCTTCTTCTTTTGACTGCCTAAGGATCTGTGGGGGTCGTTGAAGGGTCGTGGGGGTCTTCATCATTGCCCATTCTACTTGATTTATTTGCTTAGGCCTTTAGTATAGTAGTTACCCAGTATCTATCGTGTAACACCCCCATTTATTCAGGAACCTTTAGCTAGACATTCCCAAATAAATAAGACTGTTAGCATATCGGTTTCCCGAGGTAGTGAATAACAAAGTACATTAAAGCAAAGTACTTTAAATTAAAACTTAACAATTACATGTTTATTATAACTTAACTAATTAAAACTTAATATAAAATAATTACAACTCGCAGCGGAAATAAATAAAGTGATATAATTGTTCTATGTGATCTAGACTTCAACTATGGTCCAAGTCGAGCTCTCATCCCAATGCTCCTGAGTCAGCTAATCTTTAGTACCTGTCAAATCTGCTCCCCATAAAACGGTTCACCGCAGGTGTTCACGAATACACAGTCAACCGCGAGGTTGATTAGGAATAAATACTAACAACAAAAACATACGATAACAATCCAATTCGTTTTTATATTGCACAACCCCCTGACAACGTGCTCCTCCCTTTTACTTAGCACACTTCAGCCGAGCTATACTCGTTATACTAATCATCCCGCCAATCCCTGGCCGGGGCAGCCTCATCCCAAAGGTGAGTAAACACACACTACATTACCAAAAGGTAATGTCTGTCTCAACATATAGTTGAGTAATATCCACCGGATGGCCTGCAGACCAATCTGGGGCCTGCCTCGAGAAATCACGATTAAAAATCGTCTGCCAGAATAAGTCTGAAATACGTCACCGGAAGGCTCTTACCATGACGTCTGCCAATATAACCTCAATTATAATCTACATCACCATGAAGGGATGTCTGCCAGTATTAAACTGAATAACCGATGCAATAACAGTAACTCCATCACAATAACCAACATATACAATGTAATTCTCCCTTCCAACAGTTACGATATGATTAACCAACATATGCAATATAAATCTCCCTTCCAACAATTACGATTATATCAACCAACACAATTCACATATGATCAACTCAGTTTAATATAAACCATCCAACAAACATTATCGAGTAAAAGTTGAGTAGGATTTATCCCTACCTGATAAGCAATTCCAATTAAGCAGCTCAAGCAATCCAATAAATAAAGCACACGAACCCGATTAACAATTCTTCACAAATCGTCACCTAAAAAAATATTATACTTTAATTATTACTTATTCAATCCTTATATTAAATTAATATTCGATTATAATTTATTTATGTTAATTACTTCCCGTGTAGGTTATTACTGAAAAAAAACCGTCTTAAAAATAAACCAAATCATCTCACAATACCTAACTCACACTACCCACGTTCTAACCCGTATAAGCACACACACCCAAACTAACCCGACTCAATATCCAAGCAAACCTCCCCCAACATACACGGTTTAAACAGTGTTTAATCACCACTAAACCATACTCATATGCTCCCCTTTCCCCGGCCATGGCAACCACCAGGCAGCCCCACCATGGACCGCCTATAACCAGCCACCACACTCCCAAACTCCTTGCCCTAACACCCCACACAAAACCCACGACACAACAACAACAAAGCCAACACCATTCCACAACACCCTCGATAAAACCCAACGAACGCCACCACGCACCACCACTGACACCACCCAACCCTGTCACCAACAGCCCGCAACACCACGACTTCCGACGACCTCCAACCACTATCCCAACCGTCCCCATAGTCCGCAAACTTACGCCCTAGTAACAACAACCACAACATACCAATTACCGAAAACCCGACATATATACAAACTCATCGCTCAAACTATTACCTACGACCACCACCACCGTACCCAGCACCACCAGCAACCCTAGCCAGCACCACCAACAACCCTAGTCCTAAACCCTACCACCACAGCCTACAACTCAACACACACAACCCGCAGACCCCTACAAAAACCGTGAAACCTAGCCCCCTTGGCAACCACCCTATGCTACCACCGGCCACAACGATAGCCACCCATCATGCCCCCGACATGACACGAACCACCAGCACCAAACCCGACCCTTTATCAACACCCCGGCAACACCCAACACCGACAGCAACAACACCCGCACTCCCTCCCCTGTTTTCACGAATTTCCGGCCATCAACCACCCCACACCGCCACCTTCGACCACCACGACACTACCACGGTGGTCGACGCTCACCCCTGATCTTAACCCATCCTAGCCCAGGTTCAATTAGACGAGTTTCGTGGGCCAAAATCCGTATAACCACATATTGTATACCCTCTTCAACTACCCTCGAAAACCCGCCTGAAACCGCCCTCTCCCGTCGGTCAACGGTAGTCAAATCAGCTCAACGGTGTTCCTTGGTCATCCACGGTCACAACGGTACTTACGGCCTGATTTATGGTGGTCTAGTTTACAAGTTATAACAAAGCAAACATGTATACATGAGACGGTCTGAGAATATTACCTGAGACGATGAAAGACGATAAATTCCATGCTATTCCCCTTCTTATTCTCCCTCTCTCTTTATAAATTATTTTCAGATTTGATGAATAATAAGGACCATTGTTTGAGGTTTCATCTATTTATACTGGTAGGCTAAGGTTATATGGAGCCAATTAGGAAATATAAAATATATTATTATTATTATTATTATTATTATTATTATTATTATTATTATTATTATTATTGTTATTATTATTATTATTATTATCATTATTATTATTATTATTATTATTATTATTATTATTATTATTATTATTATTATTATTATTATTATTATTATTATTATTATTATTATTATTATTATTATTATTATTATTATTATTATTATTATTATTATTATTATTATTATTATTATTATTATTAATTATTCGATCCCGAAAATTACTCTATTAATTTACGCATCATACATGGCCGAGCCAAGCCCTATAGCACACGACCCAACTCCAATTATTAGCTAAGTCCAATTTCCGACTCACTTTCTTACTTTATTATTTAATTAACGTCTTATTTGTAATTATTATTAGAAATGCCTTTAACTAATCATTAAATTACATAAATTATTTTCATAAATTATTATCAAAATACGGGGTATTACAGTCTTCCCCCCTTAAAATGAACTTCGTCCCGAAGTTCGCCCATAACTACTACCACAATACTTATAAACATTCACATAACTAAGCACCATCCAACTTATGATTACACAATTATCCATTTACGATTAACAATCACGCCAATCTCATCACAAGATGTCTCAACAGTAACTCAAAACATTCGTAGTATTACATTCCTTCCCCCTAAAAATAAACTTCGTCCTCAAAGTTTGGAATAACAAACAATAGGAACAACTAAATTATTCTTGTAACATCACAAAACATGAAACGTAACATAATTAAAACAACTATTACTTTCAACACAACACCAATTAATGAATAAATAAATAACAAAAATCTTCGAGTTAATAACTCCTTTTTTTTATTACTTGCGCGTTTATTTCTTACTAACGAATTCTAACTAAAACATGGATGCAATTAATGTAATTATACATATAGGCTTAGGGCAACACATTCCGCATATCACTAGACATTTTATTCGACTTCACAAAATTCACAACATCAAAATATCAATGTTCAAAGGATAAGAAACAAAAACTTATACTTTTCAAGGCTAGGAAAACATGTTATAACTTCTAAAAATCATAAATAATTAATAACATAATTACTTCTTGAGAACTTATATTTTTAGAAAATAAAGAGAGTTAGTAAACCATGAGAAAAAAAAGAATTAAGTCAAAGACTCATAAGGTCAATTTATAATGCATTTTCAAAATTGTTTGGTCGAAACAGAAATTTTACAGCAACTTGTCAGAAACTTAGGTCAATTTGTAAATATCACTATTAATTGTCAAAAATTTAAATTATGACGTGACTTATCAATTTGAAAACTTGCATGAGTCTCTTAAACAGTGGAGTTGGAATTATAATAAATCATTAAGCAGTTTTTAAATGGCAAATTTTACAAAAACAGTGAACGAAAACACAACTGTGCAGGAATATTCTGACCACTGTGCACTAAAATATTTATTCCTCCTAAACCGTATATTATTTGAACATGAGACCAGTGGCATATGAAAGATAACTCACAAGGCTATTACACATATAAGTTTCGGATAAGGATTCTAAACAGGCAGTAAATGGCAGCAAAAACAATCAAGAGTAAGGTTTCGAGAAATCAACCAAAATCGCATTCTTCACAATTCTACGCATTTTCCGTAACACTTCCCATATTAATCATAAATACACCTCCCACATACATGCAAACATATTTTCCCCATATCAACATGCCTATAACAATACTTAAGAGAAATCACATCACATCCTTTCTCTTGTAAAAGCAAAGTTACGTCCCCGTAGTCGTAGTCATAAACAAAACAACATCCAAACAAGGCAACAAAATTCCAAGGCAAAATAAACAATATTCATTTTAAATTACCCTACACTCTCAAGTATTCTCTCAGGTTTCCTAGTTCAAAACTGAGAGGGCCATGGTACGAATTAAGGGCGCCTTCTTAACCGCACTAAGAGGGGCACCTGACAGTTTCTATCCGGGGTTCATTTTAATTAGACACATCCTAAGTTCATTAGCTTCATTCGTTTAGGCCTGAGGATCGTTTTGCTCTGATACCACTTTGTAACACTCCCATTTATTCAGGAGCTTTTAGCTAGACATTTCCAAATAAATAGGACTGTTACCATCTCGGTTTCCCGAGGTAGTGAATAACAAAGTACAACAAACCAAAGTACTTTAAATTAAAACTTAACAATTACATGTTTATTACAACTTAACTAATTAAAACTTAACATAAAATAATTACAACTCGCAGCGGAAATAAATAAAGTGATATAATTATTCTATGTGATCTAGACTTCAACTATGGTCCAAGTCGAGCTCTCATCACAATGCTCCTGAGTCAGCTAATCTTTAGTACCTGTCAAATCTGCTCCCCATAAAACGGTTCACCGTAGGTGTTCAAGAATACACAGTCAACCGCGAGGTTGAGTAGGAATAAATACTAACAACAAAAACATACAATAACAATCTAATTCCTTTTTATATTGCACAACCCCCTGACAACGTGCTCCTCCCTTTTACTTAGCACACTTCAGCCGAGCTATACTCGTTACACTAATCATTCCGCCAATCCCTGGCCGGGGAAGCCTCAACCCGAAGGTGAGTAAACACACACTACATTACCAAAAGGTAATGTCTGCCTCAACATATAGTTGAGTCATATCCACTAGATGGCCTGCAGACCAATCTGGGGCATGCCTCGAGAAATCACGATTAAAAATCGTCTGCTAGAATAAATCTGAAATACGTCAGCCGAAGGCTCTTACCATGACGTTTGCCAATATAACCTCAATTATAATCTACATCACCACGAAGGTATGACTGCCAGTATTAAACTGAATAACCGATGCAATAATAGTAATTCCATCACAATAACCAACATATACAATGTAATTCTCCCTTCCAACAGTTACGATATGATTAACCAACATATGCAATATAAATCTCCCTTCCAACAATTACGATTATATCAACCAACACAATTCACATATGATCAACTCACTTTAATATAAACCATCCAACAAACATTATCGAGTAAAAGTAGAGTAGGATTTATCCCTACCTGATAAGCAATTCCAATTAAGCAGCTCAAGCAATCCAATAAATAAAGCACATGAACCAAAACATATCATGTCATCCAAAACATCGGATAGAACAAATCATGATTTTAATTGCGTGATAGTGACAAGACACCTCAAAGACCCGCGAAATAGCTCGCGCCTCTTCGAGTAGCCCATGCGGCCACGTCGCTCAAAACACACACAACCACCCATTTCTCTATAAATACCCACCTTCACACACCATAATACCTTACGCGAGTGTCCGCCCCCTCATCTCTCCCTTAAAATTCTAGACTCGACTTCTCAAGTCACAAACCGACACGTGTTTTCGACCTACCGATCGAAAATACAAGCCTTACACATTGTTTAGTACCGTCATCGTGCATTAAATCACTTAACCGACCATCTAGACCAACTACACCATCACTAAACTTAAAACACACTTTTATATGGCTAAAACGGTTTTCAAACTGAGTTTTCCGACCAAACAAGTTGATACACTTTCGTCGATTTCTCGTCTCAAGCCTAGCATGTAAGTATGAGGGTGTAAAAATCCTCTTCTATCATGTTTTTCATCTGTTTTATGACTATAACATGCTAAAATATGCATAACATGATTCAAACATAGGTTAGATGAGCCAAAACCGGATTTTGGCCGGAGATAGGGGCTGCTTGTATAGCAGGAAGGCTCGCGCCTAAACCCCTCTCAGGCCTTAATCCAGCCGTGTTTGGTATCATCTTCCTCTTTATTTCATTTCTTATTTGTAATCGGTTTTTACCATTTTAAATCATTTTCATGATAAACTTTTATCCATAAAACATTTTCACCCTTGGTTCCTAATACCATGACGGTTAAATCCGTGTTCCGGTGTTAATATTTGGTTAATCACATTTTAAAAGGCATTTTAAAACCTTTTATGTCATTTCTTTACATTTTAAAAACAAACATATTAGTCATAAATATAAAGTCATCCTTGGTTACACATATCATGTCGGTTTTTAACCCGAGTATGATTATAAACATTGAATAATCACAAGCAAATGAACTTAAAACAATTAGTTCATAACCATTTTTCAAAACTATTCATGTCAAGTTTCCAAAATCGAATACGACATCGAATATTGTCAATACAATGATGATTATTCAAGTCTCGTTCCTTACATAAAGACAAAAGCGGTCCAAGCGACCTTTTCAAACCAAGACGGGTTCAAACACCCTTTTTTCAAACCATTTAACAAACATTTTAACATTCAGAAGACACCCCTTGGACAGTCTGCTAACTCGCGCCTAAACAGGACAACCATTTTCCAATTTTCAAACCAGGACAGGCCTGTTTGTATCGCCTAACGGATCGCGCCTATATAGGTTGTCTGATGCAGACCCTGTTTCCTTTCCAGCACTAGTCTAGGACGATCCCGACTTTAGTAAACCCGAATACAAGATAGCTTAGATGAAAAATCTTCTCTTTCACATTGTATTTGCAAAATGCCTTACTAAGATAAATGGATCACGTTATGCACCATAAACCTAACTCGGTAAATGGATGTTTAATTTCCGTCTTGCATGCAAATCAACATTAAATCCAAATTGACATCAAATACTTGATACTTGGATAAACAACCAACATAGAAAGCTCACATGTTAGGTTCAAACTTGTGGATGCGCATTCATGCATTTACCCATTTTATCAAATTTTGCATTTAACCAACCAAGATCGATCAGTAGAGGCCGCTACCGCGGGCGGGATTGGGTGTCCAATTAAAGGGCTTCCAAATACGTACCTTCACCTCTTACTCAGAAAATTTGGATAGTGGACAACCTTATCCAGCGCGTACGAGAGCCATTCTAGAGATAGGATGCCAAAAAGAGGGACGATTCCTTATCTTTAGTACCTATGTCAAATACCGCTTTTTGCCTTGGTTGACCTAGGTATAAAGTGGATTCGAATGGGTTCAAAGCATCCCACAAATTCTTGGTGGCGACTCCGAACATCTCTTGCATCGTTTCGAGACCCTTGCCGAGACGAAACCGATCGATCTAAAATGATCCGGTCGAAAACATTTTTAAGCCGCCGAGCGTGGCTTTCAAAAGACTGTTGGATGTCCAGAGATCGGCTGGCATTGCAGGTGGCTGTGTCCACAGATTGGTGACTCCGCTAGGGAAAACTAGGACACTTATGTATATGTGATCCCTAGATGGTGAGACTTGAACGAGGTCTTGGTTGAAATGCATTAATTGATATTACGGTCATAGTCGGGTTCCTTGTCCGGGCCCACAACCTAACCCTTTTCGACCAATTGGCTCATCTCGTCAGCGTGAGTTTTCTCATCCCCGCGTTTTGAATTCTGATTGAGTCAAGCATACCGTTGACGTTACACATTTATGTTTCTTTAAAGGGCTTTAATTCCTTCGAGCACGAGGCTAAGGCACCCTACTTACACATTTTGTTTGGATTGGTATCCCTCTCGAAAATCGGGGTTTGATCGTTTGGTGTGTAACCCACCCTTTTAAACCAAAACCCGTGTCAGCATTATGCATAATATAATGAAACCGCGAGTGCTTATGTGTTATGTGATCATAAGTCCTTGCGTGTCATTTCAAACCCCCTTTTTGCACCGTTATAATGGCCATTTCAAATCTCGGTCTTTCGCCGACCATCGCATTTCAAAAACATGCCTTTTTAGGCCGTCGTAATGACGATTTTCAACCCCGGTTTTCTACAACCATTTCAAAAAGCACGCCTTTCTAGGCCGTCGTAATGACGATTTTCAAACCCGGTTTTCTACAACCATTTCAAAAAGCACGCCTTTTTAGGCCGTCATATTGACGATTTTCAAACCCGGTTTACTACAACCATTTTAAAAAGCACGCCTTTTTACGTCGTCGTAATGACGATTTTCAAAAACCGGTTTTCTATAACCATTTCAAAATACACGCCTTTCTAGTCCGTCGTAATGATGATTTTTAAACATGGTTTTTCACAACTATCTCAAAAACACCTTTTTACGCCGTTATAATCGGCGCGTCAAGATAAAGATTTTAACTCGTCTCGCGCCGACATGATGGCTCTTTCAAAACCCGAGAATGGCACACACTCTTTTCTTGAGGCTTTTTCAAATCCCGAGGACCATACAACGTCCCCGAGACCACAAACCTTTCAAAACTCGATTTTCAAAACATACAATTTTGAATTTCAAAAAACCGTCTTTGGAAACAGTACATTGTTTTCAGAGCCACCTCAACTCAAACTCAAACCGTCTTTTGAAAATAAACTTAAGACAATCTTTTCGACTAACCGGCTTTTGAATATCCCTACTCTTCGGAAGCCGTCCATAAAGCAACAAACGAATCTTTTTGAAAATCTCTATTTTCGAAAACTTCAGTCCACCATTCAAATTCCGCCTCGTGTCTATCGAGTCGAAGCAAGCGTACTTATGGGTATTTACTTATGAGTCATCTCACCTCGAGACTCGTTCAACGGCATCACGCCATTATGTTGGACGCAAGTCAAAGTCCGGTCAACAACGGTCGCCCTCGCCTTGTTGAGTCTGATTTTGTTTTTCCGTCTCTCGTGTTGTATGCATTTAGTAGTTAAACCGTGTCGGACTGGGATGTAATGTGAGCCATTTTTCTACCTCAGAGCCATGGCCCTGTCTTCAGCATCATCCAACAACAACAATGACAACAGAGATCTCACGATTGCTCAGCTAGCCAACCTACTCACTGCTCTTAAGGTCACCCTGGACCGTGTCGAGACCCGTATCGACACCCTGGAAAACAAGGAAACCGGAGAACATAACACTCTGCCTTTGACTGAAACTGAGAAAAGGCTCAAGCTATTGGAAGAACAACTCCTAGCCCGTGGTAACAACATCCACCTTGAGAACAATTGATGATTCGAACCCGTTGGGGATCAACTACCCGACAACTTTACCTTGACTAATGTACCCAAGTTTAAGGGAGTGGAGAACCCGCTCAACCACATTCGGGCCTTTAAGGATTACATGTCTATTAAAGGGGTTGAACAAGAACTCTTCACCCGAAGCTTTCCATCATCCCTGGAACCAATCCCCCGCCGGTGGTACTATTCCCTCGACCCCAAGAACCTCACTACTTCGTACGAAGTCGCCGTTGAATTTGCCAAAAAATATGCTGACAACGTCGAAATCCAAGCTAACACCCGCACTCTTGAGGTCCTAACTCAGAATGATAATGAAGGGTTCACAGAATTCCTAACCCGTTGGAAGAGGGTAAGCACTCAATTGGTCAGTAAGTCGAGTGAATCAACTCTGGTGGAGAAATTTGTCAACAATCTCCGCCCAGTTTATGCCAACCTGCTGAGATATCAAAACATCAAGACATTCCAGGACCTACAAATCCTCGGGACCCGCATTGAAGACGATCTCCACAAGGGTGTCCTAGCCAAAACCACTGGTAGAGGCTATCAGGGATCTACATAAACTGGATCTCGCCCTTATGGTCAAAAGAACAAAATTGATGAGGTCAATCTCCTTGAACCAACCATAAAGAAAACTGAGCGTCCTCAAAGGGTATTTACAAATTTGGGGTCAACCTATGCCAGTGCCCTAAAAAAACTCATGGACCAAGGGAAACTACAACCGATTGGGCCCACCCCGGACCCGTCCGAGGCTAAGAAAACCCGTTTATGGAATCCCAATGCCTACTGTCAATATCACCAAGGAAAGGGTCACGACACGGAGGCCTGCTTTAAACTGAAGCACACCATCCAAGATATGATCGAGAAAGGACAACTACCTTTACCTCCACCAACAAAACCAAACAATAAAATGAACCCCTTGGGAATCCATGCCATCTCTAATGACGAGCCAACCTTAGATTGCTCGCACCCCATCCTGCCAATTGATGACGAGGTGAATGCCTTGGAGAAGGATACCCCGGATGGGATATTCGTATTCAGCGCCGCAACCATGCTCAACATGTTCCAACAGGTTGAGGAAGCCATAGCTAGTCTCTCAGAAAGGATTACCAGACTTGAAGACGCCTACCACCGGTTGATTTTCAACCCACCAACACCAACACCGCGCCCGAGGCAAGGTCCTCCAAGCACCCAAAACTACCATCACCAGGAAGGATTGCTCCCGTAACCATTCTGGCAGGCACCCCACAATAATCAACCCCACAATAATCGACCCCATAAAATTTACCCTCACAAAAACTTCCCCTACAAAAACTACCTACCGAGGAATACCCCTCCAAGGTACCCTCGCGATCTCGAAATTAACGGTATCTGGTGAGACGACGTGGAGGAAGTCTACATGGTTCCGGGAAAAGGCAAACAAGTAAAAGAGATCAGTCATCTTACTCGGTCCGGACGCCCTTACCAAAGCCCGAACTAATCAACATTCGTTTCAACGACGAATGACCAAATTGTCCCGAACGCAGACACTCAACCCAAGGTTCCCAAAAACTCGATCCTTAAACAACTGCAAAAAGCAAAGGCTGTGATTTCATTTTGGCAACTTGATTGCTACATCCTTTGAACATCGGTAGGCTTTGCTACAAGCCTTAGGAAAGTTGACAGTTCCCTCAACCTCCTCTACAGAAGAGGTGGTAGCACACATGACAAGGGATGTCCCCAACCTGAGCAGTCCGGTTATCTTCTATGAGGATGATATCCCTCCATTTGGAGCCAACCATAACCTGGCCCTGTACATTACCGTGCAATGCCTCTAGAAGAATGTGCCTATGGTTCTAGTGGATGACGGATCTGCGGTCAATGTCATTCCCCTCAAGACGACTCATAAACTTGGTAACAAAGAAGTTGATTTAGTCCCAACTAACCAAAGAGTACGCGCCTATGATGGCACTCGTCGTAAGGTTGCGGGGCTTATCACCTTGACCATTGCAACTGGACCCTTGGAAAGACAAGCCAGTTTTCAGGTGGTCGACATCGACGCCTCTTTCAACATGCTCCTGGGGCGCCGCTGGATTCACGTCGCCAAGGCCGTCACCTCAACCCTTCATCAGAAAATCAGGGTCCCTTTCAACGGGAAAACAATCACAATTCTCACTTTCCCGATCAAGGCTATCATGAAGAATGGAATAGCCTCTCAAGTCATAGAAGAGGACGACAACGAAATGTGGGGATTCCAAGCTGTGAATGCCCTAACCGATGAATCATCATCCTTTGATTGTGACCTTATCTCCAACCTCACAGTCAACCGCATTCCGATGCGCCAGGGTTATTTCCCGGGCCTACCTCCCAATCCGCTGAAGAACACCTTACTTCCTTTGAAACAGGCCAAGGTCACCAACATCCCCTTCGGGCTAGGCTATGAGCCTATCGATGAAGACATCCAGAAGATGAACCTCCTAATAGGAAAGCGCAAAAAGCACGGAGTCATCCTCCGTCCCTACCATTGGACTCTCAATGGAAACTATGTCCCCGAGGGAGAATCCGAGCTCTACAACGGCTTTCCTAAGCCAATATACGATCCCGTAGCTAAGGTCAAACACCCGGGTGTGGAGGTCTTTCAAGACTGCTACTTCATCCCCGACAACACCAAAGCTGCGTCGACCAAATCTGAGTCGACCCCATGCCTCGACGGACAAGCCGTTAGTCTCCTCTTCGGAGGAGACAACATCAAGCACCTTGGCTATCAGGACATCATCAACATTGCTCTTATGGATAACCAGTTCGATCCCACCGCCTTAATCTCTGATACTGATCCAGAGAAAGCTGCATAAGGCTGAAGGAACACTGTCAAGTGGACCGGTCGTCAAGGCCGCATTCTCAAGGTCACAACTGGAGAAGGCCCTATATTCAAAGAGGAAAGTGAAGAAGAGTCTGAGTCAGAGTCAGAGTCAGAGTCTGTCCTAGTTCCTAGTACTCCTAATGTCCCGGTCAAGGTCCCATTTCCACTGTTTTATCACAAGCTTGTGGCTGCTTCAGAGGCTAAGTCAACTATGGTTATCCCCACTCCCATGGAAGGTAGCAACATGGAGCTTGTTCCAGGGGCCACCTCCTCTGTTGTGTCGCCTCTGACTGCCCATGAGATGTCTGTCCTATCCGAGCTTTTTGCTCAAGTCGACTTAATGAACGCTAAGTTTGCTGATGACTCGTCTCATTTTAACCGCAATGTGATTCTGATTGAACATGAGGAATTTGACTTGAGTGACTACCCACCTCACCTAGCCAAAGAACTTGACAAACGAGAAGATAGGACCACCATCACTGAGAAGACCGAACCTATTAACGTAGGAACCGATAACACACCTCAAGAATTTAGGATAGGGACCACCCTCGACCCCTCGGAAAGATAGCAGTTCATTGACCTTCTACATGAATACAAGGACATATTCGCATGGTCCCACAAAGACGTGCCTGGGATCGACAAGAAGATTGTAGAGCACAGGATACCCATCAAACCCGAAACTAAACCCTGAAACAAAAGTTGCGCCGTATGCGCCCTGAATGGGCCTTGAAAATCAAGGAAGAGGTAGACAAACAGTTCAAAGCCGGGTTCATCAAAGTGTCTGAATACTCTGACTGGGTGGCCAACATAGTTCATGTACCCAAGAAAGATGAGAGAATTCGGGTTTGCGTCGACTTCAGGGACCTGAACAAAGCAAGTTCAGACGACTTCCTTCTGCCACATGTTGACATCTTGGCAGATAACACCGCCGAGCACGCCCTATTATCGTTCATGGACGGGTATGCTGGGTATAACCAGATCAAAATGGCTGAGGAAGACATGCACAAGATTGCATTCACTACAGAGTGGGGTACATATTGCTACACGGTCATGCCCTTCGGCCTAATCAATGCCGGAGAAACCTACCAAAGAACCGCCACCACACTCCTACATGACAGGATGCACAAGGAGGTGGAGGTATATGTCGATGACATGATCGTCAAGTCAACGGAGCGGGATGGCCACATCTGCGCCCTTCAGAAATTCTTCGCTCGTCTACGGAAATACAACATGAGACTAAATCCTCGGAAGTGTGCATTCAGGGTCACCTCCGGAAAACTCCTGGGACACGTCGTCAGCAAAAGAGGCATCGAGATTGATCCTACCAAAATCAAGGCTCTTCAACAAAAGCCTCGGCCTAAAAACGAGAAGGATATTCGAGGATTTCTCGGTCAAGTCCAATACATCAGCCGCATCATAGCCAAACTCACTATGATCTGTGAACCAATCTTCAAGAAGCTTCGCGCCTCCTATCACACCGATTGGGACGATAATTGTCAAAAAGTCCTTTGACAGGATAAAGGAACTCCTATCCAAACCTCATGTTCTCATGCCGCCTCAACAAGGAATTCCCTTATCCCTATACCTGACTGTCACCGACACAGCCGTGGGAGCAATGCTAGCACAAATAGTAAATGGCGAAGAACAAGCCATCAACTGCATCAGCAAAAAGTTCATCGAGTATGAGACAAGGTACACCCAACTGGAAAAGACATGCCTTGCCCTGGTTTGGTCAACAAAGAAGTTGCGGCACTACATGCTCAGCTACACGGTTCACATCTACTTCAAGATGGACCATGTCAAATTCATCTTCGAAAAACCCGTACTAAACGGAAGGCTGTCTAGATGGACACTCAAGCTATCAGAATTTCACATCAAGTTCGTACCCCTCAAGTTTATCAAGGAAGGGCAGTCGCCGATTTCCTGGCAGAAAACACCGTCAACGAGGATTAAACGACCGACACATGGTCATTTCCCAACGAAGACATCCTTTGTGCCGACACTGACGCATGGGACCTATACTTCAAAGGTGCATCAAACCTGAGAGGCTTCGGGTAGGAATCCTTCTAATATCACCAGAGGGAGAACGTGTTCCGATCTCAGTCAAGCTAAACTTCGCCATCACCAACAATGCCACCGAATACAAAGCATGCCTCATCGGCCTACAAGCAGCCATAACACTTGGCATCAAGAAGTTGAGGGTCCACGGCGATTCCTCACTCATCATCAATAAGGTGTCCGGGTCATGGAAAATCCAAAATGACAGCTTAGCACCCTACCAAACAAAAATTAATCAGGAGGCCGAGTTCTTCAACCAAGTCGACTACTTCCACTTGCCACGAGAGGAAAATCAATTTGCTGATGCCCTGGCAAAACTTGTCGCGCTCGTCAACATACCTGACGACATGACATCGATGCCCCTATGTGTCAAGAGAAGGAGCGAGCCAGCTCACATCTGCGCCATCAACAACGATGAGGAAAACCATGTCGAACCTTGGTACCAAGCCATCCTCAACTACAAAACCAAAAACGAATTCCCTCCTGATGCGTGATCTAAATATGATGTTTTACACCCTCTTTTACACGCATTTCAGAGCTCATTTGTGTAGTTTAAGTTACTATTTCCCCTATTTTCGTCTACTTTTATGTTTTTGTGTAATATTGCAGAAATGTGAAGAATCCAGCGGGAAATGAGCCAAATCCGTCCCTGAGTACTTGGCATATTATTTGACATGAAGTATTTACTCGGGAAGCAAACTTGGTGTGCGTATCGAGGCCTGAAAGACAAATTTACAAGGCTTTTGGAGGAACTACCTGATGAAGCAGTCGATCGACTGACCGTTATGGTCGATCGACCAGAGCGCGATTCCTAAAATAGATCAGGAGCTACTGTTCAGCGAGGTTTGGTCGATCGACTGGTCCTTTTGGTCAATCGACCAAACCGTGATTCTGGCGTGAATTAAATGGACGAGAATTCCGAAGCCCAAGGTAATTACGTTTTAGGAATAAGTTACGTAAGACTATCTATATAACGTAACCTGATGTTTTTAGAAGATGATTAGGGAATTTCAGGGAAATAATTAGGGTTTAATATCAAGTTTAACATTAGATCTCATAATCATTCAATACAATCGGTTTTATTTGCTTTACTTTCGTTCATGCTTTCAGATTCTTCCTTCTTTCATTCGGTAAATTACGTTCCTTGATTTCAGTTTGTTATTATTCATTATTAGATTAGAATTGATTAGTTAGAATCCTTAAAGCCTTAATTCCTTATTTTACGCGGTTTTCTTATTCATTTAATTTAGTTATGAATCCTACTGTTTTCATCTCTAGTTTCGTTATTATTGTTAATTCCAGTATGAGTAGCTAAACCCTTTGTGCTAAGATGTAGGGGACCTATAGTGTAGACGGCGTAGAATAGGTTGACCTGAGTCGCGTCATGGTCGATCGACTGCCTTGCATGGTCGATGGACCGACTCTCGTAAGAATTGCTTCGACTTAATTAATTTAATTGCTATATTTGACGAATCGAGTGCACGCGACTAGTTGAATGCTTAGGAATTGACCGACCAGATAAGATCGAAAGATAGGGGAGGGAAATAGACTACTTAATTAAGACGACTAAATTAATAAGATCGAGAGATAAGTTGATTTAGGCTTTTAAATCACTTTTCAAGGCGAGAGTCAGCACTAGTGATATTAGGGACCCGTAGCTAGATCGAAAGATGCTACCTGTTAAGAATGGACTGAGAGGACTTCTTATTCTTACCGTCTTACGTGATTTTCTCAGACTTACTTAGGATACTGCCGTCAAAACTACAGTGAATCGACCATCTTAGCATCCTTTCAATATTTGATTTCATCTATTTTCTTTAATCACTCATTTATTTGTTTTAATTTAATTTTAATTTTGATTGCCTTTAGTTATAGAACTGTTCAAATCAAACCCCCTCAAACTGTTACTTTAAACAAAAATTAGACAACCATTAATTGCATCGCCTCTTTGTGGTTCGACCCTGACTGCTGCTATCTATAGTAGTAGTTTGGATTATAAATTTATCTTTGGTACTCTACGACGGTATCAAATTTTGGCGCCGTTGCCGGGGAGGCAATTGTTTAATTTTTAGTTGTTTTTATTTTAGTCTTTATCTTAGTTTAAGGGACATCTGTTCCTTAAACTTTTCTCATATTCTACTTGTAGTTTCTTCTCATGCGCAGGTCACAGGGTGGTGAATTACGACCGTTAGATCCTGAGATCGAAAGGACTTTGCGTGAGTTGAGACGATCATCTAGAGTATTGCCGACAGAGGAAGAGATGAGTACTCTGTCCAGTTACTACGAGAACGAGCTATTTGAGGAGGATCCACCTTCATCTCCTATTTCTACTTCTTCAGCTGAGACCGTTACATCTCCAGATATGGCTGAAGAAGCAAGTATAGCCAGTCACTCCGAGCCAAAAGCCGAAAATCTCTATAAGGGATTTGCATTGCCAGCCGGGACGGAAAGGAAATTCGAACCGAAACCGTCTTACATTAACTTGGTTGAGAGAAACCAATTTGGGGGAGCTGCAAATGAAGATGCGGCTAAACATATGGAGACATTTATTGACTACTGTTGTTCCATACCCCCACCAGCAGGTGTGACCCAGGTCCAGGTAAAGGAGACGATGTTCCTATTCTCACTTCGTGATGCTGCAAGGGAATGGTACCGAGATCTGGATCGAGCTGCTAACGGGATTAATGATTGGAATTCGCTGGCCCTAGCATTTTATAAGAAATATTTCTCTGCATCGAAGACCAATGCGATTAGAGCTTATATCACAAGCTTAAAACAGGGTCCTGGTGAAGATTTTCATGAGGCATGGGTCCGTTTCAAAAGACTGGTGCGAACTATTCCGCACCATGGGTTTGAGAAATGATTTATGTGCAACCAATTCTATAATGGTCTTTATGATGATCAGAGAGCTATCCTAGATGCTGCAGCTAATAGGAGATTTCAAGAAAATAGCGGTGAGACAAAGGGGTGGAAAATCATCGATGACCTGGCCACCCATAAAGCTGAGCATGGGAATTCTAGAGGAAATCAGAGAAGATCAGCTGAATCTCCTGCTGTAGCTGCAATAGAAGCCCTTAATGCGAGATTCGACAAGATAGATTTTAGGGGATCCCAAAAAGGAGGGATATTTAAAGTTAATGCAGTTTCAGACAGTCCTTTTACATGCAAAAGATGTGGAGGAGAGGGACATGTTTCGGAATTTTGTACTAGTTTGAACGAAATATGTGCTGTCTTTCAACATTATAGGCAGACTGGTACTTATCCCGGTCCCAATTTGAGGTGGACTAACCAAAATGTCCTTAATCCGGGTCCACAGCAGCAGCAGAGTTATGTGCCCCCTCATAAGCAGCAGCAGTATCAAAAGCCTCCCTATGTGCCTTAGCAGCAGCAATTTCAAGGTTCTGATATTTTTGAATTGAAAAACATGGTTCAGAATTTGTCGGGTTTGCTGCAAAAGGAGTCTCTAGCTAGAGAGACTTCTACAAAAATGTTGGAGAGTCAAATTGCCCAACTGGCAAGCAAAAGTGCAACTCGAGCTCCGGGGCATTTACCGTCGCAGCCGGATCAAAAAGAGACTCTAAATGCGATCACTTTGAGGAGTGGGTCTACCCTTGATGGGCCCGCTATGGTCGAAGATGTAACTGAAAAAGATGAGGCGGAACTGAGCAAGAAAAAGGCCGGAGTGAACATTAGCAAGAAAAAGACGATCAGCAGGTATGTCAGTCGATCGACTGACACGCCTGGTCGATCGACCAGCTCCCGCAACAGTGCAGTTTCTGTTCCCGAGGAAGCCAGTCGATCGACTGAAGATACTGCTGATCGTGAACCATTTCGTCCTCCGATGCCAGATAACTTGAGGGACCAGTTATTTCGGGGTACGACGACTCCGAAATTATTGAGGCAAGATCCAAATACTGATGGGTCAGTTCCGGTTCCAAAGTATGACCCCATGACGGTTAATGGTTCATTCCTGAGACGGTCTGAAGAAGGTTCGAGGTACAACAAGGACAAAGTAGTGATTTTCAACCGAAATCCACTGATGCCGGTATAAGAGACTTAGAGGAGAGGGCTAAGATGCTTCTTACAGGCCCTTATCCAGAGAGATTGGTGCCGACAAAGGAACATGTATCATTTAACAAATTTGAAAATGTTATTCGTAGTTTAAATGTGCAAGTTCCTTTCCTAGAATTAGTTAATCAAGTGCCTTCTTACACGAAATTTATGAAGCAACTTTTGTCTAAAAACAAGTCACCTGATACTGTGCAATCTGTAGCACTAACTGAGGAGTCATGTTCCTATTTGACTCATACTGCACCTCATAAGCTAGAAGACCCAGGTAATTTTTCAGTCCCATGTAATATTGGCACCTTTTCTATTGTGAAGGCGTTATGTGACCTAGGGGCCAGTATTAGTGTTATGCCTTTGAGTCTTGCTAAGAAATTGAAATTGACTAGGTTTGCAGTTACTAACATGACATGAGATGGCGATCGTTCTGCGGTCCAGCCTATCGGAGTCTTAGAGGATATTCCTGTGCAAATAGGAAAGTTCTTTTTCCCAGTTGACTTCGTTGTACTAGATATACCCGAGGATGCTCACATTCCTATCATTTTGGGTAGACCATTTCTGCACACTGCTGGTGTAGTTATAGATGTTGGCTCAGGGACATTGACCTTTAAAGTAGGGAAACAATCCATTATTTTTGCCCAGACCGCTAAGAAGAAAGATCTTATGTGGCCAGTCACTTATAATACGATTTCTGAGAAGAGATCTTATTTTGTGCTTTCTGATATGCCTGCCCCTATGCCTATTTCTGCTATAACACCTCCGCCCCTGATTGGGAGCAAATTGGAGGAAAATTTTTCTGTTTTAGATATTGCAGGAAATGGTTTGGGAATTTGGAGCCGCATGTTGCTCCAGCTGTAAAGGAGCCAATCGTTTAAAGAGGCGGCCTAGGATGTCTGAGCTATGCAACTGATGAGGAGCCAGTCAAGGTGACGGAGTCCGATTTGGATTTTGATGAGCCAGACGAGGTCATTGATTAGGAAGATGTTAGTGATGTTGATCCGTTAAGTTCTGCGGATATTGGAATTGATAGGAGTGCTGCTAAGAAGATGAGCACTGTAGAGGCTGCCTCTTGTAGCCAGAAGCCGAGCAAGTGGGCCATTCCGTGGCCATTCTTGATCAACTATTAGTTGATTAAGACATTTTAAGACATTTTATTGCTTTTGTTAGACTTTTTATTGTTTTGGTTTGCGCGAGACTTCGCTTTAATAAGTTCGCTTAGGATTTACAGACCATAGACTTTACATTTGGGTTTTGCGCAATTTAGGCGCGTTATTATGTGTATCTGCAGGTTCATAGACCATATTAGCTCAATTTATTGAGTTAATTTGAATAAATCAGAAACTTACAAGAGGTTTTTCTCAATCGATGTCGCTATGGTCGTCGATCGACTGAGCCGCGATTCCAGGGGCTTCTGTTCTTGTCACTCCTGGTCGATCGACTAGCTGCTATGGTCGATCAACCGCCTTCGCTGCTGTACCTGTTCACGACCATTCCTCTGCTGTGTTTGGTCGATTTGCGGAGTTGAGGGAGTCTTTTCTCCACTATTCTCCGATCCATTTCTGTTTTCTTCTATTTTTTCTTATTTTGCACATAATTTTGCGTTTCGGAAATTGCTTCTCGGAATTACGCGCGGTACTTTTGTTTCTTTTCAGGTACCTATGGTAGCACTGATGGCTACTGAAACCTCCTAGCTCACGCTAGTTTGGGGAGATTTCCTTTTGCTGCGCTTAAAGTCTTGTGAGTTTCCGAGTCCTTTTCATGTTTTATTTAGTTATTATTTATCGCAAAAATCCCATTTCCATTTTATTTTCTTATATGATTTTTGCACAATGGGGATATTGTGTGATTTGGTTTGCGGAAGGGTTTTGCGCATTGCATTCACATGTTCTATTGCATTTCTGTTTCACGTTTATTGCACTTCAGTTTGCATTTGTTATTTCATTTCCTATATATATACAAAAATTCAAAAAAATTGGAAAATTTCAAAAATTCAAAAAATTGCACGTTTATTTTAGCATATAGGTTGAGTCGGAACGGTAGTATTTCAATGATAATATTGCATTTTCATCTGATTATGCCTAAGCCGTGCTCAATTGACATGTTATTAGTAGAATCATATATGCATAGTCTACGAGTTTTAGTTAATTTATTCGTTGAATCTTGAGACTTGACTTAGATTTATGGCAAACTACTTATATTTCTGAGTTTTAGAGCTTATAACTGGTGTCATTCATGACCGGTTTATCTAGGAATGTGAGTAGTTACTCCTTGTAAGACATGTTATATCAATATGCATAAATATGAACTTACTCTGCTTAATACCTGTATGCTATCGGATTCGTGGTTAGTTGCACATGTGGAAGAGGTCACCCCTTTATCCATTTTGTCCATAAGCTCCACACTTCCAAAAATAGCCTTTTTGTCCCGTTAACTACATCGTACATTTAGCCTGTCCTTGTCAAGCTAGTAGTTTATGTTCTTGGGATTGTTATTTCGTTTTTGGTAGCTAATGCTCATTTTGAGATGATGTTGGGAAGATGAAAATGACAAGAAAAAAGAAGAGAAAAAAAAAGAGGAAAAAGAACAAAAACAGAACATTGTTTGACAAAAGAGCAAAATCCAGGCGATCGACTGACTATATTGGTCGATCGACTGAAGCCCGAAAAAGAAAATTGAAAAAAATCACATGGTTGAAGTTTTGAGTAGATGGTGATTTTATTCCCATGTTTTGTTATTATCATTTGGGGAATTACAGTTACTATTGGAGATTGTGAGATTCGTCTTTACTATTAGCACCGTTTTATCGTTTAATCTTGAGCAAGAAGTTGGAATGAATTATTAATTTGGTTCCCTTAGTTACTAGCTTGGCTTTTAACTCTGTTTTTATCCAAATTTATCTTAGCCCATTCCTGCCCATACCTCACATATCCAAATTGTGCCTCGGCATGTGTCATGGTCTTTTATGGTTGGAATGCATATGTACGGTTGTAGAGATTATTTTCATATTAGACTGGAGGCATGCTCTTATAGGTCGTAGTTAGGTGAGAGTCATTACAAAATTACTTCTTTCTATATTTTCACCTGTGCTTATGTGTGATATGATCGACCCGTGAGAGTCCATGATGATAAGTCTCTATAGTTCATGGTTCAGCAGTTTTTTGACGACTAAATAACTCGTTTGCATGATTCATATCACTAATTGATTGTTAGTTGTTGCATTAAATTGGTTTAGGCTATTCGGTTTGCATTTCGCTATGAGATTGAACTCGTTCCATTAGGTTTTAGGATCGAGTCTAGTTCTTGCTTGGGGACAAGTAAGGGTTTGGTTTGGGGAAGTTTGATGCGTGATCTAAATATGATGTTTTACACCCTCTTTTACACGCATTTCAGAGCTCATTTGTGTAGTTTAAGCTACTATTTTCCCTATTTCCGTCTACTTTTTTGTTTTTGTGTAATATTGCAGAAATGTGAAGAATCCAGCGGGAAATGAGCCAAATCCGTCCCTGATACTTGGCATATTATTTGACATGAAGTATTTACTCGGGAAGCAAACTTGGTGCGCGTATGGAGGCCTAAAAGACAAATTTACGAGGCTTTTGAAGCAACTACCTGATGAAGCAGTTGATCGACTGACCGTTATGGTCGATCGACCAGAGCGCGATTCCTAAAATAGATCAGGAGCCACTGTTCAGCGAGGTTTGGTCGATCGACTGGTCCTTTTGGTCGATCGACCAAACCGTGATTCTGGCGTGAATTAAAAGGACGATAATTCCGAAGCCCAATGTAATTAGGTTTTAGGAATAAGTTACGTAAGACTATCTATATAACGTAACCTGATGTTTTCAGAAGATGATCAGGGAATTTTAGGGAAATAATTAGGGTTCAATATCATTAACATTAGATCTCATAATCATTCAATACAATCGGTTTTATTTGCTTTACTTTCGTTCGTGCTTTCAGATTCTTCCTGCTTTCATTCGGTAAATTACGTTCCTTGATTTCAGTTTGTTATTATTCATTATTAGATTAGAATTGATTAGTTAGAATCCTTGAAGCCTTAATTCCTTATTTTACGCGGTTTTCTTATTCATTTAATTTAGTTATGAATCCTACTGTTTTCATCTCTAGTTTCGTTATTATTGTTAATTCCAGTATGAGTAGCTAAACCCTTTGTGCTAAGATGTAGGGGACCTATAGTGTAGACGGCGTAGAATAGGTTGACTTGAGTCGCGTCATGGTCGATCGACTGCCTTGCATGGTCGATCGACCGGCTCACATGAGAATTGCTTCGACTTAATTAATTTAATTGCTATATTTGACGAATCGAGTGCACGCGACTAGTAGAATGCTTAGGAATTGACCGACCCGATAAGATCGAAAGATAGGGGAGGGAAATAGACTACTTAGTTAAGACGACTAAATTAATAAGATCGAGAGATAAGTTAATTTAGGCTTTTAAATCACTTTTCAGGGCGAGAGTCAGCACTAGTGATATTAGGGACCCGTAGCTAAATCGAAAGATGCTACCTGTTAAGAATGGACCGAGAGGACTTCTTATTCTTCCCGTCTTACGTGATTTTCTCAGACTTACTTAGGATCCTTTCAATATTTGATTTCATCTATTTTCTTTAATCACTCATTTATTTGTTTTAGTTTAATTTTAATTTTGATTGTCTTTAGTTATAGAACTGTTCAAATCAAACCCCCTCAAACTGTTACTTTAGACTAAAATTAGACAACCATTAATTGCATCGCCTCTCTGTGGTTCGACCTTGACTGCCGCTATCTATAGTAGTAGTTTGGATTATAAATTTATTTTTGGTACTCTACGACGGTATCACCTCCCAACTCTGATACAAGAGGACAAAGAGCCATTCGTTTACATGCATCACAATTCGTGATAAACCAAGAACAACTATATAAAAGAACACCCCAAGAGATTCTTCTCCTTAGCATTTATCACCACAAAGCCAAAAAAGTCATGGGAGAGGTCCACGACAGAGAATGCGGCCCTCACTTGAGCGCAATGATGCTAGCCCGAAAAATCATGCGGTTAGTCTACTACTGGACCACCATGGAAGCCGATTGCAGAAACTACGTCAAACATTGCCACAATTGCCACATCTTTGCCAACATACAAGACATACCACCATGCCTTTTTTACACCATGACATCACCCTGGCCTTTCTCGACCTGGGGCATCGACATCATCGGGAAGCTCAACCCGATAGGCGCCAAAGGGCATTGCTTCGTCCTCTTCGCCATCGAATACTACACCAAATGGGTGGAAGCACAGCCCTATGCAGCCTTGACCGCCAAACAAGTGGCCAGGTTCATCCAGGACTACATCATTTCCAGATATGGGGTACCCCATGAAATCATCAACGACCAAGGCTCCCACTTCCGGGCGGAAACACAAGCCTTGCTGGACAAATATAAAATCAAGTAGCATCAATCATCTCCCTATCATTCCCAAACGAACGGAGCGGTAGAGGCAGCAAACAAAACTCTTGTCACTATCATCAAAAAGATGCAAGATAACTACCGCGATTGGCCGAGCAAACTCACATTCACACTCTGGGGATACCGAACCTCCATTCGAACACCAATAGGAGCCACACCCTTCTACCTAGCATATGGTATGGAGGCGGTTCAACCGGTAGAGTTAGAGGTCCCATCTTTACGCATCCTACTGGAGAGTCAGGTTCCTGAGGCGGAATGGACCCGTCGGAGGTTCGAACAACTCACGCTTCTAGACGAACGGCGACTCAATGCCTTGCACAACGTCCAGCTATACCAATGATGTATACAACGAGCATTCAACAAAAAAGGTCAAACCCAGGAACATCAAAGAAGGCGACTTGGTCCTTAAGTCGGTTCGAGCATCATTACCCGTCGATTCGAGGGGAAATTCAAACCCAATTGGGTCGGGCCATACCTGGTCAAGAAAATACTTTTTGGGGTCGCAGTGAGACTGAGTGACCTAGATGGGGAGGATTTCACAAACCCGACCAACCTAGACCAACTTAAGAAATATTACCCTTGAAACCTAGAAACCAACAAACCTTGCCCAAGTTTTACAACTAGCAACCACAATATCCCTTTCAAATCAAGTTCCTCAACGCGTTCTAATTTGAAATTGCATGTTTTATCGAGTCTAAGTTGCGGCACCTTGTCACGTTTCAAACGTCCTTTGTTCTGTCAAAGACAACATCCATTTACACTCATACAAAAACACCTGAACTACGAGCATGGTTTGATTTCACCTTTTCAGGTGGATACGTAGGCAGTCCTTTCTTACACAAGAAGGATACAACCACAAAACCCAACCAAAATTAACAAAACTTTTAAACTATGAGCATGGTTTGATTTCACCTCCTTTAGGTGGATACGTAGGCAGTCCTTTCTTACACAAGAAGGATGCAACCATCCCCACATACAAAAAAAAAACATCACCCATATCAACTTTAAAAAAAAGGAAAAATATTCCCTTTCCCACAAAAAAATACAAAAGAAACAGCCTTTCTCCCTTCCCACAAAAACCCCTTTCACAAGTGCAATGTTTAGGATAATTCAAACCGAATTTCCTTTACGAAACGGATGGAAGAAACAAGCGTTCACAACTCTTTTAACACAAGCAATCCTCTTATTTAATTAATAATGAGAGGGATTACAAATTTGACAACAAATAAAGCTAAGAAAGTCTACAACTTGTCAAAGCTAGAATATCGATTAAGACATCTCACATAGTAAAACTAGCACAAAATACACAATACATAGCTAGTACAACATAATAAAAAACTCACAACACTATTACAACATAATAGTAAAACGGGCAATGGAGGCCTTCATTCTTCCATCCTACCCTTGCCTTTTCCCTCGGGGTACATCTTCCCCTTGTTCTTCTTGTTGGCCCGCCTAGCATGGACTTCCTCTTCGGAACGGATCCTCAACGGATCTACAATGGCGACGGCCTCCGGTCTCTTGCATGACCCCAAACTCGGCCCAAGTCAAGCCCATACACGGCCCTCTACCTCTTTGGGACCCGAGCTTCTCCTCTTTGGTGGCCTCTTTATATCCGGGCCAGCTCCATTGACAAAGTCGTCAAAGAAGGCACGGTTGCTCTTGCCAACCTCTCTTTACTTCAAATCGACGACCTCGTCCTTACGAGATTTGGACCTTTCCTCCAAGGTTTGAGCTCTTTACCACTTGACATAAGCGGGAGTCACCCATGTCGTGGCAACGGCGTTTGGTACCTCCCAAATCGGCCGAGTGGCCCACCATCTTTCGAAGACCTCCATAAGCTTGGAGTTTCGTAAAACACTCTCTTGGACGAGAATACCTTGAGCGGGCACCTTTTGTTGACGCCCTATTTGCCTCAAAAGCCTTTCGGGATAAATGAAGGAAGCAACCTTCAAGCCCACCACCATCAAAGAACAGGACTAGCGACCGAAGGGGGCAATCCTGTGAAGGACCTCAAGTGCCACCATGGCACCACCCAACGGATATGAGGACCATCATCCTCCACCAATCTTGAGGTCCAATAGGTCTCGGTGGATGCAAAACTATCCGAGTACAAATTCTTCCTCACAGTAAGGTGACGGAAGGAGTAAGAAGAAGAATTAGCCGGAGGCTTTACATACCTTAGCCTCTCCAATAGCCACACTTGGAGGATCCTTGGAGATCCGAATGAAGGAGCTTCTCCACAAGAGCCCTTCTTGTCTAAAGCTTGGATGATCTCGCCAAGTGCCAACCATGAGGGACCCCTACCATGCTCCATTTGCTCAACTATGTGCACAAGGGTCATACTACCATAACACTTTAACCCCTCCTTCATCAAGGCATCGACAAAGAGGTATGCATGCACTAGGAAAAAGGCAACAACCCTCTCCTAGCCACCTCCGAGACATTGACATCCAACCGGTTTGAGAAAATGTTGATAAGAGCCAACATATCCAAACCATGGGGAGCAAGGAGAAATTTCACTTGACTTGTTGACAAGCCCAACTTCGAACGAAACTTCTCTTTGTAACACAACCGAGTCGGAGGAAGCACCGGAGTACAACCCGGCCACCCACCAATGACGCCCACTTCTTCGGCAAGAGGGCAAATTTCACCTTTCGCGAAAACGAAAACATGATGTTTCGAATCCCAAAACTGAGAACATGCTTCAAGAAACGAGGATTTCACCTTGACTTGACGAAGCACCAACAATTGACCAACTCCCATTACAACGGGTTGATATTTCTCGGGAGGCGATAAATCCCGACACCAATGTCGCAACCTATTTTCGAAAGCATCCATGAATAATTTTGTGGAAGAACAAGAAGGGTTTTTTTAGAGATGTTTTTCGTGTTTCGGATGATGAAACAATAAAGCACAAACGTCCCTATTTATACAAAAAAATCAGCGCCTTTTTTCCGGAAAAAGGGGGAAGCTCACTTTCATCGCCCTTGGCCTCGTGCCTCTTTGGGCTGGTCCTCAGGATCCCCACCTTGATTTGTCCCTATCAAGTTGTGTTTCTTTCTGACACTTAGATTCTCTCGCCTCAGGGCTCGCGCCTCTTCGGGCCTATCCGAGAATTTTTTGTGTTTTCTCAAACTCACATTTCCTTCTTTTCACGGTTTACGAAATCCGGCACGGTTTCCATGACGTAACTTTAAACATACGGGTTTTTCTCTCTTTTTTTTGGGGGGGGGGGGGGGGGGAAGGGCTAGTGGCCCTGATCCGAGACGGATCATTTACATGTCTGTCGAAATTCCGAAATTTTTTCGCTTTTTCGCATTTTTCCACAAAACTCGAAAATTGATAACACGACGTCAATTTTCTTCAAAAATTCAAACTCTTGCAAATCCGACACTTGATTTCACAAATATCAAATCAAATACACTCGCAAAAATCTCTTTTAAAATTCATCCATGACGGTTTGAGTTTTTGTTTTTCGAGTTACAAATCAATTTTTAACAAAATTTGATGCAATTTCATTCAAACACGAGTTAATTGCTAAAAATGTCAAATCAATTTCCTTTGGAAAATCCAAACGTGACGACCTGTCACGGAGTTTTCAAATATTCTTTTCAAATTTCAAATTTTAACTTCGAGTTATCGTGGTTATTTTTTTATTTTATCAAATGCTTTTGCGTGTGTGCGTACGTGCTACATGTTGCTTGTTTTCTACACTAACGATGCAGAAACAAATGCAAAGCAAAAGGGAATCAGCAGCTGACCGTGCTTCTCTGAAACACAACACAAAAAAAAAACAAAAACAAAATAAACTACAAACCAAAAACACATATATACAAACCGCCTCACGCACAATGTACACAAGTACAAACAAAAGTCCAAAACACGGACAAACAACTACTCAACGCCTCCCGTTGGACCAGTCTCGGTCTCACAAGGAGTCGCGGGCAAAGAAGACACCACCTCCTGCTCGGGCCCCCTCTCAGGAGAACTCTCTAGCGTCTCGCACTCTATCGTGACGCGAAGCTCCTCCGCCGTAGCCAACTGAGCCTGAGAGACACAATCTCCGCATCACTGCTCCGCAACCCGTCCTCACGACGCCTCAGCTCTTGGTCCCGACTGATGATCCCCAGCTCCTGTGACTCGATCATCGACCTCGCTGCATCCAACTCAGCACGGACCCGAGCAAGCTCCGCCGGATCCGCAGTACCCTGCAAAGCATAATACAGGTCATTGAGATCTAAACGTGAAATGCAACACAAAAACACACAAAAACAACCAACACAAAAAGCACATGTGCAAGCCGAGACTCCCTCGCAGCCAGGTCACCAGCAAGTGCCCTCCACCGGTTAGTTATCCGCCACAAAGCCTGATGACCAACAGTCGACATCTACAACCAGAAAAGTCCTTCAACACAAAAAAAATGCAAGGCAAAATACAAACAAAAGGAAGAGTACTCAAATCATAAACTCACCCTCAGAACCGTCAACCTCCACTTCATGCCAGCGTCGGTCACCTCAACAGCCGCAGGCTCTGGCAGGCACAGCTGTAACCCCTCGCCACCCGGCCCCTGGAAGGTGGTCTGTGTCAGGAAAGCTGGGGGGCTGAGTTCTCATGAGCAGGTCAACACCCTACAACAGGAATTCACGTCGAAGGTTACAAACCCTTCCACCAAAGCACAAGAAGAGGCAATGAAACAAAGAATAGAGGAAAACATACCTCAATCGGGTACCAGGCAAGCCTCGACAAGCGGAAGGTGTCGTAGTCTGCCTCCCGTAACAACAGCTCCTCACCCCCACGGCCATGGAGGTGCTCCTCAACCTCATCAGGTGTCGTCTTCTGGAACAACACCATAGGCAGATCGACCGGCACCACAAAGGTCTCACTAAAACACTGACGAGCTAAACGCTCGCCCAGGTACCAAACCGGCTCGATCGCCGTATCGAGGTACAAGCGCTGGCAACTGCGAGGTTGCAGACGCTCCCTGACAGCAGCCGTTACACCTGTGTAGTGCTCCCAAGGCCACCCGACAAAGCTAATCAACTAACTGGGGGCTTTCTAGGCAACCTAGTCATCCTATCTCTATCCGTTTCTAAAATACAAAAGAGGTAGGAAACAACAAATTACGTCACCAACTCAGAGGGCATTCATCCGACGCCTACAGTCCTCATAAGTCGACTTGGTCGACTTCTTCCGAGCCACCGTCCAACCCCTAACCACAAGGTAAGCAAAAAACCAAGCCTGTAACAAAACACAGCAACCACAAATCAGTCAATTTTTCAAAAATTGCCAAAACTCAAAAATCAATCAAAAATCAAAATCAAAATAAAAAAACCACAAAAATGCTCGTACCTCAAAGATGAGGCCGGGACCAACCAAAGCGGGCGAACTCTCATCCCCCATCACCTCCGGACGAACTGCAGCGTGCAGGTAACGGGTAAAACTCGCCAAAGCCGGCGTCACCCAGTCAAACTGGCCCAAGGCATCCTGGTCAGCAAGCAAAGGAAGTACCTTGGTCGACAAGCGCTCATCCTTGTCACCAAAGTATGTGGTACCCAAGAAGTACCACAACCACAACCGTGCCTCCTGCACGTTAGCCTCTGCCTCTACCTCCGGACTCGCCAACGGTGCCGGAACAAAGCCCGCCACTCTACCCCTGAAGTGGTCCCTCACATAGGAGTTCTCTATAAGAAAAGAAGTGATGTCGGTTGGCACAGGCAAAACCTTGCCGATCAAACCCGTAACCACAGCGGAAGACACTGTCTCCAGCGTCTCCGGGAACTCAATAGGCGTCTCGCCACAGGGAAGGCCCGATATCATGGCAAAGTCCTCCAAGGTGACACCGACCTCCCCAAACTCCATGTAGAACGACGACGTCGTTTCCCAGTAACGGTCCAACATGGCTCGAATCAAACACAGGTTCGACCTAATCGAAGCCCTGTTGTTGGACCATATAGATATATGATTAAGTTTTGATAATGACAAGTTTGTGCTTCGTATTATATATACTCTTGCTCCTAGTCGTTTGTTTAGTCTTTGTTAGATTGACTTAGGTTACAAAGTTCGGCAAATAATTTTGTAGCATCCTTAGCTATAACATTGAGGATTTGTGAAGCATCATTCAAGTAATGTTATAGTAGCTTGAGCTATAACATTGAAGATTCATAATGCGTCATAGTAACTGTAACAAATTTCAAGTATGATGTTCACTTAAGCAGAAGGCTAGATCAAGTCTTTAACAAGCTCAATGATCCGTGTCATTTATATGATGTTTTACACCCTATTTTACACGCATTTCAGAGCTCATTTATGTAGTTTAAGGCTACTATTTGCCCCGTTTTGTCTACTTTCGCATTTTTATGTAATATTGCAGATTTATGCAAAAATGAGTAGATATTGAGCTAAATCCATCCCCGAGTATCTTGCACTGCATTTGACGTGAAGTATTTACTCAAGGAACGAGCTTGGTGCGCATTCCGAGGCCCGAAAGGCAAATCCACGAGAACTTAGAAGTCAAGTATCAGCTACTTCAGTCGATCGACCGCTACCCTTAGTCGATCGACCAGCCCACGACTTACAGAGCTATCAGACACTGCAGATCCGGTCGATCGATCGCCTTGCATGGTCGATCGACCAAGCCGTAATTCAGACGTGAATTAAAAGATCGAGGAAAAGGAAGCCCATTGTACGTTAGGTTTTGGAATAAAGAGTTGCGTTATATTCCTATATAACGTAACTTGATATTAGGAGAAAAGAGGGAGATTTTATTAGATCTATCATCAGTAATTTAGGGTTTTACGTTTATCTGATCTTCAATACACTTTACTTTTTGCATTCGGTTCTGGATCCTTTCTCTGCAATTTCATTCGGTATTCCCTCTGTTCTTATTCAGTTTTATTGCTTATATATTTCGTTAATAGTATAGAAACTGCTAGTCAGTTTCCAAAGCCAATATTATCGTTTTATGTTATTTATTTGTTTAATCGTTTCGAGCATGAATTCAGTAGATTTATTAGTCAATTTTATTGTTGTTATCATTCCTAGTATGAGTAGCTAATTTTATCATGCTAGGATGTAGGGGAATTATAGTGTAGGCGGTAATAGAATTAGGTAACCCTGAATCGCGCCATGGTCAATCGACCGTCCAACCTGGTCGATCGACTGGCCTCGTGAGGTTTTGTTTCGTTTTAATTGTCTTTACTGCTAAATTCGACAAATCGAATGCATGCGACTAGTTGAATGCTTAGTAATTGACTGACCCATTAGATTGAAAGATAGGGAAGGTTATTAGACTACCAATTAAAATGACTAAACTATCTTTGAGATCGAAAGATAGGTATCGTTTAGATTTTTAGTCGCCAGGGACGAGAGTCAGTATTAGTGATATTAGGGACCCGTAGCGAGATCGAAAGATGCTACTTGTTAAGAGTGGACCGAGAGGACCTCTTGTTTTCCCGCCTCATGTGTTTGATTTAGACCTACTTAGTATGCTGCCGCCGAAACTATAGTGAACCGACAATTCTAGTACCCTTCTTTATATTTGATTTAATACATTTCTTTAGTTTACTTTTACTTTTATTGCCTTAGCTATAGACCAAATCAATCAAACCCCCACACACTGTTACCTTAGGACTAAATTTAGACAATTATTAATTACATTCGCCTCCCTCTGGTTCGACCTTGTTACCACTAGCTTTTGTTAGTTTTAATAGGTATTATAAATATTATTTTTGGTACTCACAACGACGGGTATCAAATTTTGGCGCATTCTTTTGGGGGAGGCAATTGTTCTAATTTCTAGTTGTTTTATTTTAGTCTGTTTCTTAGTTTAAGGGACATTCGTTCCTTAAACTATTCTCATATTCTTTTTGTAGTTTCTTCTTATGCGCAGGTCACAGGGTGGTGAATTAGTACCTTTAAATCCAGAGATTGAGAAGACCTTGTGTGAGTTGAGACGATCATCTAGGATATTGCCGACAGAGGAAGAGCTGAGTACTCTGTCTAGTTACTACGAGAACGAGCTATACGAGGATGATCCACCTTCATCACCCATTTCCACTTCTTCAGCTGAGCCAGTCACATCTCCAGAATTTCCAGTCATGGCCGAAGAAGCGAGTATAGCCAGTCACTCAGAGCCGACAGCTGCAAATCTATATAAGGGGTTCGAATTACCGGGAGCTGATAGGAAATTCGAACCGAAGCCTTCTTATATCAACTTGGTTGAGAGAAACCAATTCGGGGGTGCTACAAATGAAGATGCAGCTAAGCATATGGAGATATTTATCGATTATTGCTACTCTATACCCCCGCCGACCGGTGTGACCCAGGACCAGATAAAGGAGACTATGTTTATATTCTCACTCTGCGATGCTGCAAGGGAGTGGTACAGAGACCTGGACCGAGCTGCTAATGGGATCACCGACTGGAATTCTTTGGCCTTGGCATTCTACAAGAAGTACTTTTCTGCCTCGAAGACGAATGCTATTAGAGCTCAAATCACGAGCTTTAAACACGGTTCTGATGAGAACTTTCATGAGGCATGGGTCCGTTTCAAGAAGCTGGTGCGAACCATTCCGCATCATGGGTTTGAGAAGTGGAGCCTATGCAATCAGTTCTATAATGGCCTCTATGACGATCAAAGGGCTATCCTGGACGCGACAGCAAATGGCAGATTCCAGGAGAACACGGGGGAGACTAAGGGGTGGAAGATCATTGATGACTTGGCCACCCACAAAGCCGAGTATGGGAATTCCAGAGGAAATCAAAGGAGAGCTGCTGAATCTCCTTCGGTAGCTGCATTAGAAGCTCTCACGGCGAGATTTGACAAGTACGAGTTGGGAGGAGCTTCAAAAGGGGGGATTTACCATGTAAATCTTTGTTTGAGACGGTCCTTTCGTCGTAAAGATGTGGAGCCGAGGGACATGTTTGAGACAATTGTCCTAGTCCCTTTGAGTCTTGTGTTTGCCTTTCAACATTATAGGCAGACAAACACATACTATGAGCCGAATGTCCACCCAAAATTGAGGTGGAGTAGCCAAAATGTCTTGAATCCGACTCAACCTCCACAGCAGCAGCAGCAGCAGCAGAACTATGTGCCCCCTCATAAGCAACAACAGTTCCAAAAGCCTCCGTATATCCCAAAGAAAGCAAAGAACAAGCCCAAGGTTCCGATTTCAATGAGTTGAAGAATTTGTTCTTTGAAGGAATCCAGTGCAGAGAGGCGGGATGAAGATGTTGGAGAGCCAAATTGCCCAATTGGCTAGCAAGAATACAACTCGAGCTCCGGGACATTTACCAACTCAAACTGATCAAAAGGAGACCCTTAATGCCATTACCTTAAGGAGTGGGTCTACCCTTGATGGGCCCATTATGGTTGAGGACGTCACTGAAAAGGATGAGGCGGAACCAAGCAAGGAGAAGGCTGTGACGAACAAAAACAAGAAAAAGACAATTAGCAGGTATGTCTGTCGATCGACTGACATACCCAGTCAATCGACTGGTCCGCGACAACCAGAAGCTACTGTTCCTGTAGAGGTCAGTCGATCGACTGACCAACCTGGTCGATCGACTGACAGTGCTGCTGATAGTGATTCTTTTCGTCCTCCAATGCCTAACAACTTGAGGGACCACTTGTTTCGGGGTACGACCGCCCCGAAAATATTGAGAAGTGACCCGACTGCTGATGCGTCAGTTTCGATTCCGAAGTACGACCCTTTGTCGATTAATGGTTCACATTTGAGACGGTCTGAAGAAGGGTCAAGCTATAACAAGGATAAGGTTGTGGACTTCCAGCCTAAGCCCACCGATGCCGGCATGAGAGATTTAGAGGAGAGGGCTAAGTTGCTACTTTGAGCCCCCTATCCGGACAGATTAGTGCCGACGAAGGAACATGTATCATTTAATAAATTTGAAAATGTTATCCGTAGCTTAAATGTACAAGTTCCTTTTCTCGAGTTAGTAAATCAAGTGCCTGCTTATATGAAATTCATGAAACAACTTTTATCTAAAAAGAAGTCACTTGAAACTGTGTACACTGTCGCACTCACTGAGGAGTCATGCTCTTATTTGACCCATACTGCACGCCTTAAGCTAGAAGACCCGGGTAGTTTTTCAGTCCCATGTAATCCTGGCACCTTTCCTATTGAGAAAGCCTTATGTGACCTAGGAGCCAGTATTAGTGTAATGCCCTTGAGTCTTGCTAGGAAGCTCAAATTGACTAGGTTTGCAGTGACCAACATGACAAGATGGATGGTGATCGCTCTGCGGTCCAGATAGAGTCTTAGAGGACATTCCGTGCAAATAGGGAAGTTTTTCTTCCCGTTAACTTCGTTGTGCTCGATATGCCCGAAGATGCCCACATACCTATCATACTAGGTAGACCATTCCGCACACCTTTGGTGCGAGTTATTGATGTTGGTTCGGGTACTTTGACCTTTAAGGTAGGCAAGCATTCCATTGTCTTTGCCCAGACGGCTAGGAAGAAAGACCCCATGTGGCCCGTAACTTGTAATACGGTTTTTGAAAGGAAATCTTATTTTATACTTCCTGATATGCCTTTCTCTACCCCTACTCCTGTTGTGACACCTCCGCCCTAGATTGGGAGCAAAGTGGAGGAAGACTCTTCTGTTTTAGATATTGCAGGAGCTGGTTTGGGAAGGAAGAGACACATGTTGCTCCTGCCGTGAAGGAGCCGATTGTTCAAGAGGTGGTCTAGGATGCCTTAGCTATGGCACTGATGAGGAGCCCGAGGATGAGCCAGTCAAAGCAACGGAGTTCGATTTGGATACCGACGAGTCAGAGGAGGTCATTGAGTGGGAAGATATCCGACATGTTGATCCGTTGAACTTGACGGATGTTGGAATTAAGAAGAGTGTGCTGAGAAGATGAGCACTGTTGAGGCTACCTCTTATAGCCAGAAGCCAGCAAAGTGGGCCATTTCGTGGCCATTCTTGATCAACTATTAGTTTATTAAGACTTTTTCAAGAACTATACATTTTATTTCTTTCGTTGTACCTTTTTATTTATTGTTTTGTGTGCGCGAGACTTCGCATTTTAAGTTTATTTGGGATTTTTAAACACTTTTGACTATTGCTTTGGGTTTTGCGCAATTTTGGGCGCGTTATTATGTGCATTTGCAGGTTTTTAGACCATATTAGCTCAAGTTCTCGAGCTAATTAAAGAAATCAGGAAGTTACAGCAGTATTTCCAGTCGATCGACCGCCTACCATGGTCGATCGACTGAGGTGCGACTTCCAGGAGCTTCTGTTCCTGTTCACTCTGGTCGATCGACTGCCTGCTATGGTCGATCGATCGTTGTCGCTGCTGTACCTGTTTACGACCTTTCCCCTACTGTGTTTGGTCGTTCTGCGGAATCGAGGGAGTCTTTCCTCCTCTTTATTTTCCAACATAATTCTGTTTTCTTCAATTTCTTCATCTTATGCACATAATTACCGCTTCAACATTGCTTTCTCGGTTTTATGCGTGGTATATGTTGTCTTTTCAGGTACTTATTGGTAGCACTGCTAGCTACTGAAACCTCCTAGCTCACGCTGGTTTGGGGAGGTTTCCTTTTGCTGCGCTTAAAGTCTTGTGAGTTTCTAAGCCTTACTTCTCGTCCTTTATAGTTTTTCTCGCAATTCCCGTTTTCCTTTTCTTCATTACATGATTTTGCACAATGGGGACATTGTGCGATTTGGTTTGGGAAAGGGTTTTGCGTCGCACTTCATTTGCTTGCATTCATGTTTACATTTTGTCTTGCATTGTTATTTCATTTCTCTTATATATACAGAAAATCAAAAAAATTGAAAAATTTTAAAAATTCAAATTTCACGTTTATTTTAGCATATAGGTTAAGTCAAAACGATAGTATTTCAATGATGACATTGCATTTTCAGCTATTTTATGCCTAAGCCTTGCTAATTGACATGTTATTAGTAGAATCTTTTGCATAGTCTACGAGTTTTCGTTAAATTCTTGCTGGACTTGAGACTTGACTTAGATTTTTGGCAAAATTCATCATTTTCTGAGGTTTAGAGCCTATAACTGGTGTCATCTGTGACCAGTTTATCTAGGATGTGAGTAGTTACTCCTTATGAGACATGTTACATTAATTTGCATAGATATGAACTTAATCTGCTTAATACCTGTATGCATTCGGTTTGTGGTTTGTTGACACATGTGGTAGAGGTTTTCCTTTTCTCATTTTACCCATAAGCTCCACACTGCCAAAAATAGCCTTTTTGTCCCATTACTACATCCTACATTTAGCCTGCCCTTGTCAACCTAGTAGTTCTAGTTTTTGGGATTGTTACTACATTTTTGGTGGCATATGCTCATTTTGAGGTGTCGTTGGGAAAATGAAAAAGGGAAAGAAAAAAACAAAAGAAAAAAAAGAGAAAAAAATGATTCGGAAAAGAAAAAAAAAGAGTGTTGTACTGTAGAGGCAGTCGATCGACTGCCAATTCTGGTCGATCGATCGCTACCCGAGAAGAAGAAAAGAAATCAATTCACATGAATCAAAGTCTTTATTAAATGCCGATTTTTGCTCCCATGTTTCATTTGTATCTTATGGGGAGTTGATTATTTCGGAAATTGTGAGTTTTGTGCTTGCTATAGCACCGTGTAGATTGAAGTTTGAGCAAGAAGTGGATATTGTCATATGGTTTTGTTATGGTACTAGCTTGATCACATGTACCCCCACATTCCCATAAATGTTTTGCCTTTCCTGCCCATTTATCTCACATATCCCATATATACCTCGGCGTGTGTCATGGTCATTTGTTCGGTTGGAATGCATATGTACGGTTGAAGAGATTATTTTCATATTATATTGCAGGCATGTTCTTGTAGGTCGTAGTTAGGTGAGTGTCACTAACAAAATGAATTCTTTCTATCTTTTACATATATTCATGTTGGAATATGTCTCCTCCGACAATAATGCGATCACGACTGTTGATCATGATGATCACATGTTTAAATCTCATTATAAAGAATACAATTGGGAAGTAATATTTACTGTCAACTGATCAACATATATCGTAATGATTGGTCGACTAGAGTTTGACATACATCGTCGATGCGCGGTGGTGATCGTTGATCCCCTAGGTCATACCTATAGGGCAACACTCTTAATTGATTAATTAATTGATCGTATAACGTTACGGGTCAATTAATTTATTTAAAATTGACGGACGATTTTGGAAGTAATATTTACGTATTTCATTATAATATGATTAAATGAGATACGGTCTGAGTAATCGAATTGTATCATTACTCAGATGAAATTATTGTTTAAAGAAACAATTAAAATTGAATGAATTATTATAAATACAATTTATTATGATTTATAATTGGTAAAATATTTTGGTACAACTAATTGTAAATTACTAAGTCGGTTTTTGTATATGACGTATTTTTATTAATACGTTGATTTTTAATATGTTAAAAATACATAGCAATTTTATGTGACATGTGACATGTGACATATTGACAAATTGACAAAAATAAAATGGATCCCATTTTACATATATGTACCGAAATTAGGGGAGGATTAAGGATAATATTGTGTTTATTATTTGAGTGGTAAACATGATGATTACCCTAGTCACTAGCCATGCAAACCTAATGCTTATTGCAAAGAACAACTAAAGCTTGCATTGGCTCCCTTAATCCCCCCTCTTCCACCCGGTTTTTGAGATGAAAAACCATTTTGGTTTTTCATCTTATTTACCTAATAATACACCAAAATGTTAGTAGTTTATCATTCATTCTTCATTATTCTAAAAATTGAGTTTTAGAGAGATAAAAAGCTTCCTTCTTCCTCCTCCCATAAACCGAAAACATTAAGTGTCTTATAATATTTTTGGGTCAATTTTTACAAGATTAATATTGTACTAGTATTTATAATATTAATTTTAATTAAGTGTGTGCCTTGGGTATAAAGCTTTGGGAGAGATCCTATACTTGGATCTTAGTTCTTCCACTAAGGAAAGCACAAGAACAAGAGAGAAAGGTGATCTCTCTTGTGCCCATTTGAACCGAAAATCCAATGTAAGAATGGATGTTTCTTCCTTATTTTGTTTATTTGTTTGCATGCATAAGGTCATTAGTTAATTTTATGACACATTAAATTAAAACATATATAAATATGTTAAGTATATAGATCTAGTTATGCTTCAATCGGTATCATGAGCCATGGTTGTTTGCATGCAAATCGGTTAAAAGTTTTTCCGAGTTATAAAGATTAACATATAAAACTTGTATAATTTGTGTTATTATGATATATCACGAAATTAATTCATGCATGTTAAAATTTCTGGTCCTAAAATGTTTTAGGATATTTTGGTTAATTTACGGATTTTTATTGTTCATATTATACAATAATGGCATTAAAATATGATTTTATGAGTAAAAATGTCATTTTCGGACTAAAATTAGCTAAACTTCGAATTTTTTAGTGATTTTTGGATATGTTGTCACATATTTTATTTTGAGATAACCTGTAAAGTTTCATAATTTTTGGACTTCTTATGCTCGAAAAATGGATTTTTCATTATTAAAATCGGATTTAAGTGAAAAATAGGTAAATATGAGATAAATTTCGAATCTGGTCATAGAAATTTAGTATGTTGTCACATGCAATTTTACAAGATGTGTGTAAAATAATAGGCTATAGTGAAGTCTTTTTGCATGATTTATGGATTTTTGAAGAAAAATAGCATGAATAGTGACTTTATTAGTGAAATATTGATATAACATACTCTATGACTAAAGAAAAATACTATATGTTGCATTTTATTATCTTTTTCAGATCTAAAATTGAAAAGTTGATGTATATATTTTTTTCACATGTTTTTATGATTATTTAGTTAAAACCGATAAACCGCAACATTGCTTTTCCGGATAAATTTCGAAATTTTTTTTTTAACCTAAGTTTTTGAACATTATGAGTGCCATGGTATTTTTTCCAGAATGTTCATGAGTTTAAATTTTGAATTTTGAATTTATTTGAAATTTTTGTGATTTATTTAAAGTTTATAGCTTATTTTTGTATTTTTGGTCCATTAATGAACAATTTTATAAATATGAGTTAATTATGGTCAAATAATTAGTGAAGACTAAATTTTGAGTCCTAATAGGTTAGGGTAAATAACTTATGCATAAATATGAATTTATGTAAATTTTTGTGATTGTAAAAATGTTGAAATCACGCAAATCCGTAAAAATCGAGTAATATACGATATTGGCTAATTAAAGGCGATTTAGCATAAAATTGAGCATGTTCATACATATTATAATGCTGCATTTTCTTTATGATTGTCATAATTTTAATTTATGTAATTTTTGAATTATGTAATTTTACTTAGTATGGCCTTAGTTTTAATTGGTATTTCCCGAAATGTATGGGAATATCGATTCGGTTGTAATTTTATTGTGATCTTGTATCACCGTTTTGTAATTTAATAGATTTATTTTATTTTAGTTACAAATGTATAATGGGAAATTATGTAATTTATTATGTAATTTTATTCAATTCGGAGTTCCCAAAGACGGATTTCTTCAAGATGACGATACATAAAGACGGTGTTACCTCGAGATGCGTGCCACAACCGAAGTTCAAGGGACCAATGGAGTTGGTTTTCCGAATATGTAATAGTTAAATAGTTTTTCTATTTTAGGAAGGCCATACTAGGATTTATTTTTATGTTTTGCATTTTATTTATATGTCACATGCATCGCTAAATCGCCATAACTAAAACATGCATCTTCTTTCATTGAGTTTATCTACCGTGTCAATTAGAATTATCGTAGTTCACCGCTTTAGTTCACTTAAAACGTGATAGATAATAAATTGACATGACCTCTCGCTAAAACAATCAATTGAGACATAGCCTTACCAAATAGTAGAAACCATGAAAACCTATTTCGCGAGGGAGTGCACTCGGCCCTACCTGGGTACAAACCTTGTTACGTAGGGGAAGTGGGTGATGAATTTTAATCCACCGAGTTCATGTTAATGAGGGTTTCATCGGCCATACCGTGCCCAAGTTGATGTGGATTTGGATCATGGACACATTTATTAGAAATTTGGATTGAACTCGACAAAAGTTTTTCGATAAGGGTTTCATCGGCCATACCGTGCCCTTGACGGATGTGTTTTGGGATATAGATAATTATTAGAGTAATTTTATCGACCAAGAGTTCTAAAATTAGAATCGATTAAAACGTTAATCCACCGAGTTATATTGATAAAGGTTTCATCGGCCATACCGTGCCTAAGTCGATATGAATTTGGGTCTTGGAATCATTTATCTAGTTGGATAGAGGTCACTAGAAAAATGCATAAAACTTGTTTAAATTATACATTTTTACGAGTATTATTATTAAAACGACATTTGTTTTACTCCTTCTTTTTTGTTTTGTAGACCACTTCTTTTTCTCATAACAAATGGCAACACCAACCCCTAACGCCACGCCTCTCGCTAATACATCATGGCTCCGATCCTTCATGGATCGATGTAAACTTGAAAAGAATGGGTCAAATTTCTCAGATTGGGATGCCCAACTAAAATTAGCCGCCCAAGGTGACGACAAGCTTCGTAACCTTACCGAGGCCTCTCCACCCGAACCTACTACTAGGTCGACCGCCGCCACTAGGGAAGCATATGAGGCTTACCAAAAGGAGTCCGCCGCAATGAAAAATGTCTTGATATTTGCGATGGAGGCGGATCTCCAAAGGAGAGCCTTTAAAATTGGCAACGTTAATGAGATTTACTCCAAGCTTGTGACAATGTTTTCACAAACTCCGCGGATCGTCCAATATGAGGCGGCCGCGGCATTCTTTGATCTCGACTTCAAAGAGGGCCAAAAGGTTAGCCCTCATGTGCTCAAACTTATGGAGCTTCTCGAGACCTTGAAAATTCAAAAGGTTGAAATCCCCAAAGAACTCATTGTAGATAGGATTCTACACTCCTTGTCCAAAGTCAAAGCGTATGTTCAATTCCGGGTGAATTTTAACATGTAAGACAAGGATATGTCTCTTGAAGAATTGCACAAGTTACTTGTGCAAGCCGGAAGGGACATGGGGTTAAATGTGAACCCACCCAAGGATGTGCTTAACATAAGCACTAAGAGTAAGGGGAAGTTCAAGAAGAATGGGAGGAAGGGTAAGAAGCAAGCTCCCACTTTCAGCAAAGCTAGGACTTGTGAAGCTAGCACTTCAAAAATCAAGAAGGGTCCTCTTGATAAATGCCATTATTGTAATGGTATGGGACATTGGAAAAGAAATTGTTCCAAATACCTTGGTGATATTAAGGCTGGAAAGATTACTCCAGTAGGTAAATGACTATCCTTTCTTTTATGTTTCTAATTCAACTATGGTATTGTGATACAAAGTTGTGATAATGTATCTCCCTTTTTATTGTAAATAGGGCCTCCACCAAGCAAAGACAAAGGAAAAGAAAAGCAAGCTTAAGAAACCATCAAGGAGCTAGGAATAGCTTTCATGGAGCTTCGCTTTTTATTGTCTTATTTTATTCATGTTTTGAATTTTAGAACCTTAAGTTTCCGTGTTCAACATGGAAAGGTATTTTGGATAATGGGTTGTATTTTGGATAATAGTGACTTGGTTTGCAACCCAAGTCACCCGTTTTATCATTTTATCCTTTTGTTCTAAAATTCATGTTTAAATGCTTACTCTTAGAAACATATAACTTAAAGTGATCTAATAGACAAATATAATGACGGGTTTCATTATATGTCCACATGCTCAAGGCTTGTGTATGATCATTTACAAAGTAACCTTGAGTCTACGAAGTCTCTTAAAGGTATGTCAATCACCAAGTACACATATGAAATCTAAAACTATTAGTCAATCTATGAGATAGTTCTCCTTATAACTTCAACATCATTATTTGTGTCTCATATGCTATCTTTGAATCTCTAGTGTATTTATTCTAAAGATAGAGTGGGAGAAAAATGAGGACACAACACACGAGGCAAGATATATTGTGTACTTGTGTAAATGAGATCTACGCAAGGTAGAATGATTTGAATGAAGGGTATATCTATTCACATAGTATACCCAATAGATGAGATCTATGGTCTCAAGTAAGTTCTATATGACTAAAGAGACCAAGTGAAGTAATCATAAGAGTATGTTCTCAAGATAACTACACGAGGAGAAAAGTTTTGGAACAAAATGACTAATGTAAAGTCTTAACAAGAGTTTTGACTAGTTTATGATAATTTTGACCAATAGTTTCAACCTTGAGATTTACTTAAGAGCCTAAATGAATCAATGTAACATCCTAGTAATAAGCGATATTTATGACTAGAGGTTGCAAGGATTGATATACCGATATCTTCAATAGCCAAAGTTTTAAACCACGCAGATGTCATTACTTAACCTCATTATGAAAATGAATTGGTTAAACCTCCTTCTAAAAGGGATATTTTGAAGGATGTGTATTAGATATTACTCATATTTAATAAATGACATTGCCACACATCATTATGACATGAATGTGTTAGAGATTTAAAATCTCTTTCCATAAGGTTAAGATGAGACCTCTTCGAAATAGGAATTTTGAAAGGATATGATGGGAACATATATGGCTTCATCTTAATAACTTTGCAAAGCAACATACATTCCAATTTTGAAATGTTTTCGATTAAGTAATAAATTTCGAAAAATGTGGAATTGAGTGGGAGTTTACAAATTATCATGTGAAGACATGGGATTTAGTGGGAGCTGTCATCCTCAGAATGTTTACAACTCATTACTCATTAGGAATGACGAGCTAATATCTTCCTTCACAAAGAAGTATTTGAGTTTTCAATTCTGGATGAATTTGGACTATGATGAATCCAATTACGACAAGAAATATTGGATTAGTATTAAGAGATACACATCATATCAACATACACATAGGTTATTCATGTAGATGAAAATGGAATTGCCATTAGCAGTCATGGTCGTTCATTGAACCTATGAACGGTTGATCTCATGATTATTAGTAACTAATGTTTCCGCCATTAGAATAATCATGCACATGTCCAATGTTGAGTCATATGCATAAGAGCATGATGATTCATTGGTGAGCCATAAAAGAAACGTCATGAATTCTCGAGTACAATCCAATGAGCGATTTCGGTGTTTGATAAAATGCTCTGTTATGTGTCAAGAGGTTGCACATAATGTATAAAATCCGAGCACTTGTAAGGATTTATGAGAATCCTAAGCCTTTCAAGCTTAAAGGAGAAATAAGAAGTTTTGGAAAGATACTTAGTTGAATAAGAAGTTACGCAAAACTAATCTTTCCTAACTATGCTAGGGCTTGTAAGAAGTGCTAGGCTAATCATCTTGACAAATTGTTGCAAGACTCTACAAAACATGTACCTAGTGCATTGTGTGTGGATGGAGTACTTGATCAGTACAAGTTATATCATTCACCACAAATTCGTTCGTTATGTGATAATCGATAAGGAAGTTCTTTCAAGATAAAGAACCGAAACCAAGGTCGGGAACCTTGATGTGTACTTGGTAAGGTTCATGCTATGAGTGATAACATGAATTTAAAGGATAATACGATTAAGAAGTTTGAACACATGGACACATGACATGTTAAACTTCTATTGCAATCAACAAGTGTTTATACACTTACGATTTGCATCACAAGGTTGTAATATGGTATTGACTACCCGAGTGTGATGTCGACATTTGTCGTTTGAGTTACTATTAACTCACCTTATACATTGTTATATCCAAACGGGTTCTGAAGACAAATTGAACCCCATTAAAGTGAACGTGGATTAACATTGTATTTGCCCATAGTCACTTGTATGAGGTGACGTCTCGAAGTGACTAGAGTGTGATGCGATTGATGGCAAGTTCAAGTGCCATAGAGTCATGAGAGATGACTAGTCGATCACATAGGCAGACTGTTAGGAACATTTTGTCGGGCCTTATGACCGCTTATAGAGTTCTGGCAAATTTATATAGCCTGGTCGTGGCGAGAGCTACTATAGTATTCAAATGAGTCGATTCTTTTGACTAAAGACTATTCGCCTAAGATGGCACAGTTTTAGATTAACTTTGATTTGTGTTACTACGACCTTCGTAAATGGGGTCAAATGGGCATATTTTGGGTTATGATGGCTGTGGCTAGTTGAAGGGAATGAGTGCGATAGGAATTGTCCACCCCTAGTCAGGGTTATAACAATATCTCATGGCCACTCGAGGAGTAATGAACTGGAAATGTGTGGCCACGCTCGGAATGTATCCATTGTGGATAAATCCGGTCAATTAGTTATTCTCCAGATCGAGGAAACCACTCTCGATATGATCACTTGCAAGTACGACCTGAAAGACACCTTGCATTGAGTGGGAGGTAGTAATAATACAAGAGAATTGGTGACGCACACTTGTCGAGGACAAGTGGGAGATTGTTGGAATATGTGTCCTCCGATAATAATGCGATCACGACTGTTGATCATGATGATCACATGTTTAAATCTCATTATAAAGAATACAATTGGGAAGTAATATTTACTGTCAACTGATCAACATATATCAGTAATGATTGGCTGACTAGAGTTTGACATTACTGTCGTGCGACGGTGGTGATCAGTTGGTCCCCTAGGTCATACCTATAGGGCAACACTCTTAATTGATTAATTAATTGATCGTATAACGTTACGGGTCAATTAATTTATTTAAAATTGACGGACGATTTTGGAAGTAATATTTACGTATTTCATTATAATATGATTAAATGAGATACGGTCTGAGTAATCGAATTGTATCATTACTCAGATGAAATTATTGTTTGAAGAAACAATTAAAATTGAATGAATTATTATAAATACAATTTATTGTGATTTATAATTGGTAAAATATTTTGGTACAAGTAATTGTGAATTACTAAGTCGGTTTTTGTATATGACGTATTTTTATTAATACGTTGATTTTTAATATGTTAAAAATACATAGCAATTTTATGTGACATGTGACATGTGACATATTGACAAATTGACTAAAATAAAATGGATCCCATTTTACATATATGTACCGAAATTAGGGGAGGATTAAGGATAATATTGTGTTTATTATTTGAGTGGTAAACATGATGATTACCCTAGTCACTAGCCATGCAAACCTAATGCTTATTGTAAAGAACAACTAAAGCATGCATTGGCTCCCTTAATCCCCCCTCTTCCACCCGGTTTTTGAGATGAAAAACTATTTTGGTTTTTCATCTTATTTACCTAATAATACACCAAAATGTTAGTAGTGTATCATTCATTCTTCATTATTCTAAAAATTGAGTTTTAGAGAGATAAAAAGCTTCCTTCTTCCTCCTCCCGTAAACCGAAAATATTAAGTGTCTTATAATATTTTTGGGTCAATTTTTACAAGATTAATATTGTACTAGTATTTATAATATTAATTTTAATTAAGTGTGTGAATGGATGTTTCTTCCTTGTTTTGTTTATTTGTTTGCATGCATAAGATCATTAGTTAATTTTATGACAAATAAATTAAAACATATATGAATATGTTAAGTATATAGATCTACTTATCCTTCAATTCACCTGTATTTATTGAGTGATTTGAGCGACCCGTGAGAGTCCAATTTGATAAGTCTCTATAGTTGACGGTTCAGCAGTTTTTGACGACTATATAACTCGTTTGCATGATTCACATCTCTAATTGATTGTTGGTTGTGCATTAAATTGGTTAAGGTTTTACTTGTGCATTTCGCTCTGAGATTGAACTCGTTCCATTAGGATTTAGGATCGAGTCTTGTTCTTGCTTGGGGCCAAGCAAGGGTTTGGTTTGGGGAAGTTTGATGCGTGTCATTTATATGATGTTTTAAACCCTATTTTACACGCATTTCAGAGCTCATTTATGTAGTTTAAGGCTACTATTTGCCCCATTTCGTCTACTTTCGCATTTTTATGTAATATTGCAGATTTATGCGGAAATGAGTAGATATTGAGCTAAATCCGTCCCCGAGTATCTTGCACTGCATTTGACGTGAAGTATTTACTCAAGGAACGAGCTTGGTGCGCATTCCGTGGCCCGAAAGACAAATGCACGAGAACTTAGAAGTCAAGTATCAGCTACTTCAGTCGGTCGAACGCTACCCTTAGTCGATCGACCAGCCCACGACTTACAGGAGCTACTCAGACATCGCTACTGAGTCGGTCGATCGATCGCTTGCATGGTCGATCGACCAAGCCGTAATTCAGACGTGAATTAAAAGATCGAGGAACAGGAAGCCCATTGTACGTTAGGTTTTGGAATAAAGAGTTGCGTTATATTCCTATATAACGTAACTTGATATTAGGAGAAAAGAGGGAGATTTTATTAGTTCTATCATCAGTAATTTAGGGTTTTACGTTTATCTGATCTTCAATACAATTTACTTTTTGCATTCGGTTCTGGATCCTTTCTCTGCAATTTCATTCGGTATTCCCTCTGTTCTTATTCAGTTTTATTGCTTATATATTTCGTTCATAGTATAGAAACTGCTAGTCAGTTTCCAAAGCCAATATTATCGTTTTATGTTATTTATTTGTTTAATCGTTTCGAGCATGAATTCAGTAGATTTATTAGTCAATTTTATTGTTGTTATCATTCCTCGTATGAGTAGCTAATTTCATCGTGCTAGGATGTAGGGGAATTATAGTGTAGGCGGCATTAGAACTAGGTAACCCTGAATCGCGCCATGGTCGATCGACCGTCCAACCTGGTCGATCGACTGGCCTCGTGAGGTTTTGTTTCGTTTTAATTGTCTTTACTGCTAAATTCGACAAATCAAATGCATGCGACTAGTTGAATGCTTAGTAATTGACTGACCCATTAGATCGAAAGATAGGGAAGGTTATTAGACTACCAATTAAAATGACTAAACTATGTTGAGATTGAAAGATAGGTATCGTTTAGATTTTTAGTCGCTTTTCAGGACGAGAGTCAGTATTAGTGATATTAGGGACCCGTAGCGAGATCGAAAGATGCTACTTGTTAAGAGTAGACCGAGAGGACCTCTTGTTTTCCCGCCTCATGTGTCTGATTTAGACCTACTTAGTATGCTGCCGCCGAAACTATAGTGAACCGACCATCCTAGTACCCTTCTTTATATTTGATTTAATACATTTCTTTAGTTTACTTTTACTTTTATTGCCTTAGCTATAGACCAAATCAATCAAACCCCCACACACTGTTACCTTAGGACTAAATTTAGATAATTATTAATTACATTCGCCTCCCTATGGTTCTACCCTGTTACCAGTAGCTTTTGTTAGTTTTAATAGGTATTATAAATATTATTTTTGGTACTCACAACGACGGGTATCACTCAAGATGAGGAGCTTATGATCAAGATAAAGAGAAGATCCTATCACTGAAGAACTCCAGGAAGATTAGCTAGTATAGGTCTTTCATCTAATGACGATATCTTAAGAAAAGAATATTGGGAAGGTAAAGTTATAGCTATTTCACCTATAACTTTACTTACCAAACTTAAAGTTATAGCTGTTTCTACTATAACTTTGGGTAGTATTTTAATGGCACGATTTTAATAGTTTTAAAATCATTTTTCAAAGGATAAAAATTCTTTAAACATATTTCGAAATCATATATGTCTATAGTAGAGCTGAAATATGGGTTGTTGTAATGGATAACTTGCATGTCTCTATTGGTTAGTAAAACGACTTATGGGTCGTCATGCTACCTATGGTTTGCTAGTTTGTTTCAACCTAACCCTAATCCAAGAAGAGAGATTTTTGTCTAGATGGACACGAGCCTAGGGTTTCGGCCGCTGGCTTTGAATCTTTATATTTCACAAGTCCTCTAGTACAAGTAATCAATCTAATTAAATCTAGCTTATATTTTTATAAGATATTTTCTTATCTTAAATATATGCATGATTTAATTTGTTTACTTATCTGAAAGTCTTAAAGATATAGTTATGAAAAATAAGATTCACTTTTATCTTATTTACCTAAACTAATATATCTTGGATTGAATTAGGAATGAGATAGAGATTTATTTCTTGCGAGATAAACCGCCTATCTCACGGCACTTCTAGGGTTTTGTGCAAACCCTACTCTTCTCCTCTACTATAAATACATATGATCATTCTTCATTTCAATGGAGCTTTTTCGAAAATATAAGAATCTCTTGCAAACAATTTTGAGTTTAAATCTAATCGTTATTTTTATTGTTTTGCATTTCGAAAATCTTGCGAAAAGTCGTGCTCTTTAAATTGCTTGTTTTTTTCTTAAGGTTACGTCATAAGATAATAGTACTTCAAATTGTTTCTTATTCGTTCAATTGTGTGAACACTTAGAAGAACAATCAAGTGCTTTCTTAGTAACTTAAGATAGTCAGAACTGAATATCTAGTGATATTCAAATTGAGTTATAGCTAGAGTTAGCTATACGAGTTGGGTTGATAATTTTGTAATCCGGATAAAGGTACTAAAATTATTAATCGAGAATAGTGGACTTAGGCTTCGACATGTGAAGCTGAACCACTTCAAAACCGTGTGTCTTTACAGTTTTCGTTTTGTTCTTTGCATTACGTTCTTAATCATTTAGTTAATTAGTTCAAGTTTAAGCAATAAGCTTTAAATAATTAATTACATTGATATAAAATAAAAAGTGGGCATAAGTTTTTAAATATTCAATTCACCCCCCCCCCCTCGAGTATTTCGGGTGTGATAGACTCTTCAATTGGTATCAGAGCCTCGTGCTCTTGATTTCTAAACCGCAAAGAGGCTAGATCCGTCTATCTTTTTATCTTTTTATTTTATTTTTATTCCGCTGCTTTACACGTGTGAAATGGATTCCAAGTATCTTAAGTGTCCTATCTTTGATGGGAAGAACTATGGACTTTGGAAAAACATGATGACACACTACATAAAAGGACATGAATAGGAGTGTTGTATGATTATCAAGAATGGACCAAACAAAATTTTGGTCGCATCTTCGGAAGGCACTACCTATGAGAAAAAGGAAGAAGACTATATTGAGGCTGATTACAAGAAGGCTGAGAAAAACTCGAAAGCGATAAGCTTGTTACAAAACGGCATGACATCGACCGAATTCGATCGTTTTTCTTCTTGAACTTCGGCCAAGGAAATATGGGATGGTCTTGAGTTGGCTTATGAAGGAACGTCGGCTGTTAGAAAATATCGTATTGACCTGCTGATTCAAAAATATGAACTTTTTAAAATGGAAAAGAATGAATCACTCGATAGCATGTCAGCACGATTTTCTACTATAGTCCTTGGTAAAGTATTCAACTCCGAGGACATTGCTATAAAAGTACTTAGGAGTCAAACCATGAAATGGCGTCCCAAGGTCACGGTTATGGAAGAAGTTAGATATCTCACTTCTCTTCCTTACGCAGAACTTATTGGTGCTCTCATGGCTCATGAACTCGTCCTGGATGACGATGAGGCCGAGTCCAGTAATACTAAGAGCATGGCTCTACAACCTTCTGATAAGGAAGAGTAAGACGTTGAAATAGAGGACGAAACGGTTTTGTTTGCTAAACGATTTTATAAACGAATTTTCAGAAATAAGCAAGCAAAATCGTTCAACAACAAAAAATCCTACAATAAGAAAACTTCTGAGTCTAAGAATACGTTTGCTAATAGAGGATGCTTCAAGTGTGGAGAATCCAGTCATATAATTAAGGATTGTCCCACATGGGAGAAAATTAAAGACAAAGCAAAACGTGAGAAGACCAAGAAGGAATTCAAGCAAGTGATGATGGCATCATGCTGGGGAGATCTCGACCCTGAGGACGACGAAGCATCAGAAGAAGAAGAATTTGCTAACCTATGTCTAAGAAACGTCAGTCTTGACCTCTTCTCAGACAATGATAAAGATAGCATGGATTCCTACTGCTGCTTCCTAGGAGATTCCGATTCAGAAGAAGAAGAAGAGGTAAGTTATCTTGAACTTAAGAAAAGTGTTAAGAAATTGCCTAATAATGCTTTAATTGAATATTTTGAACAATCTCTTTATAAGTGTCACGAACAAGAGATGGAATTGAAAGACTTGAAAGAACAAATTCTTGATATTGCAGAAGAGAATCACCTCCTTAAAGCAAAAGCCAAAAAGCTCAAATTTAAAGTTACAGCTAATATGGCTACAACTTCAGATACGGCAAATGCTGAGAAGAAGGCTCTTGAGTCTAAAGTTATAGCTAATGAAGCTATAACCTCAGACCTGAAACTCAACATTAAGCATCATCAAGCCAAAGTTATAGCTAGTGAAGCTATAACATCGGAATTGAGGAAAGTCAAAAAGCTTCTTGAGTCCAAGGCTATGGCTAGAGAAGCCGTGATCTCAGATCAAAAGAAGGAGATTGAATCTCTAACTCAGCAATTAAAGAAATCTAAAACCGTTCTTTCAAATACTAAAAGAACGCATACCGAGACGGTACGAGTTCTTAATGATATATTCCAGAACTTCCATGACAATTATGAAGAGAATCATCCTCCCAAGATCATAGAGTCAGACCATTCCAAATGCAACGAAGAGATACAATCTTTAAAAGAATTACTCTTGCATGCCATAAAGGTTCACGATAAATGGGAAGGTAGCACACGTGTTCTAAATTTCCTAACTGAGCAATCGTATAACAACATGAAGACGGGATTGGGGCACGAGTGCTATGGTCGTAGAGATCACTAGAAATGAAAATCAATCCCTTCCGAACAAGATTTCAGAAGGAGAAAATATACAAATTTACCAGAATATTTGATTTGTAATTACTGTGGTCATACTGGTCATATCCAAGAAAACTGTGTCAAGTATGCTTAGGATTTAAAAAAAGGAATCAACTTTGTTAAAGCATCTGACACTATTTTCGAGGATAATGATTGTACCCCATCAGAACCAAGTATAAGTGAAGAACGAAATAATGATTACCGTTGGTTCTATGATATGAGCTTTGATTTTAAGAAGGCCACCAAATCAGAACAAACACCCAAATCTAAAGGGCCCTTCAAAGCCAAAGCTCCCCCAAAACAACCTAAAGACCACGATATAAGGAACCTATAACTCAACCCAAGACGCTTCCTAGACAAACCTATTCACCTCCAAAACATAAAGTTACTAAAAGGGTTTGGGTTAGAAAAGATATGGTCTTTAGAGTAACTAACGTCAAAGGACCCAACTTAGCTTGGGTACCTAAAAACTGTCTCTAATCATTTGTGCAGGTTGTAGTGAAAGAAAATAACTTATGGTACCTTGATAGTGGATGTTCAAGGCACGTGACTGGAGATGTAAATTTATTTCTTTCACTTGATCCCTTCGATGGAGGTAAGGTCACATTTGGCGATAACAAGAAGGGTAAGATCACCAGTGTTGGTAAAGTTGGAATATCTTCTTCTCACTCTATTAGTGATGTGTATCTGGTTAGTGGTCTCAAGCACAATTTACTGAGTATCTCTCAATTATGCGACAAAGGAAATAATATTGTCTTTCATTCAGATTCTTGTCGAATAATAATTGAAGGAACACGCAGTGTTGTGCTTGAAGGACATCGTAGAAGGAATGTTTATATGATTGATCTAAATAATATTCCTACTAATTCATTCACATGCATGAAAGTAACGACAGATGCTCCGTGCCTTTAGCACAAAAGATTTTCTCACATAAATTCAACAACGTTGAATAAGCTAAAGAAATGGAATTTGGTTGAAGGACTTCCCTCAATCAAATTCGATCAAGAAACATTATGTGATTCATGTGCTCGATGCAAACATGTGAGATCATCGTTCAAACACAAGAGAATGGCAAGTACCAAGGAACCACTCGAACTCGTGCATATGGATCTATGTGGCCCAATGAAGGTAAGAAGTAGAGGTGGATCCAGGTATGTCTTTGTTCTAGTTGATGATTACTCTAGATATGTTTGGCCTGTATTTCTCAATTCAAAGGATGAAACTTTTAAAGAGTTTGCAGTTCTAATGAAGCTTGCCTAAAATAAGTATAAATCAAATTTAGTTTCCATTCGTACGGATCATGGCACCGAATTTGATAACCATGCTTTTAAAGAATACTGTAGAGAGAATGGTGTTGGGCATAACTTCTCAGCACCACGAACCCCACAACAAAATGGTGTTTTAGAACGTATGAATAGGACATTGGAGGATATGGCACGCACTATGTTATTATGTAGTAGACTACCTCGTAATTTTTGGGCTGAAATTGTTAGTACTGCATGCTATGTTCATAATCGAGCCTTGATTAGACCTATTCTCAAGAAGACTCCTTATGAGCTTCTTAGGGAACGTAAACCTAACATATCACATCTACGTTGCTTCGGGAGTAAATGTTTTGTCCATAATAATGGCAAAAATAGATTAAGCAAATTTGATCCCAGAAGTGATGAAGCGGTGTTTGTCAGTTATTCTAATCATAGTAAAGCATATAAGGTTTTTTATAGGAGAACCTTATGCATTGAAGAAAGTATTCATGTTGTTTTTTATGAGAATAATATGTTTGATAAAGCTGAATAGGATGAGGAAGAAGATTTGAACGAACCTGATTTTCGACTATCCAGGGATGAACTTCCAGAATTGGATGAGGAAGATAAAGAAATTGAGGGCACAAATGATGAACAAGGAATCCCTTCGAATGATAAAGGAAAGAGAACTGAGAGTTTAGTTGATCATACTAAAACCTCCTCTCAATCCAAGCAACTGGAGAATAAAGTTATAGCTGATGATGCTATAACATCAACTCCAAGCCAGCAAGCTAGATCCAATGTTATAACTGAATCTGTTATAACCCCAGGATTGAATTCAGGGGGAACAAGGCTTGAACCCTAATCTTTCGAAGAAGGTGAACCTAGTTCAGATGAAGTTGTGCCTCCTGTTTCTATGAAATGGAGATATAAGGACTCTCATCCAATGGAAACCATCCTAGGAAGTCTGAATGAAGGTGTTCGAACTCGTAGAAGACATAACAACTTTTGCTCGTTCTACTCCTTTCTCTCAACCATTGAGCCAACGAATATCAAAGAAGCACTTGCAGAACCAGATTGGATCGTTGTTATGCAAGAAGAGCTTTAACAGTTCGAACGGAACAAATTTTGGCATTTGGTTCCAAGACCTAAAGATCGAACGCTTATCGGTACAGGATGGGTTTTTAGAAACAAGCTGGACGATACAAGAGTTATAGTACGAAATAAAGCAAGATTGGTTGTACAAGGGTATAATCAACAAGAAGTAATTGACTATGATGAGACCTTCGCTCCTGTAGCCAGACTTGAGGCTATTAGATTATTAATAGCATTTGCTGCTCATAAAGGAATTAAACCTTATCAAATGGACGTTAAGACAGCGTTTTTTAACGGTTATTTGAATGAGAAGGTTTTCGTCGAACAACCTCCAGGATTTCTTGATAGCAAGTTTCAAAACCATGTTTTCAAATTAGATAAAGCCCTATATGGTTTGTAACAAGCTCCAAGGTCATGGTACGATAGACTGTCAAAATATCTTCTTGAAAGTGGTTTTAAAAGAGGATCAGTTGACAAAACCCTATTTCTGAAAACTGAGGATTCCGATTTATTAGTTGTTCAAATTTACGTTGATGATATTATTTTTGGTTCAACTAATGATCGTTTATGTAAGTATTTTTCAGAATTAATGACCTCATAATTTGATATGAGTATGATGGGAGAACTAAAGTTCCTCCTTGGACTCCAAATTCAACAAACTCCTGAAGGAATTATGATACACCAACAGAAATACATCAAGGAGCTAATCAAGAAATTCGGTATGGAAAATTCTAATTCTAAGCCAAATCCTATGGGTACGGATAAGAAGTTGACTTTGGATGGTAAGTGTGTCGATGAGACGACTTATCGAGGTATGATTGGCTCACTTCTTTATTTAACATCAAGTCGTCCTGATATTATGTTTAGTGTATGCGTATGTGCTCGATTTCAATCGTGCCGTAAAGAATCGCATATGATTGCAATTAAAAGAATCTTTAAGTATTTAATTGGTACATCTAAATTATATCTATGCATCCTCTTGAGTGTAATTTTGATCTCATAGGGTATTCAAATGCAGATTATGCAGGTTGTTCACTTGACAGAAAAAGTACTTCCGGCATAGCCACGTTTGTTGGACTATGTATTATCACGTGGGGGTCAACGAAGAAAAATTTCGTTGCGTTATCTACTGCTAAAGCCGAATACATTGCCGCTGGGCTGGTATGTTCTCAACTTTTATGGCTTAAGCAACAATTATGTGATTACGGTGTTAATGTTTGGTGTATACCTATTTTATATGATAACACGAGTACCATAATTATATCTAAGAACCTTGCACAGCACTCACGAACTAAGCATATAGACATTAGACACTATTTTCTATGTGATCATGTAGATAAGGGCAACATAAGACTGGAATTTTGTAGTACAGAAAAATAATGGGCTGACATTTTTACCAAAGCATTGGCTAGAGAACGTTTTGAGATTTTACGGTTGGAAATTGGTTTAATTGGTGGCAACTAAACTTGTCACAAATATTTTATTCTCTATATGACTGACAAGATTTGACGAGATTGTATGACTGTGTCCGTATTTTTCGTTGCAAGTTTATTTATGTCAAATGTTATATTATATTATGGGAATATTTCGTTTGCTAGTCATGTATATTTTTAAGCTTTTTTACGAACCATAAAGTCGGTAACAAATTACTCCCTTATTTTCCTTTAACCGAAATTCTCTACCAAAATTTTATCTCTTGCCATATCTTATCTTATCATATCTTACAAATGATTTACCCTAACCACTTATATTATTCTTATGGTAAGTGAATAATCATAAAATTAAATTAAAACAAAAAAAAGAAACTTACCTACCTAATTTCACACGCCACCTCCATCTTTCCTTACCTTATTCAAACACTCTTACCATAATTCATATTAACACTCCCCATAAATACCCCACCCTCTACCGTCACAATCAAAACATAACTCTCAAAATTTGCTTTTCTCTAAATTTCTTCCACACTCAACCTCCAAAATCAAATCATCATCATGACTCTTCCCTCAACTCGCCTTCACTCAACCTCAACTCGGTCCACAACTCGGACTGGGTCCTCCAAATCACCATGCAACAAAGCCTATGTCCCTATCAAAACTCCCTTACCTCAATCAAACCACAAACCTACTAATCCCGATCATAACCGGGTTGATCCTAACCTAGAAGGGAAAAGACGGAAGCTAAATAAGGAAAAGAAGAAGGTAGTTGGGTTTGAAGGTTCGGTGGAGGAAACCGAGGTTGTAGCTACTCAAGAAGGTCATCAAAGAGCAATGTCCGAGAGTATATGCCGAATGCAACATCATCGGGGCTTGATAAGCTTCGACTCGACTTACCGCGGACAAAAGAACCCGAGTCAACAATGTTATGCGGTATGGTATTCATGATGGTCGTTCTTACTCCGAGAAATGGTATGGAAAAATTGCAGCTTTACAATTTTTTAAGGATTTCTTGAATTTTCAAGAATGGAAGAAAGTTAGTTCCTTCATTGGTCCGGTTTATCCTATTGAGGTAATCCAGTTTTATTCTTCTGTCTCCATAAGAAATAATGTGTTGCATGCTATGGTGAATGAATCCGAAGTCAAAATCTCCCTTGTCGATTTTTGTACTCTGTTTTCGGTCCCTGATGATGGGATCAAAATAAATCCGAGTGCGGAATGCGGAGATGTGACGGAGGAAGAAAATCTTAAAATCAAAAAGTCTTTTGATGTTGATGCTACGGGGTCAAGTAACATGCTTGTGGGGTCCTTCACTCCTAAGTTGAAATTCTTTTTAAATTTTCTTTGGAACACGGTTGTCCCGAGGAGGGGTGGTCGTGATAAGTTGTCAAGCTATGAGATGGTGTTGATGTCTAAATGACTCGAAGGGTCAAAAGTTAGTCTTCCTCGTCTTGTGTTTCATAAAATCATTCAAACAAGCATTTCCGTCACCAAGGATAAGTTATACACTACTTTGGACTTGCCATATGGGATGTGGATCTCTCGACTTTTAGAACACAAAGGGGTGGTTGGGTCTTCTAGCTATGGTGTCATGGTCAAAGATGAGATGAATGACACTTGTAATACCCCGTATTTTATTTTATATAATCAATTAAAACGGATATTATTATATATTAGTTATTATACAATTATATTACTAATTAAGTCGAGTTAATATTGAGTCGATAATTTCGTTAAGTTATTTACTTAACTCGCGTTGTATCGATATAAGTTAATTAAGACGGCTTTTTATGAAATTCGAAATGTGAGCTAACCATTTGAGCTGGCCCAATAACTGTTCAGCCCAATTAAACGCTAAAGCCCAACTAACCCTATTTAACCCTAACCCTAACCCTAAACCTAATAGTACCCTACCCTCTACCCGCCTCCCTCCTACACTCCCTCAACCCGCCTCCCTCATTTTCAGCAACACCAACACCAGCTTTCATGCAAAACGAGAGAGAGAGTGTGAGCTTGGGGTGTTGGCGGCGCAGCAAGGATGAGCTAGGGACCATTGTCGACGGCCGTGGGTGGCCGTGGTGGCTGTTGTGGTGGCGGCAAGGTAAGCATTCAACTCCCTCCTCTGTTTTTCGCTTTAGTGTCGGGTTTTTGGAGGTTGTTGCGTGTCTTAGGGAGGTATTAAGGGTGGTTGTTGACGGGGTATATGGGTAGTGTGGTGAGTGGCGAGTAACTTGGTGGCTGTTGGGGTGGTTGTAGGTGGTTAGGGTGGCGAAACAGCGGTATCGATTAAGGGGCAAAACGGGTTTTGGTTACGGTTTTGAGCAAAGTAGTTTTAGACGACTAGGTTTGGGGTGGCACCACCGTGGAATCGGGGGAGGTCGAAATGGTGGTGCCACGGTGTCTAGGTTCGTGAGCTGACGGCGAGTAGGATGGTGGTTATTTGGCAGGGGGTAGTTGTTGGTGGCGGTGGTGGTAAGAGATAAACAGGGGGTGTTTGGTGAGGCTTGGCGGTGAACCAGGCCAGATGCCAGCCCTGGTTCGACTCGCCAGGGTGATCGACAGTGGTGGTGGTTGTTGGTGGTGGGGTCGAAGTGGGGAGCGGTCGGATGGTTGTCGCGGTGGTATAGGTGGCGCGTGAGGAGAGTGGGTGCGTGTGAAGGGGGTAGTGTTGATGACGGGTCATTTTGATTTCAAACGGGTTTTTCATGAGTTTAATCGTTATAATTCGTTATTTGGTTTTATTCTTAGTTAATTAATTTAATTCCCGAGTTATTTAATTAATTAAAGACGGGTTAATGGAAAAGCTACTATATCGGGAAAGTCCATTTTAAGAAATTCTACTTTAGTAACTGTCTATTTTGAGAAGTTGGGTCAAATACTAATCGGGTATTTTAGCTATCAATTGGGCATAAGTTTGGTGTCGGGATTGTATTTCGGGAAAGCTTCTATTTTGGGAGATTTCTATATTTAGTAGTTAGTAATTATAAATATTATAATTGTTTTAGGTGACGGATTCCTGAAGGATCGATAATCAAATTCATTGCTTTACTTTCTGGATCGCTTAATCGCTTAATTGGAATTGCTTTGGCACTTTGAGGTAGGGAAATACACTTGTCCTATTATCGTTGTTGTTGAATTGTGTTGACTTGATTTGGGTTGTTGTTTTAAGTACGATTTATATATACGGAAGGTGATTGATCTGAATTGATCATATTGAGTATGATATCGCAACATCGGGTAACTGGCATGATTTTATGATTTATCGATTCATATATATATATATATATATATATATATATATATATATATATATATATATATATATATATATATATATATATATATATATTGTGTTGCATTCATTTCTTTTGAGCATTCATATGCATTGGAGATGGAGAATGTTGTGGTGATGTGGTGCGGTGATGATGATGTTGTGATAAGGCACAAGGCGGGTTCTCGGCAGACTTGCCCTGGTGTCCTCAAGGAAGCGGATCGACTTCGGTCGATATATAGTCTACCGGGGATCGGTATGGCTGGGAGTTCCGGGGTATGAGATGTGTGTGATGAGTTGAGATGGAGATGGAGGTGACGGAGTATCATGCATATCATATTTTATTGTTTTATTGTTTTCCGTACTCAACCTCGTGGTTGACCCTGTGTATTCGTGAACACCTGTGATGAACCGTTTTATGGGGAGCAGACTTGACAGGTTTAAGAGATAGAACGGGAGCTGGATGGGCGTGAGACATTGGATCAGACGACTTAGTAGCTAGATCATCATCTAGAAAACTTTCACTTTTATTTATGTCAGTTCTTGTAATTTGAGTTAAAAAGAGGATTTGTAATAATTAAGTTAAAATATTATATAAATTGCCTTGGAGTTTAATTTGTTATTCACTACCTCGGGAAACCGAGATGGTAACAGTCCGTTTTATTAGAGAATGTCTTGACGAGGACTTCTTTTATAAACCGGGGTGTTACAAAGTGGTATCAGAGCGAACGATCCTCAGGCCTAAACCAATGAGCCCAATGAACATAGGATGTGTCTAATTAAAATGAACACCGGGATAGAACTGTGGAGCACACTAAGGTAAGGTAAGAGTTAGGGGCCCCCTCACACCGAACCTGTGGCCCTCTCAGTTGACCGGAAACCCCGAGTATTTACGAGAGAAAGGGTAGAAAAGTTGCTTGAGGTTGAACAGGAAATTCATCTATCGTTGCCTAAGTGTTAATTGATTGATACATTGATTATTGCAGGACAACGCTACGGTAAGTAATTTGTATGAATGATGTGTTGATAGCACTACTATGACTAAGTAATATGCGGTTATGTGATCCCAAAGCCATGCTAGTATAGTATTGTGATAGTAATTAGAAACACTATCGAATTGCATATTTATAGTCATAACGATCGTGATTTAGATATACGGAGTAGATCGAGATGCAAAGGGATTCTATGGGGTAGATGTTACGAATTGTACAGTGTGAGATTTAAGTTAGGATGGATTAGTATCGATAGTATAGTTGTAAGAAATGGGACATAGAAAATGAATAACTTAGTGATAAAACTCGTTCTGGTTGGTGTTACCCTTTAATCGACCTTACTGCCATTTCTTTTCTGTTTATCGCCTATCGATGAAACTTTTATGAGAGATAGCCTCGTGAATTAGTGTTCATTTAGCGTTGGTTTCATACTTATATGATATACGGATTAGGAGTAATAAATGTTTTAGTAAGCTGTGGTTAGGAAGTTCCTATGCAGTGATGTTTTGACCAGCGATTTTATAAAATCCCCATTTAAATTGTACTAATAATTTTCGCATAATTCCAACTCCATCGATCATAAAATTCGCATATGTTTTCAAATTGATAAGTCCCTAAAAATCTTCATGTCTCAATATTAAATAATAAGTTTAGCAAACTGAGTTGTAAAATTCTTTAAAAATGGAATTCTTGTGCTTTAAACCTAATTCTTTTTCCCTATGTTTTTAATCTCCGTGTTTTATAAAAATAATATGAATCAAGTTTTAATCGAACGGTTATTTATTCGTGATCTTTGGAAGTTACAACGTGAAACATGACTTGTAAAATGTGTGTTCTAGGTTGAGTTTCATACAGTTGTTTGATTAATTCATGAGCCTTAGTAATGTGAATTTATAATGCTTTATATGACGATAGTAGCACGTATGTTCAGTAGTTATATATCTTAACAAGTGATAAAATTTAAACTTAGTTGATAACATTGTTGGCATGATAGCATGAGTAAAATTGGATAGCTTAATTTGATTCTTAATCGAGGGTGAAATGTTTATACGAGTCCAGTTGTTTGCATACTTTATATACATTTGGCATGTTGTAATGTCTCTGGGTGTGCATCATATTTGCATAGTGGTCGGATATATATATAAATATAAAACTATATTATCATATCTTGGTAAGTTGATTGCGTTAAAAGTTAATTGATTGTTCTAATATACTCGCATGAATAATTACAATAATTATGTCTAAATGTTTACACATGGATGATAGTAATGGGTATGTCTAAATGTTCACACATGTAGGATGCATCTAAGTTCTAATGTCTTTCATATGAGTTGTGTGCCAATAGTTATATCTATTACCTTCATCACATTAAATTATTTCAGTTGAACCTAAGTCTATAACATGATAATAAACAGTGAGCTATTTCTTATTGGATATGTTCGTTATTATATTGTCATAAAATGCTGAAGTGATTCTTGCAATTGTATGGGTGTAATATAAAGGAAACTGTTTGACATAACACGACAATTGGCATACCTATTTTCTCGAGTCGTTACTATCAATTATATTATAATAAAGATTGTTATGGTAACTATATTGACAATTATAATAGGATAACCCTTTGATGATTCACATGATATGCATTGGTTTATATGATAGTCGTTATAGTTACATTTAATTGAGCCTACGAGTTGCCTAATTATTCAAATCGTGCAAATCAAAGAAGTTATTCAAGTTGCTAATCTTTAATCATAGCTAGTGTTCTACAAGTATATGATGACAAATGTATATGTCTAAGTTATTTATACGATATCTTTTGTTTTGCTGAAAATGAGTATACTAAGTTGCTAGACACAATTGAAGGATATGGTTGCTAAAATGTGAAACATAGGGTGATATGGAAGTAATGTTGTCGTTGTCATAGATCATATGTAGTTACTTTTATTGGGAAACATGTTTTCAGAATTGATACCGTGCAAACAATTTTTTTATAATTTAAAATATGAATTATGAGTATGTTGGTAATTGCTTAAATTCATCGACCTAATTCGTGACCTAAACCAGTGAGTGAGTAAATGGTTGTATGGACATGTCAATAAGACCTTGTGATTGTGATAGATAGTAGTGGTAAATCTATTTCTGTGATATGTTTACAAATGTGGGAAGTTCTTAAATTGTTTTGTTGATTTTGCTCTTCGCTCGTTCATAAGTCTATAATTGATCATCAAATTTGTTTAGTTGTGAAACCGTGTAAGCCCTGGTTCCTTTCTTGTTGATTCTTTTAGGTTGATGTTGTGTTTTTAAGTTAAGCATGAGCTAGTAATAAATGTTACTTGTTGACAATCAGTTATTTCCATAATAAAACTTTGTTTCGACTTTAATGTTAATGCGCAATCTCTTATCTTGTGTTCTTTCCTGTTACACGTGGTTGAGAGTGATTTTGTTGCATATGTATATGAAAGTTGAAAGAGGTTACGAGGACGTAACCATATTTCTAGTTGGCTAGGATTGTAAAATCTTGATGCTTAATTTGCACTTGTTTGTAGGTTATAGTTGACCAAGTTGATGTTTAGTTGTGGGGTACCTATACAAATGAGTCCTATATGTTTTATTCCTACTTCTGTTAGTTGGTTGAGGTGAAAAAGGAGAGTATAGTTAAACTACTGGTATTGAGTTTTGAGTTGTGGGGCCTTTGTGCCGAGTTACGTTTGCGGTCCAGTGAGATCATGGTTATTGAGTTACTTGAGTTGGAGATCGTAATTTAGATGGAAGATGACGGTGTTCTCAGATGAATATTAGTTGTTATACATTTGTGTTCTCAGGTAGTTAGTGGTTGTAGTTAGTTGGGTTAAGTAAAAAAAAAAAAAAAACGAGCTAAACTTCGGGACGAAGTTTATTTTTAGGAGGGCAGAATGTAACATTTCGTATTTGTTATGTTTAATTGATGTGCCAAGTGTGTGTTAACCGTGTTAGGAATGCGTGACGTCCGTATGTGCGATATGCAATACCCTTCTTAGGTTTGAATACGGGAGCGAACTTCGGGACGAAGTTCATTTTAAGGGGGGAAGACTGTAATACCCCGTATTTTATTTTATATAATCAATTAAAACGGATATTATTATATATTAGTTATTATACAATTATATTACTAATTAAGTCGAGTTAATATTGAGTCGATAATTTCGTTAAGTTATTTACTTAACTCGCGTTGTATCGATCTAAGTTAATTAAGACGGCTTTTTATGAAATTCGAAATGTGAGCTAACCATTTGAGCTGGCCCAATAACTGTTCAGCCCAATTAAACCCTAAAGCCCAACTAACCCTATTTAACCCTAACCCTAACCCTAAACCTAATAGTACCCTACCCTCTACCCGCCTCCCTCCTACACTCCCTCAACCCGCCTCCCTCATTTTCAGCAACACCAACACCAGCTTTCACGCAAAACGAGAGAGAGAGAGTGAGCTTGGGGTGTTGGCGGCGCAGCAAGAATGAGCTAGGGACCATTTTCGACGGCCGTGGGTGGCCGTGGTGGCTGTTGTGGTGGCGGCAAGGTAAGCATTCAACTCCCTCCTCTGTTTTTCGCTTTAGTGTCGGGTTTTTGGAGGTTGTTGCGTGTCTTAGGGAGGTATTAAGGGTGGTTGTTGACGGGGTATATGGGTAGTGTGGTGAGTGGCGAGTAACTTGGTGGCTGTTGGGGTGGTTGTAGGTGGTTAGGGTGGCAGAAACAGGCGGTATCGATTAAGGGGGCAAAACGGGTTTTGGTTACGGTTTCAGGCGAGTTTTAGACGACTAGGTTTGGGGTGGCACCACCGTGGACTCGGGGGAGGTCGAAATGGTGGTGCCACGGTGTCTGGGTTCGTGAGCTGACGGCAAGTAGGATGGTGGTTATTTTGCAGGGGGTAGTTGTTGGTGACGGTGGTGGTAAGAGATAAACAGGGGGTGTTTGGTGAGGCTTGGCGGTGAACCAGGCCAGATGCCAGCCCTGGTTCGACTACTTGTGTGATCGACAGGTGGTGGTGGTTGTTGGTGGTGGGGTCGAAGTGGGGAGCAGGTCAGGTGGTTTTCGCGGTGGTATAGGTGGCGCGTGAGGAGAGTGGGTGCGTGTGAAGAGGGTAGTGTTGATGACGGGCTGTTTTGATTTCGAAACGGGTTTTTCATGAGTTTAATCGTTATAATTCGTTATTTGGTTTTATTCTTAGTTAATTAATTTAATTCCCGAGTTATTTAATTAATTAAAGACGGGTTAATGGAAAAGCTACTATATCGGGAAAGTCCATTTTAAGAAATTCTACTTTAGTAACTGTCTATTTTGAGAAGTTGGGTCAAATACTAATCGGGTATTTTAGCTATCAATTGGGCATAAGTTTGGTGTCGGGATTGTATTTCGGGAAAGCTTCTATTTTGGGAGATTTCTATATTTAGTAGTTAGTAATTATAAATATTATAATTGTTTTAGGTGACGGATTCGTGAAGGATCGATAATCAAATTCAATGCTTTACTTTCTGGACTGCTTAACTGCTTAATTGGAATTGCTGGCACTTTGAGGTAGGGAAATACACTTGTCCTATTATCGTTGTTGTTGAATTGTGTTGACTTGATTTCTGGTTGTTGATTTAAGTACGATTTATATATACGGAAGGTGATTGACTGAATTGATCATATTGAGTATGATATCGCAACATCGGGTAACTGGCATGATTTTATGATTTATCGATTCTATATATATATATATATATATATATATATATATATATATATATATATATATATATATATATATATATATATATATATATATATATATATATTGTGTTGCATTCATTTCTTTTGAGCATTCATATGCATTGGAGATGGAGAATGTTGTGGTGATGTGGTGCGGTGATGATGATGTTGTGATAAGGCCCAGGCGGGTTCTGCAGGACTTGCCCTGGTGTCCTCATTGTAGTAGTGGCGGATCGACTTCGGTCGATATATAGTCTACCGGGGATCGGTATGGTTGGGCGTTCCGGGGTATGAGATGTGTGTGATAAGTTGAGATGGAGATGGAGGTGACGGAGTATCATGCATATCACATTTTATTGTTTTATTGTTTTCCCTACTCAACCTCGTGGTTGACCCTGTGTATTCGTGAACACCTGTGATGAACCGTTTTATGGGGGAGCAGCGAGGTTTAAGAGATAGAACTGGAGCTGGATGGGCGTGAGACATTGGATCAGACGACTTAGTAGCTAGATCATCATCTAGAAAACTTTCACTTTTATTTATGTCAGTTCTTGTAATTTGAGTTAAAAAGAGGATTTGTAATAATTAAGTTAAAATATTATATAAATTGCCTTGGAGTTTAATTTGTTATTCACTACCTCGGGAAACCGAGATGGTAACAGTCCGTTTTATTAGAGAATGTCTTGACGAGGACTTCTTTTATAAACCAGGGTGTTACAACACTCATCTTAAATTTATGAAGATTGGTGCAATTGGATCCGATTTGGTGTTTTTGGCGAAAGAGAATGTGGTGGAGAAATAGTCGGATGTGGTGTCGGTTGTGGAGCAAAAATTGGACTAGTTTATGGCGAGTATTTGTGAAAAATTAGATGCTCAAAATAAGTTGTTTGCGGAGTTGGTCTCGGGTTTGGGTCAAGACACGAATGGAGCTTCGGGTTCGAAGGGTTCGGATCTTGCAGATGTCTTATCTTATTTGCATGGGTTGGAAGCTCGGATTGATGGTTATACCGTCATCAGGTACCAAAAATAAAATACCTAGTTACACTAATAGAAGCTAGGAGTAAGTAGGGTCGATCTCCACAGGGAGGCGGTCACTATCTACTTGTCTATTCGGTCTGTCTACGTCACAGTTGGGGGTTTTGAATTGAATAAAACTAAACTAAACAAGATTAAGGAAAGAGAATTAATGATAAGAGAAATTAATAAGAAAGAGATAAAACTAGGATGTCGGGTTATCAACGAATGTCAGTTAATTACAGCTAAGGTCACAGATTAGTCGATGTGTCGGTCTAAGGGGCAACGAATATCTCCTTCCGGTCTCAATTCGCCCTAAAATACTATTAGCTTAGCTTCCGCCCTCACTAAAGCATCAGGTCTCACCCCTTCCAACCTTCCGGTCCAGGTCAAGGCTTACCAAGGTTAAAAAGGCTAAATGCATCGATTCAAATAGCTAGATACAATTATAAGCAGTGATTAACAACAAAGACATAACAACAACAAACGATCTATAAACCTAATTAGCAATTAACATCGTTTCATTGACTCCCCTAGATCCTAGCAGGGTAATTAGCTAGACATAGATAAGGGAAAGGCAAGACCTAAAAGTAAAAGAATAAACAACATCATAAATTAAGAATAGAATAAGGAAAGAGAATTACTAAGGATAGTCCGGAAAAGTAGAGAGGAAACAGTGTCTAACAGAGGAAAGGAGAAAAGTAGCGTATGATGGTGTAGAGTAAGATACAAATGATGTCTGATGCTTTCCTATTTATAGGAAATAGGATTTTATATGACCTAAACACAAATTAAAGCTAAAAAGCCCGAGCCCATTAGAAAACAACTCGATCGAGCCATTTGAAACTGCTCGATCGAGCAAAAACAAGCTCAATCCTCTCGATCGAGTACGTTAGGTACTCGATCGAACACTTATCAAAAAGGCCCAATTCGATCGAGTGGAAAAAGGAGTCGATCGATCACAATTGTACTCGATCGAGTACTTTCCAGCGCACAATTCCTGCTTCGCGCACTGAACTTCAAGCGGTTGCCATTTCTTCGTTACTTGGGAAAACAGGGCGTTTCCGGTGGCGTTGGAAAGCTAAGAGGACAAGATTTCATATACAATTAGAATCACCTGAAAATCAGTTGTCAAACTTGAGATATGGCTCTTCAAAGTAGGCATAAGCAATTTGAAGTTCTTCCTTTGCTCGCCTAGCTAACTTACTTCTTTACGCATCTCAAAATAGTAGTCTTAAGGCTCCGACTCAACTCATCTCCTAAATGCATGCATAAGGACATGTTTTAGGCTTTTATGCTCCTTTCCGGTTCATACCTGTCAATAATACAAGAGAAACCAAAGTAGACAATTCGGGGGAATTTGTAGCTAAACACTACACAAAATGCATAGAAATGCGTGCAAATGAAGTACAAAATACTTATATAAAATACACGCATCAAATCTCCCCAAACCAAACCTTTGCTTGTCCCCAAGCAAATTAAATGCAAACTAATGGAACGGAAAAAGAAAGCTCAGAGCTAGCTTTAACTTGTCTACTTAAACCAATTTAATGCAGTCAAAAATTAATAGTCATAGCCACAGCAGTCAATACGCAAATGAATTATAAGATGTCCATAAATAAAGCTGACCTATCGACCTTGCCAGACCAACAAAATCGGACTCTCATGTGGTCACTCTTCTCTCATGAAGCAAAGGGTGAATTATATATGTATAAGAGAGAAAGAGAAACAGTCACTCACCTAAACTACGACCTACATAACATGCATGCAACAAAAATGATAGACGATTCATGTACTATGCATACACTCTAACCAACAATGTCCGTCACAGCCGAGGACTTACAAATAGTATGGGAAAGTGAGGCTACTGGTGAGAAAAGGCATAAGAGATTATGGAAATGTGGAGGTAAAGCGTCAAGCTAGTTCCTAAACAAGACCATATAGGACCATCCGAATCTCAACTAAATAAAGCACAAGTGCCCTTCATTGGCACACAACTCACTGTCCAAATACACTATCTCCTCAAAAATATATGAATAAAACGGAGAAGGGAGACCGTCCCAAGATGAGAATAAGCATATACAGTCTCTTTTTCAACCAACTCAATTCAATTTTCTGATTTTTTTTCTTTTGTTTTCACGTGTCATTCTCATTTTTCAGCATTATTTTTCTTTTTTTTTTTCTTTTTTCACACGTCTCATTTTCTTCTCTTTTTTTTTCCTACTCATTTTTCTACCAACTCCATACAGATGAAAACAGGCCAAACTCGCAACAAGGATGAATATACCACAAAAATCACTCTAAACTAGCTTGACAAGGCAGGCTTAATTTTGGGTGTGGCTAATGGGTCAAAAGGCTATATTTGGCTAACGTGGAGTTAAATAAGTGAAAAAAAATGAAAGAAAGGGAAATTTGCAAGCACCTCCTTGCATGTGACACCGACCACAAACCCGAATATATGCAATTGACAAGAAATCGAATTTCATAAATGTACAAAAGTAATCGACATGCTATGCAAGGAGTACTACTCTCAATTCCTAATGATCTGGTCATGAATGTCACCAGTTATAAGGCTCTAAATCTCAAAAATTGTAAAGTAGGTTGCCAAATTATCAGGTCAAGTCTTCACAGTCAGCTTAATTTTTGACATTAACTCGTAGATATGCGCAGGACTCAGCTAATAACTATCAATTAGATGCAAGGCTTAAGTAAAAATGACAAGTTAAAGTGCAATTTCATCACGGAAATCAACCATTCCGACTCAACATATATGCTAAAATAAACGTGAATTTTTTTATTCTTTTGAGTTTTTTTTTTTGATTTTTATGGGAATAAACAAGAAATGCATACGGAAATTAAACGTGATAACAGAAATGCAATAAAAACAAGATGCAGACACATATATGGATGCATAACCTCACCAAAGCAAACCGTACAATGCCCTCATTGTACCCAAAAATAAGGAAAGGAAATGCAAACTAAAAAGGAGAGAGTGAAGCTGTAGAAAACTTATAAGATAACGCGAAGTAGGGACCTCCCCAAACCAGCCAGCAATATGGGAGGTCGCTAACAGCTGCACAGTAGCGTCATAAGAAGCGAATCAGAACAAATATACTCGATCGAAGAAGCAAAGAGGCCTCGATCGAATTGTCATTATCTGTGGTTGCTCAATCGAGAAGGAGAAGCATTCGATCAATGGAGGTAAATACTCGATCGAGTAAAATGATACTCGATCAAGAGCTCTGTATTGTGCGTACTCTTGGACGACAGTATGAATGAGTAAAATGGTACTCGATCGAGTAAAATGGTACTCGATCGAGTAAAATTGTTCCGCATAGTCTATGGTTCGAAGACCAATTATTACACACAACTGAAATGTTTTAACAAAACAACTAAAAATAAATATCTGGGTTGCCTCCCGGGTAGCGCTAGTTTCAGTCAGGTCCCAGCTCGACCTTCTTTTCTTCGAGCCTCTCTAATTTAGCCTGGTCAAAACAGCTCAAAGCGCGCAGCAACCGATCAAATAGTTGCGCATGTGCTACACAAAACTGTAAGTAGCACCATAGTAGAATAATGATATAGGAAATTGAAATATACCACCATTTAAGCCTAACAAGTTTCCTATGACAGCTCCTAAATTATCCACAAAATAAAAGAGCTCAGGAGCAATTAACAATAATCTAAGGCACCGCTTCAGTTTAACAAATTTGTGATGACAAGTATGGTGAAAAACTATTAAATTGTTTGTCCAACTGGGAGAGGGTAGAGCATCGGAAGAAGAAAAAATAGGAGTCATATGAGATAGCGTACTATTAATACCAACAATAATAAAATTATCGTTAACTACCTCAGGTTGGTTGCTCTCAAAGTCAGAATCATTGACAAAAGAATATGTTACCTCTTCCGTGCTAGGAGAAATCACCGACTCAGCTGTCTTCTCGTTACCCTCCTCTGTGGGTTTCGTCTCGTAAATCGCAGCCTCAAGCGCATCCAGCTCGGCTTTGAAAAGGGGAGATTCACCATAACCATTGTCAAATTTAAAATTGTCATCCAAAATGAACCAAGATGACGTTGCATTGCTCCCCATAGCCAAACTAGTCGATCGAGTAAAAATAGTACTCGACCGAGAGCTTACCTCCTGAATTTCACTCGATCGAGTACATGAAACAGCTCGATCGAGGACTTCCTCATAATAGCTATTCGATCGAGTAGAATATTCTGTTCGATCGAACACTTCTTCTGATAATCTACTCGATTGAACACTATTACTAGCTCGATCGAGTGATTTCTCTAGTGCAGCGCAGAAATCTTCGTAACTTGCTTCATTTTCGGATAGATAATCACATTCTGAGTCATATAAATCATCAGTAGCGTCAGGCAACTCGAGTCCTCCATGGGAAATACGACTCTCGGTGTAGCTATAGTATACCTTCTCTGGTTGCCTAATATTCGACTCAGCAGCTAGCTGAGCTATTTGAGACTCCAGCTCAATGAATTGAGCTTCTTTACGTCTATCGTCTTCTTACAGTCGGAATGCAAGTGTCTTAACCAAAGATTTCAGCTCAGCAACGGCTCCTTTCTGTTTATCGGGAGGAGGAGCTTTGACAGGGCAGTCGTATACCTATCAAAAATAACCAACTGGCTCTAACTAATATAGCTAGGGAAGTCGGGTCGATCTCCACAGGGAGATGGGAAAATGTCAGCTTTTTCTAAGTTCGTTATGGTAACCAAATTGGGGGTTTAAATTGGGTTGTTGTTCTAAACTAATAAGGATGAGAGAGAGAAAAGGCAGAGAAAAAGGATTAAACAGATAAGGAAAAACAGCTAAGACAGACGGTTCACCATGATCATTCAGTCAAGTAATCTAAGTCTCAGGTTAATGCAAGTATGGTCTGAGGAGCAGTGAATATCTCCTTCCGGTCTCAATTCGCCCTAAAGCACAGATAGCTTAGATTCCACCCTCACTACAGTGCCCTAATGTTCGCTACGAGTCTCACCCTTTCCAACCTTCCGGTCCAGGTCAAGGTTTACAATGATAAAAATGTCTAATTGCGTCGACTCAATTAGACAGATACAATTAACTGTAGCTGTGACACCCCTCGATAGGGCATCAAATTTAAAGCGGAAATTACGAGATTTTTAAAACCTTTAAAGGTTTAAAGTGTGAAATCCACCATAAGTGATCAAACGAAAATGAAAAGTAAGATGAATAAGTTTTACAATTAAAAACGAAGTGCGTTGGGGAAAAGATATCCCACGAATAAACACAAGTCTAACGATAGGTGAGTCTAAGCAAACTATAACTAAGGTCCAAGGTTCAACGTTCTCGCTAGCTCACACGTCTTCCCCATAATCTGCATCACGAACCTGTCATTCATGTAAACATGAACGCCACAGTCAGTGGGGAGTAACTCAGGGTTCTCCCAGCCACAATATGTCAAAATGCACATAAGCAAGAACTTAATTAAACATATTGATCATGCATCATACTTGAATAATATGAACAAGGGAATATAAACGATAATCATAATGAGATAGGCACATTGCATTCTTAATGAGATAGGCATGGCACATTATATTAAACATGCATTCAAGGTAACCCCAAACATGGATATGAGATTAGGCATCGAATCATAGGAAGAAGGTAAACAACGGATCAATTGAATAGAAAATACATGGATGGAAACCAATAGCCATTACTTGAAAACCTCTTAACAACCATAGCACGGGACGTGGCTACTAATGTCACATTCATACTTATGGCTTGCATCTCACCATAAGAACGGATGGGAACATCAATCCCGGCGATCATATCGCAACTAGGGGCTTGCATCTCACCACTAGTATCCGATAGGACCAAGACTCTCACAAACAATCATAGAAGACGTGCACTCTCGTATATAAGAACACGCCAATGACCGTAACAAGCAAGACATTTACAAAGCTTTGACTCAAAACAAGACAACCCCTAGACTCCAACCTCCTGGTAGGACGACGATCATAATACGGTCCTAGTCTAAAACCGCCAGACTCTCGGGATGGACGACACCCGATTCGACATACAATCCCAAATCGTATCCAAGACTCGATCCATGACACCTAGCCGTGCCCCAAGGTCGAGTAACCCCAAATCGGAACAATGGTACCTAGCCGTACCCCAAGGTCCGAAGAGGCGGAAGGAAGATAGCCCAACTCGAAAACAATGGCACCTAATCGTGACCCAATGTCCGAGGGCAAATAAATGAGGAATGTCGAGTAGTCACACAATGTAAACCGTCACACTCCGGTCACAAATACGAGTAACAATAGTTGCATGATTATAACGTCAATAAGTCTTATACTAACCAATTACCGATACGGAAGAAGATACATGCATAAACCATTGATTATTAGAGGTTACAAGTGAAAAGAGGCATACGGGGGCTCCCAGTGGGTGAGGTGTACCGGCCGCCAAGCCACCGGGCCGGGACAACATGCCAAAGTCAAAATTTAAATAAAACTTAAAGTGCACTCCCGCCCGGTCAAGAGACCGCCGCGATCACCCGGGTGGGACTACTGACCAAATTTCAAAAACTCATAAAACCTTGATGCACTCCCAGTGGTCAAGAGGGCCAGCACGCATCACCCTACGGGAATACGCCCAAACTCAAAATCACCTAAAACCTTGAGTGTACTCCCAGCCGGTCAGTCAGAGACCGGCCGCCGATCACCCTACTGGGACTACTGAGCTTACTAAAATATGTCCAAAACTTACAGAATCTCCCAGTGGTCAAGAGACCGCCCGCCATCACCGGTGGGACTACAAACACACGGGTTCAATGCAAAACACTTCCAAACCATTTGAAACCAACAAAAATTGTTTCCCATCAATTGTTTACGTATCCTAGCATGATTCTAACTCGGAAAAACAACATATTTGAGCATGTGAAAGGGTAATTTCGGATTCAAGAGATGTAGCATGAGATTTTCATCCAAACATGTGAGAATTGCAAACAAGCATGATATTCAACATCCAAATTAGCACCAATCATGAAAGATACAACTTTTAACATTCATATGAGATTATAACTACATAAAACCACACAATTTTAACATAAAAGTCGAGTAACCCATCACCGTTACCTTTTTGCACTTCAATCTTCTAAAGACTCGTCAATGATGTAGCTATCCTCCTCCGGGTTGTCCAAGTTCTCCCTAAACACAAAAATAAAGGTATTAAGTCAAGAATCCACATCCTTGTAAGATGAAAATTTCGAAATAGAGGAAAAGATGGTGACTTTCTTACTTAGAAAGAAGGGAAATGAGAAAAGGAAGAGAATGGCGCGAAAAGGAACGAGATTGGTGAAGAGTTGAGTGAGTTATGGTGATTTTAGGGTTGAGAGCAAAGGGTTTAACAATGGTGGAGTGTTTGTTGAGGAATTTCAGAAATTAGAATGAGGGAGATGAAGTTGTGAGGGTTTAGTTGAGGGTTTTGTGTAGAGAAAAGAGGGGAAAAAGGCCCATGAGTCAAGATAAGCCCAATAACTCAAAATGAGTCGGTATCCACTAGAATTTTCGTCCCAAGTCTACTATAACTCGAGACGGAGAATAATATTATTAAAATCTACACTATCATTACCGTTACACGGCTAAGACGATATTTTATGAAAATAAGCTTTAAATAATAATTATTTAATAAAAATTACTTAAAAGTTTATTTAAAAATATAGGAAAGCGCGGGGGTGTTACAATCATCCCACCTTTTAAAAAGTTTCGTCCTCGAAACTTGAAAATAGAAGTGGAAAGTCATATATAAAAATAAAACCGGAGTTTTGAAATCGGTAACCAAAACATTAAAAGGTTACTTATCGAAAAAATCAAAATCCTTTCAAAAGTTTCAAATAAAATTTTAAAACAACGATTCTCATCAAAGGAACGGAAATGCTCTCGTTGCGCATTCAAGAACATCACATTCCAAATCGAAGATATGGTCAAAAGCAATTCATTTGTATAAATTGAAAATCAAAATATTTTCAAAAACATTAATGAAGAGTTTTCAAAAGTATAAGTCTCATTCATGGAACGAAATTGCTCTTGTCGTGCACACAAGAACGCTAACTTTCCAAGTCAAAGACAAATTTAAAACAAAAATCATTCGCCGACAAGCGTAGAACAAGTTATTAAACGTTTCAAATAACGAGTTCTAACATCCGATCAACGTTAAAATCAAAAGAAAAAGGCAATTCACTCAAATTTTCTTTTGCCAAAGTCAAATTAGAGATAAAGGTTTCACTTTTAAACTCAAAAGGAAGTCAAATTTCCGAAAATATATAATATCAAACTCTGACAAAGAAATCATAAGTAGATCAAGGTTAGTTAGAAATTGAGCAAAGTTAAAAGTAACTCGGGTTTAGCAATTAAAATCAATAAAAGGAGTTATACTTATAGAACAAAAGGAGAGCTAAATCAAATTTTCATTTTTGAACTCTTAAAATAGGTAGGGTTTAGTAAAAGTAACATAAACTTTTAACAATGGATCAAAAGTGGTAGCTTGAAATGTTTAGAAATTTTATGAATTGAAAAGTAACTTAGATATCATGAAAACAAGATACGCTAAGAGGGTTCAAACTTAACCAACAAAAGAGCTATGATGAACTTCCTAGGAGAAGAGTTGAAATCGAATCTACAAGGATATCAAAGATAGAGTTTCACAAGTTACGAGTATCACATTTAAAGGAGGAGCGCGATGAAGCGAAGGAGAGAGGTATGAACGGAAATACTTATGCTTAGGGAAGGAAGGAATTTAAACAACAAGGAAACGCCGTAAAGTCAAATCTCGAATGACAACACGATCCTAGACGGCTTCTAAAACTCCCTAATAAAGTAAATCTCACAACCATATTACCTCCAAGGATCACTCAAGATAACTTACGTCACTCTACATCTAAGCTATTCTATGAAACAAGGTACTTCACCACATTTGCGATTCCATAACTCTCAAATATAAATCATCTACAAACGATTTCCATGGAACAAGATCAAAACTACTAAAAGAGTTATACACATAACCAACTATCGACTACTAGGAGTTCTCACTATGGTAAAATCCTAAATCAAGGTCAAAATCTCAAGGTCTTTATACTTTCTAACACTCCAAACTAAAATCTTATTCACGCCCGAATTCACAAGCATAGATGATCACATTCCCCAAATCATAAAGACCACCAACCCAAAAAGTAAATAGGTTTGTCATACAATTTTTCCCTACCCAACTCAACTCAAGTTCCGCTAATCCAATTTTGACAAAATCAAGGTTCATAAAGAATCCTCAAAGAGCATCTCACTCACTTTACAACGTAGCCAACAAAGCCATCACTCCACTAAAGAAACAAAGGGTAATAACTAGGTCAAGAAATGATAGGAAATTTCAAAGGGATACATGAACATGGCGAGGTGTGAGATTAAACGAGTCAACTAATAAAGATAACTAGTTAACGCCAACAAGAGATATTAGAATTAGAGAGGTATTCAAGGCAAGGAAACGACAAGTAACTTTTATACTTAAGAATTAAATCTAATCAAGGTGTGAACGAAGGGAAGGAAGATGATTAAAGACACGAAGGGGGATTTCAGGGCTTAACCCATACGCTTCATAAGACTTAAGGTTCTCTCTAACAAGGTCACACCTATTAGGATATTGTACCATCATAACAAAACGACCAAATTCCAAAACAAGGGTCAAGGCAATTCATCTCATTCCTTATATGCAAGTCTCTCTTCAAGGATTACACCTCTATGGCTGATCAAGGTAAAAATAAACGCTCGCTTAAGGGTTGATACATTGGTTAGATTCATTGTTCACCTATCCTATCACATATTAGGATATCCCTAAAGTAAGTCTACCACTCAAGTATAACAACGTCTCTTTATCTCAAGTTCTCGACACAACCTCGATGTTTTAAAAACCAAAGAACGAATTAACAAAGACTTCTCAACCAAATTCTTCAAGGGAAAACTAATATCAAATCACATCACCATTCTATTTGGGACCTTTAACATCTAAGAATGGGTTCTATTCAAGGCTTCTATCATAAATCTATCTCATATTCTCCTAAGGTGACGACGCTCAACCTACTAAGCTTTCAAATCCCAAACATAAACAACAAAGCCAAGTTCTATAACTTTAATCACATAGGCAACTTATTCCTGACACGAAGAATCCACCAATCAATTATACTTACTTAGTCAAGGAACTAGGTATAAGAATCACTAAGTATTTATCATCACCTTACCTAAGTCTTTTCGACATCCCGACCTCTCAAACTGGGGTTAAGGGTCAAAACACAAACAAACTCCACAAAAGCCAACTTATCCGACCGAGTTAACATTCCATAAGGCAAAGATGAAGGTATACACGAGGGGCATTATAAGGAGAAAAGGTACAAAGACAACTCCTAAGATATGGAATAAGAGTTGCGAAAGGCATAGAAGCACACAGATAAGGGAATATGACAAGGCACTCAAAGAGAGGAAGGTATCTTCGAGACGGTAAGGAAATCCTTCAAGAGAAAGAGTTCCTTAAGCAAGATGTTATGGAAGGAGAAACAAAAACATGGGATAGGTCGGGCGGGTACCAACCTAGCTTCCAAGGTAAAGCAAAAGAGAGTTTAGAAAGGAGGGATGAGCATCACGGGATAAAAGTAAGGAAAGGTGGATCAAGGATAGAAAACACACCCATAACGGTGTCGGGAGGAACGGTGGTTCCGACTTGATTCTCGACAAGAATGACTCTTCTTGGCTCGGCTTCCGGAGCATGAGGGAGAGGAGGAGGGATAGTCTTCTTCTCGGGCAATTCTGAAGAGATGTCCAGGGCTTCTTGCAATGGTAACATTTCAAGGGCATATCATAGCATCCAATCCCGGGGTGATAAGCTTGCCCACACTTGAAGCACTTGCGGTTCTCCTTAAGCCTATTAGTAGATGTAGGTACTTGTCCTTTCGGCTCTTGCACTACTGGCTCTTGTCCTCCATGGTCTTGTACTCCTTGTCCTTGGACTCTCGGCACCAACCTCTTCTTGCTAGAAGACGACGAGGGTGAGGGCACAGATGGCCTCTTGCCACGGCGGTTAGAGCGATGATTAACTTGAGCATTGGCATTTCGTTGATTCCGAAGAATTAGAGTAAGAGCTTCCATGATAGTATTCTCCACCTTGGTTGGTCGTACCATCTTCTCAAGACTCCAAAAAATCAATCATGTTAGCACCTAACAAATAGCATACACAAAGAGACTACCAACTTAGGTCCTTAGTTCTACCCATCTCTCATTCATTATTCAAGGTCAAGTTCAATGTTAAATTCGGGGTGCACGTGTGTGCGTCGGGAGCAACATATGCTCTGATACCAACTGTGACACCCCTCGATAGGGCATCAAATTTAAAGCGGAAATTACGAGATTTTTAAAACCTTTAAAGGTTTAAAGTGTGAAATCCACCATAAGTGATCAAACGAAAATGAAAAGTAAGATGAATAAGTTTTACAATTAAAAACGAAGTGCGTTGGGGAAAAGATATCCCACGAATAAACACAAGTCTAACGATAGGTGAGTCTAAGCAAACTATAACTAAGGTCCAAGGTTCAACGTTCTCGCTAGCTCACACGTCTTCCCCATAATCTGCATCACGAACCTGTCATTCATGTAAACATGAACGCATACGATCGATGGGAGTAACTCGGGTTCTCCCGGCCCACAATATGTCAAAATGCACATAAGCAAGAACTTAATTAAACATATTGATCATGCATCATACTTGAATAATATGAACAAGGGAATATAAACGATAATCATAATGAGATAGGCACATTGCATTCTTAATGAGATAGGCATGGCACATTATATTAAACATGCATTCAAGGTAACCCCAAACATGGATATGAGATTAGGCATCGAATCATAGGAAGAAGGTAAACAACGGATCAATTGAATAGAAAATACATGGATGGAAACCAATAGCCATTACTTGAAAACCTCTTAACAACCATAGCACGGGACGTGGCTACTAATGTCACATTCATACTTATGGCTTGCATCTCACCATAAGAACGGATGGGAACATCAATCCCGGCGATCATATCGCAACTAGGGGCTTGCATCTCACCACTAGTATCCGATAGGACCAAGACTCTCACAAACAATCATAGAAGACGTGCACTCTCGTATATAAGAACACGCCAATGACCGTAACAAGCAAGACATTTACAAAGCTTTGACTCAAAACAAGACAACCCCTAGACTCCAACCTCCTGGTAGGACGACGATCATAATACGGTCCTAGTCTAAATCTGGCCAGACTCTCGGGATGGACGACACCCGATTCGACATACAATCCCAAATCGTATCCAAGACTCGATCCATGACACCTAGCCGTGCCCCAAGGTCGAGTAACCCCAAATCGGAACAATGGTACCTAGCCGTACCCCAAGGTCCGAAGAGGCGGAAGGAAGATAGCCCAACTCGGAAACAATGGCACCTAATCGTGACCCAATGTCCGAGGGCAAATAAATGAGGAATGTCGAGTAGTCACACAATGTAAACCGTCACACTCCGGTCACAAATACGAGTAACAATAGTTGCATGATTATAACGTCAATAAGTCTTATACTAACCAATTACCGATACGGAAGAAGATACATGCATAAACCATTGATTATTAGAGGTTACAAGTGAAAAGAGGCATACAGGGGGCTCCCAGCCGAGGGTGTCTGGCCGCCGGCCACCGGCTGGGACAACATGCCAAAGTCAAAATTTAAATAAAACTTACAGTGCACTCCCAGCCGGTCAGTAGACCGGCCGCCGGTCACCCGGCTGGGACTACAGCCAAATTTCAAAAACTCATAAAACCTTCAGTGCACTCCCAGCCGGTCAGTAGACCGGCCGCCGGTCACCCGGCTGGGAATACGCCCAAACTCAAAATCACCTAAAACCTTCAGTGTACTCCCAGTCGTGAGTGCCAAGACCGCCGCCGGTCACCCTACTGGGACTACAGCTTACTAAAATATGTCCAAAACTTACAGAATCTCCCCCCGGTCAAGAGATGGGCCACGGCCACCCTACTGGGACTACAAACACACGGGTTCAATGCAAAACACTTCCAAACCATTTGAAACCAACAAAAATTGTTTCCCATCAATTGTTTACATATCCTAGCATGATTCTAACTCGGAAAAACAACATATTTGAGCATGTGAAAGGGTAATTTCGGATTCAAGAGATGTAGCATGAGATTTTCATCCAAACATGTGAGAATTGCAAACAAGCATGATATTCAACATCCAAATTAGCACCAATCATGAAAGATACAACTTTTAACATTCATATGAGATTATAACTACATAAAACCACACAATTTTAACATAAAAGTCGAGTAACCCATCACCGTTACCTTTTTGCACTTCAATCTTCTAAAGACTCGTCAATGATGTAGCTATCCTCCTCCGGGTTGTCCAAGTTCTCCCCTAAACACAAAAATAAAGGTATTAAGTCAAGAATCCACATCCTTGTAAGATGAAAATTTCGAAATAGAGGAAAAGATGGTGACTTTCTTACTTAGAAAGAAGGGAAATGAGAAAAGGAAGAGAATGGCGCGAAAAGGAACGAGATTGGTGAAGAGTTGAGTGAGTTATGGTGATTTTAGGGTTGAGAGCAAAGGGTTTAACAATGGTGGAGTGTTTGTTGAGGAATTTCAGAAATTAGAATGAGGGAGATGAAGTTGTGAGGGTTTAGTTGAGGGTTTTGTGTAGAGAAAAGAGGGGAAAAAGGCCCATGAGTCAAGATAAGCCCAATAACTCAAAATGAGTCGGTATCCACTAGAATTTTCGTCCCAAGTCTACTATAACTCGAGACGGAGAATAATATTATTAAAATCTACACTATCATTACCGTTACACGGCTAAGACGATATTTTATGAAAATAAGCTTTAAATAATAATTATTTAATAAAAATTACTTAAAAGTTTATTTAAAAATATAGGGAAAGCGCGGGGTGTTACAGTAGCGATTAACAACAAAGACTACACAAGCATTAACCTAATATGGCAACTACTATTCCTTAATAATCATGGATCCCCTAGCCTTAGCAAGAGGGAATTAGCTATGCATCACCATTGTATCAACAACAATAACATATAAATGATAGAAATTAAACATTATAATAAGAATAAGAGGGAAACAAAATAAGCAATTGCAAAATAATGGATGAGGGAAATTAAAAGCACTAATTGTATTAAGAATAAGAACAAGAATCAAAAAGGGAGTAATAATACCGAATACAAGTCGAATCCCAATAGCAAAAGGGTAGAAGGAAAGTAAAATCAAGAAGCAATAGAAGTTTTTCTAGTGAAAAGTGAATGAGGAAGAGTTACGCAGTCTACTATATTAGTAGTATACGAAAATCCTTATCTAAACCTAATCCATAACTAAATTACAAAAGCCCATAAGAAAATAGGCGGAAAAACTCTATTACAGGCAGAACCACTCGATCGAGTGGAAATAAACCACTCGATCAAGTAATTAAGCGTCAAACCCCTCGATCGAGTGGAAATAAACCACTTGATCGAGTGACTCCTTGTATTGCCTACTTGATTGAATACTGAGATTGCTCAATCGAGTAACCTTCAGTATATAAAGCATTCGATCGACTAGAAAAGTAGTCGATCGAGCTATCTTGGTACGTTCAGGCACTAAACACCTTCCGAAACTAGCTCACGCGTCTTCAAAGTGATAGATTCCAAGCTCCGGCTCCTTGTTCTCCATAAATGCATGCAAATAGGACGAGTTTAGGCTCGATTTATCTCCTCTTTGGGTTATTCCTGCAATTTACATAAAATGAACCAAAGTAGAATATTCGGGGGTATTTGTAGCTTGATGCCACGTAAATAATACGGAAATGCGTGTAAAAATGAGGTAAAAACCTTATATAAAATACACGCATCAAATCTCCCCAAACCAAACCTTTGCTTGTCCCCAAGGAAACTATGAATGCAACTAAGCATAAACAGTGGAACGGGACCAACACATCAGCTACAAATCACCCACCAAAACCAGTTTAATGCAACAACTAACAAAGTGGCAAATGATAAGTGCAAACGAGTTAAATCATTATTTCAAACTTACTGAATCGTCGACCTTGCAAGACTCAAAAGATATCGGACTCTCACGGGTCGCTCATCGCTCAAGTGTAGACACGAGGTGAGTATATATGTGAAAGATAGAAAGAAGTAAAGACACTCACCTAACTCGACCTATAAGAACATGTATGCAGTTAACATGAATAAAGTCTCTACAACCGTACATACGCATTCCAACCATACTAATGACCAAGACACATGCCGAGGAATTATATTTGGGTAAGTGAGGTAATGGGTAAGAAGGGGCTAAGATGAATTTGGATATGTGGGGTTAATAGCCAGGCTGACAACAACGAATCCAAATATTGAACCACGTCCCAACTTCGTACTCAATCAAACAAATCAAAATGGTGCCAATTCAATGCACTCAACTCACAATACACCAAAAGCTTGTCAACTCCCCATAAAATATAAGTAAAAAATGGGAGTGAAAATCATTATACAATTTCTCAATTCTCTGCACATGATTTTTCTTTTCTTTTTCATATTTCCATTTTTTTTTCATTCTTCTCTTCTTCTTTTTTTTTCATTTTCATCCATCATTTTTTTCTTTCATTCCCTTCAATTCTTCCACCATCTCCTGAATTCAGATAAAAGTAACCAAACTGCAGTAAAGCATTCCAAACAGCTACTCATTACTAGCTCGGCTAGGGTAGGAAAAATTATAGTATGTAGCTAAAAGGACAAAAGGCAATTTGGTTATGTGGGGCTCATGGGTAGAATGAAATAAAGGGGAACTGCCTCTCCTAACATGTGTCACCATCCACAGACCGAATGCATACAGGTATTAAGAAGACTAGACTCATGCTTATGCAAATTGATGTTACATGCCTTACAGAGAGTACTACTCACATCCTAAATGAAACCGGCCATGAATGTCACCAGTTTATAAAGCTCTAACCTCAGAATGTAATGTAGCTTGCCGATATGTGAGTCAAGTCTATTTGTTCAGATAGGAGAGAAACAAAAGCTCGTAGATCATGCACATAATCAGGCCAACTATATGTCAAAGGAAATGCAAGGCTAAGGTAAGGATTCAATGTAGCGTCAAAGTTCAAACGTTCCGACTTATATTAAACGTGAAATTTTTTGAAATTTATGTGATTTTCGAATTAAAAGCGACAATGCATGCGAAAATAAATAAACGTGCAAACGAAAATGCAAGAAAATATGCAGACACAGATATGGATGCATACCTCCCCAAACCAAACCGTACAATGCCCTCATTGTACCAAAGATAGGGAAAGAAATGCAAATTAAGGAGAGAAGGATAAGTGGAGTCGGAAGACTTACAAAACGTCATGAAGAGGGACCTCCCCAAACCGACCATGAACATGGGACGTCTAAATAAGTCAAGCAGTAGCTCAACAGACGAAAAGTAACGGCTGGAAGATGAAACCACTCGATCGAGTGGATTGGAATAGCTCGATCGAGTGAAATGGCATCAAAAGGTGCTCGATCGAGCAAATTGTTACTCGATCAAGTGATCCGGGTTATGCAGCTTATCGATCGAGTACTAAAATCACTCGATCGAGTGAATATGATCTCAAAAGTGCTCGATCGAGTAGAAAAACTACTCGATCGAGTGACTGTACCTGCAGAACACGTATCAAAAGCAAGGAAAATACATAGGGTTCATAAAAAAGTGTCTAAAGTTCAATAAAAAGTTAAAGGCAAATAAAAAGTTCAACAAAAATACAATAAAACAGTCCAGGTTGCCTCCCGGAGAGCGCAGGTTTAAGAGGTCCCGCATGACCTTTTTGGCATCAATTAACTGGCGCTTCTAGCTCGTCGAAGTACAGGACTTCAACATGATTATCTGCTTTATTTGCCTCGTGATAATGCTTCACATATTGCCCATTCACCTTGAACCGATTTCCCTCGGGACCTTCTAGCTCAACGGATCCATATCTAGTAACAGCTGTCACCGTATAAGGACCACTCCACCTGGACTTTAGCTTGCCAGGAAACAATCGCAGTCGGGCATTAAACAGCAGCACCTTTTGCCCGACATGAAACTCCCGAGGTAGAATTCTTTTGTCATGCCATCACTTCGTCTTTTCTTTATAAATGCGCGAGCTATCATAGGCGTTAAGCCTAAATTCTTCCAACTCATCTAGCTGCAAAAGACGATTCTGACCACACAACATAGGATTAAAGTTAAGCTCTCGAATTGCGCACCAAGCCTTACATTCCAACTCAACAGGTAAGTGACATGATTTCCCATAAACTAACCTATATGGTGATGCACCAATTGGTGTCTTAAAGGCAGTTCTGTAGGCCCATAATGTGTCTTCTAATTTAAGACTCCAGTCCTTCCGTGATTTAGAAACTACCTTAGACAAGATCTCTTTCAACTCGCGATTAGAGACCTCAACATGACAACTAGTTTGGGGATGATACCCCAAACCACGCCGGTGTTGGACACCAACTTTAGACATAATAGAAGTTAGTTTCTTTTCTTTAAAGTGCATTCCCCCATCACTAATGACGACCCTAGGGACACCAAATCGGGGAAATATGACCGTTTTAAACATTTTTATCACGGTCTTGGCATTACAATAAGGTGAGGCAATTGCCTCAACCCATTTCGACACATAATCTACAGCCACTAAAATGTACCTGTTACCTTTACTAGACGGGAACGGTCCTTGGAAGTCAATGCTCCAGACATCGAAAACCTCAACCTCTAAGATACCATTTTGTGGCAACTCATGTCTCTTTGAAATGTTCCCTGATCGTTGGCAAGCATCACAGGCTGAAACAAAAGACTTAGCATCAGCAAACAAAGAAGGCCAGTAAAAATCAGACTGAAGTACCTTAGCCACGGTGCGCGATGGATCGTGGTGACCACCATAGAAAGAGGAGTGACAGCCTTCCAGGACTACTTTGGCCTCCCACTGCAGAATACACCGTCTGTAGAGACCGTCTGCATATTCCTTAAATAAATAAGGATCGTCCCAAAAATACTGCTTAGTGTTATACAGAAAATGCTTCCTCTGCTGATGAGAAAGGTCATGCGGCAGCTTGCCACTGACAACGAAGTTAGCTATATCTGCATACCAAGGCTCTTGGTTAACAATAGATGATAATACAGCAAATAACGTATCGTCAAGGAAAGAATCATCAATAGGTAAAGAATCTTCCCCTTCTTGTCGTGACAGATGATCAGCTACAACGTTCTCAGCTTCTTTCTTATCTTTAATCTGCAAATCAAACTCCTGAAGAAGGAGTATCCATCTCAATAGCCATGGTTTAGCCTCCTTCTTAGCAAGGAGGTGCCTCAGAGCTGCATGGTCAGTAAAAACAGTAACTTCTGACCCAATCAAATAAGAACGAAATTTCTCTAAGGCATAAACTACAGCTAGTAGCTCTTTTTCAGTGGTAGTGTACTTCACTTGAGCCTCATCCAGAGTTCGGCTCGCATAGTAAATTATATTTAAAGCTTTGTCTTTCCTTTGTCCTAGCACCGCTCCTAGTGCATAGTCACTGGCATCACACATTATCTCAAACGGCAAGTCCCAGTCGGGAGGCTGTATGATCGGCGCAGAGACTAAAGCCTTCTTTAACCTGTGAAAAGCAGAAAGACACTTATCAATAAACACAAAAAGGGCGTCCTTAAGTAGCAGCTGTGTAAGTGGTTTAGCAATTTTTGAGAAATCCTTGATAAACCGGCAATAGAAGCCGGCGTGGCCAAGGAAACTCCTCACCCCCTTAACATTAACAAGAGGTGGTAATTGCTGAATCACTTCCACCTTTGCTTTATCAACCTCTATTCCCCTATCAGAAACTAAGTGCCCTAAGACAACTCCCTCGTTGACCATGAAATGGCACTTCTCCCAGTTAAGCACGAGATTAACCTCGATGCAGCGCTACAACACTTTATCAAGGTTAGACAGACAGTTAGAAAAATCACTTCCATAAACACTGAAATCGTTCATGAAAACTTCCATAATAGACTCGATAAACTCTGAAAATATCCCCATCATGCACATTTGGAAGGTGGCAGGGGCATTACATAAACCAAAAGGCATCCTGCGATAAGCAAACACGCCTTAAGGACAAGTAAATGTAGTCTTATCTTGATCGTCTGGGTGAATAGGTGTTTTGACAGGTTTTTTACTGATCTAGAGCGTCCTGCCAGGGATTTATATGTAGGGTGATCTAACTCGAATAACTCGCCTGATTGGTATAATTAAGTGTAAAACAATCTAATAAACAATGACACAAAGATATTTATACGTGGAAAAACCCTGGGAATAAGGGAAAAAACCACGGGCACCAAGCCAGGAGTGATTGTTACTATGGTTTTAGATAGCCTGACAGAGTATTGTTATATCAGGCGTGACAGGCGAATATATAGCTTAAGAATACAAATAATACAAGTAAAAGTGAGGGTATATCTGATCTCTTTCTCATCTTCTCTTCCTTTCTATTTATAAGTGATTTCTTCCTTCCTCTTATGCCGTTTAGGTTTTCCTGGTAAATAGGGAATGTGCCCTATTTACCCGGAGGTGGTTGCCTCTTTCTTAGCCGTTGTTTTGACTGCTTCCTTTATCATAGCTTTCTGGAATTGGTCTTCCTTTTTTGTAGGGAACATATATCAACTGCCTATTTGTCGCCTGCAGTGGCCTGGTGCTTCTCCTTTTTAGGCTGCTGGTTATCTTTCGCCTGTCTTTTACCAACTCCTGCTTGGTGCCTATCCGTGTTGAAGTAATGCCTGATTTTACATATCTTAAGCCTGGAAGTTGTCCTTGGCTGTTGCTTGGCCTGTATCAGGTCAGGCAGGATAATTTAGGGCCCAACAATTGCCCCTTATCTGCTTATTCCTTTATTGGGTCTGGCCAGGAATGAGGAGATAAAAATTTGGGCCAGGCAAGTGATTTGTGCAGGGACTTTCTATCGGATTTAGAATTGGTGTTTGGTTCAACTTCTTGTAACGGTTATCTGTCATTAATAGGGTAGGTTCACAAAACCCTAGGAGAGTCATGATTAGTCTCTACCACTTGCTTTTCTAGCCGTTTAGGATTTGCGGTTATAAATAGCCTTCCTTTGCCGTGATTGTTTCCACATCTCAATCTCCAAATTTCTTCTTTCCCTTTCTAAAAATTCTCTCTTTGAAAAATTCATCTTCCAGAAAAAATAATATATGGCTGGTGGCAGGAGAAGGACAAGAAGTTTTCAAAAAGCTCTGCGGAGGTGAAAAAGTTCTGTTGAAGTTGAAATGGTTTCGCTTTGAGGTTGAGGGGGTCCCGATATCATCCCCGAGGATGATGTGGTGGAGGTTGTTGCTCCTCCGAGATTCTGTCTATGTCTTATAAGGGGTTGAATATTCTCCTAATAAGGCTTTGGCGGTTTCTTTTCATGAGGCCAATCAATGAAACCCGCTTTTGAGCATTATATAAAGGGGGGGCCTTATTCCTCATGGGGTGAGGTTTGGATTCCCGAGAATGGTCCTGTCAGGGCTAATTGGAGTAGCCCGGGTTGGTTCTGTATTTTTGAGTGGGCGTTCAGGGGTGGTGGTCAACTTCCCCTTTCTCCTTTTATGACTGAGGTGATTAGGGCTATTAGGGTTCCTCCGTTTCAACTCATGCCAATGGTTTGGAAGATTGTCCATTCTATTGAGCATTTATGTTCTAAGCATAAATTGGTTATTACCCTGGATGATTTTAAGAATGTCTATCACCTGAAGAGTCATTCTACTGGGAGGTTTAATTTTCGAGTCAGGTCAAGGATGGCTCACCTGATCACCAATTTTGATTCAGGGGATGATAAAGGCTGGGCTCAAACTTATATGTTTATCAAGGCTGATTCAATTGCCCCTGACCTGGACTATCTCAATTACCCAGCTGTTGAAGGAGGTAATCTTTCTTTCCTGCATTATTTTTGGTTTGGTAATAATATTTTTGGAGAGTTCACTTACTTTGCCCGTGCTTTCTTTTAGTAAATGATTGGGTGAATGATCCCGATCTTTGAGGGGGGTGACCGGATAGCGGCGTTTATGGCGTTGCTCGAAGAGGAGAGGGCTTGGCCCTGCCTGTCTGGGAAAGCTTCTATGCCTCGTTTCAAGAAGGCTAAGTTGAGTACGTATAAGCCTGTGAAGAGCACTAAGGTTCCAGGGGCATCTTCGTCAGGGAGTAAGTTCTTTTGCTTATCTTTTTATCATTTTGTTTCCTGTATTGGATTCCGCTTATATTCTTTGATTTAGAAACTCGTCGTGCGGCTACCGGGGCTTCGCCGAATTGCTAGTTTTGGTCTGTCTTTGGTGAAGGCAGGGGTCTCCCAGATTACAGGGGAGAAGTCAAAGAGCAGTGAGGCAACGGGAAGTGATAGTGCCGTTCATGTTCAGGAACCTGTGCAGGAAGTTCAGTTGACGTCTCCTGAAAAGATTGTGGATGATAGTGACCGTCATGAGAAGAGGAAGAGAGTGGATGAGCCTAGGGGAGTTCATGAGGTCAGGGGGTTAGGGCTCGTATGGATGAGGTCCAGTTTGCTAAGGATCAAATTTGGCTCGGGCTTTTGTGGTTGATGATCCTTATTTCAAGTATCGCGCAGAGGAAGCACGCTCGTGCTTTGGCCGCTATGTATCGTTCGGGGGACTATCTTTGCCAACTTGGTTACCATGCTTCAGGAGGTAAATATTGTCTTTGTTTATTGTGAATTTTTGTGTGTTTTCTTTTTTGTGGCTTAGATAGGCATTTTTCTTTTGTTTCGGAATGTTAATGATGTGCTGAGGAGCGCCTGTCAATTGGAATCAGTACATGGTCTAAAAAATGCCTTGGATTGGGAGGTACAAATCTTGAAAAAAGATCTTTGACAAGTTTAAAGCTGAGTTGGAGGTGTCCAAGGCTGAGAATCATTCATTGAAGGAGGATAATGAGGCAGGAAAGGCTCGGTTGCTGGTGGAGTCTTCTAAGCTGAAATCTGCTCAGGATGCCTTGAAGGCTCTTCAGGCTAAGTTTGATATTGCTCAGGAGGAGTTGAAGAAAAAAGCGAGGCTATGCGGGAGCGATTGAAAGTAAATGAAGAATTGGTGTAGAGAGGGATGAGGTCCGGGCCAGGTACAAAGATCTTTGATTTGTATTTCTTTGGCAAGGCGTGTGGATGCTATGAAAGAGCCTCTTGAAGTCGAGGCCTTTTGGAATCCCGATCGAGTTGGTGATCTCAATGCCACTTATCCCGAGCTTTGTAAGTTGCATCGACGAGGAAGTGGACTCTCCTCCATCCGGAGGGAAAAATAGTGATCTTTGAAGAGGAGGGAGATGAAGAAGAGGAGGTTCTTGATGAGGGGATTGGCTCTGCTCGTGTCCAAGGCGGGCTAGTTTGATTTTTTTGTTTGTGGGATTTTGTCTTTGTTTTGGCCTATTCGGGGGGGATGTTCCTGAACAAATAATTTAGGATTTGTTTTGGTTTTTGTTGGCTTTTCCTGGATAGACGGTTTTGTTGCCTGGGAAGGGTATATTCCTGGGTAGGTTTTAATACATCCTTTCTTCTCTTGATTTTCTTGCTGTGTTTGACTGGAATTTGTACCTGTACATTCATGTGATATTTTTTTGTTAGAGTAATGCCTGTCAGGAGGGCTTATGGCCCTCATTCCCGTGTTTATGGGAAATGGTGGCTCTATCTGCCTGTCAGGAGGGCTTTTAAGAATGAGGGTGGTTGCCGGTCAGGAGGGCTTATGGCCCTCGGCTGTCGGGAGGGCTTCTTTGACAAGTACTATGGTCTATTCCACCTTTGTACTTGTCTTTTTATGTCTTGAGCTCGAGTTTAATTTTCGGGTCGAGCGCGGCGGGTGCCAAATTAGAGCATTTTTAGAAATGCTGTTCAGGTTGGGTGGAGTGGCCCTCAATCCTGAACATTTGTTTAAGCCTAAAGTGTAACATATAATAAGTGAAAAGAAGGCGTAAAACAAGTTTTCAGGATTTGAAATAAAGTTTCAGGTGAAATTAAGAATAACAGGCAAGCAACTTAACACATAGCAGGAAGTTCTATTGAAATGTATATAGGGTGGGTAGTTTTACCTGCTTCTCAGATATGAAATAGTTTTAAGTGGGAAATGTTCCAAGATCTGGGGATCATTTCTCCTTCCAAAGTTTGTAGCCTGTAAGCTCCTTGTCCCACTATTGAATCAATTAAGTACGGGCCTTCCCAGGTAGGGGCTAGTTTGCCTGCGTTCTTTTCTCTGGTGTTGGGGAAAACTTTCCTTAGTACCAGGTCTCCTTCTTTAAATACTCTGATGTTGACATTTTTGTTGTAACTTCAGCTCTTGCTGTTGGTAGGCGGCTATCCCGACTTTGGTGCATCCCTTAGTTCTTTGTTAAGAGTAGGTTATCTGTAATAGGGGCTGTTCTCTTCTTCTATTGTGTTCAGGCGCTTCGGTAGTTGGCACATGAATTTCTTAGTATCTTGTTTGACCATAGACCAGGGAATATGGTGTCCGGCCTATGGTTGTTTTAGGTGTGGTCTGTCGGCCCATAGGACTAGGGGAGCTCTTCCGCCCATCTTCCTTTTCTTCTTTTCGGCTTTTTCTTCAGGCAACCTGATTACTACTTTGTTGCTTGATTGCTTTTGGCGTTGGCTTTACGGTAGCCTGGTGTAGATGTGACTAGATTGATGTTCCATTGTGCATGAAGTTATGTTCTTTTTCCCACAAATTGTGTACCATTATCACAGACTATTTTCGAAGGTATTCCATATCTACATATGATATTCCTTTTGATAAATGATATGACATCTTTTTCTTTGACTTGCCTGTAAGAGTCTGCCTCTATCCATTTGGAAAAGTAGTCAGTCATTGCTAGCATGAAGACTTTTGTCCGCGCGCGAGGTAGCTTCCCTACTATGTCCATGCCCCATTTCATGAATGGCCAGGGGGTTGAGATGGAATGTAGTAGCTCTGATGGTTGATGGATATAAGGGGAATGGATTTGACATGCTTCACATTTTGAACTATATGCTATGCGATCGGCTCTCGGGTTGGCTTAAGTAGCCTGTCCCGAGAATTTTGCTTGCCGAGCTCCTTCCACCTTTATGATTTCCGCAGTATCCATTATGGATGTCTTCTATGACCTGGCTGGCTTCATTCGGTTCCAGGCAACGTAAGTAAGGTCCGACTGAGACTTTTTAAACAAGGTGTTATTTATAATGGTATAAGTGGATGCTTTGATTTTCCGGGCCCTTGCTTCGTTTTTATTTGTAGGGAGTATCCCCTGTAGGAACCAATCATAGTAAGGTTTAGTCCAGGAGGTTGTATCTTCCTGGATAGGGCAAATTTGTTCAGGCCTTTCTATGGTTGGTTCCAATAGGTGGACGATAGGTATTTTGTCAAACACAAGCGGGGCTTAAGTTTGATCCCAGTGGCTAGGGCATTCGCACGGGTATTTAAGTCCCTTGGTATTTGGTCAATGTCAAAGGTTGAATTTTTTGCAAAGGTTTTGACATATTCCAAATAGAGTATCATCTTTGAATCTTTTGCAACATATACTCCTTTGATTTGATTGGAAATTAAGAGAGAGTCTGTTTTTACCTTGAGATTTGCTACACCGAGTTCTATACATACCTTTAATCCAAGAATCGGGCTTCATATTGACCTCATTATTCGTGGCTTTGAATTCACAATTAATAGCTTGTGTGCAATCAGGTCTCCTGTGGTGATTTTAGGACTAATCCTAGGCGAGTGCCTTTCATATTTGTTGCCCCATCTACATGGAGAGTCCATTCTGGTCTGTTTTTTGGGTGTCAAGAAGATTGACCTCTTTTATGAGGTCCGGTTCTAGGTAGTAGGGACCTGAATTCAGCCGGGAAGTCGCTAGTGCTGAGATTTAATTGTCGTCATGGGTTCAAAGGTTATATCATAGGTGCTGATTTGTACTGACCATTTTGCCATTCGCCGACAACTCGGGCTTTCTCGGGACAGATTTGATAGGCAAGTTGGTTCTTACAATGATTGGGTGACTTTCAAAATAAGGTCGAAGTTTAGTGCCGGACATTACTAAAGCAAGTACATATTTTTCAAGTAGGCCATACCTGGTTTCTGCGTCTGGGAGACTTTTACTTACATAGTAGATTGGATCTTTGTTGGCCATCAATTTCTTTGGTCAGGACTCCACTTATCTGCTTTGTTTACGTGTGAGATAGGTAGACCGTCGGGGGTTCTCCTTTGTCCGGTTAGGCAAGTAGCGGAGGTGTAGTCGGGTATGTTTTGAGCTCTGGAAGGTCGACTCGTGTCGAGGCAACCATTTGAATGCTTTGTTTTTCCTGAGTAGGTCATAGAATGCCTTGCACCTTCGATGATCCGGAAATGAATCTATTCAGGTACGCAACTCGTCTGTCGGTTTTTGAATATCTTTGTCGACTTGGGGATTCGGTTCTAGTATGGCTCTTATTTGTTCTGGGCTGGCTTCTATCCCTCTTTTGGTCACCATGTACCCCAGGAATTTTCCTGAGGATACCCCAAAATGGCATTTGGATGGGTTAAGTTTCATATTGAATTCTTCTAGGATCTTAAAGGCTGTTTCCAAGTCCCTGACATGGTCTTCAGCTTTCTTTGATTTAACTACCATGTCATCAATATAGACTTCCATGGTGTCCCCTATTTGGTCCTTGAACATTGTATTGACCAGGCGTTGGTATGTTGCCCCTGCATTTTTCAGGCCAAAGGGCATTGCTGTGTAGCAGTATATGCCCCTTTCCGTGATAAATGCAGTATGTTCCTGATCAGATGGGTGCATCTTGATTTGATTGAACCCACTTGAGGCATCCATGAATGTCAAGAGTTCATGTCCTGCTGTAGCATCCACCATTGCGTCTATGTGTAGGAGTGGAAATGGGTCTTTTGGGCAAGCTTTATTGAGGTCTGTGTAATCTACACAAACTCTCCACTTGCCATTCTTCTTTTGTACCACCCCTACGTTGGCTAGCCAGCTAGGGTACATGACTTCTCTTATCATTCCCATGTCCAATAGTTTTTCTACTTCTTCATTAATGATAGCATGTCTTTCAGCGGCAAACTTTCTTCTTTTCTGCTGGACAGGCTTATAAGACTCATCAACATTTAGTTTATGTGTAATAATATTGGCATCTATTCCGGTCATATCAAAATGTGACCAGGCAAAACATGAAGATTTACTTTTAAGAAAATTTACTAATTCGGCCGATATTATCGGGGACATCGAGATCCTACCGACGTGCCTGTCAGGGTACTCGGGGTCCAAAATTACTTGATCGAGTTTCCATTTTGGTTTTCGCCACATGAGTTGTCTGACGGTGTCTTTCGTAATTGCTAGGCGAGAGGACTTACCGCCTTGGAAGGCTTTAGTGACTCAAAGTATAACATTCTGGGCAGATTTTTGTTCACCTTTTATGGTTGCTACTCCCATTATTCGTTGGTATTTTGATGCATTGGTGATAGGTGGAAGATATGGCCCTTACGTTGTGGATCCATGGTCTTCCCAATATGGCATTATAGGATGACGGGCGATCCAGGACTCGAATCTTTCATATGAAGATACTCCTTCCACGTATGTGGGCAGGTGTATTTCTCCCAGTGTGTTTCTTGTTTCTCCACTGAATCCTACTAGGACATTAGACTTCTTTATGATTTGGCTTTCATCAATCTTCATTGCTTTAAGGACATCAAGCATGATCGGGTTTCTTGAGCGCCTCCATCTATCGGGATTCTCATGACACGTGCGGTCCCTATTTGCATGGTGATCACCAGGTGTCATGGTGGAGGTCTGGAATGCCCTGCATGCATCGGTGTCGTCAAAAGTAATTTGAGGTAAATCGATAGGTTTAAAAGGAGATTTCATTTTTGACTCCCTGGCAATTTTCTTAGCGGTGAAATGTGGTCAGGCCACAAATTTTCGATCCTCCATTGATGAATTTGACTTCATAAATGGGTGGTGTAGGGGGTAGGTCACGTTGTTGCCTTTCTGTGTTTTTTCTTGTTCCATCGTCTTCCCTATTCTTTGTTTGCATCAAGTCTTTCAGGTATCCTTTCTTTAGCAGGTAAGCCACTTGTCTCCGTAATCCCAGGCATTCCTCTGTTGTGTGTCCTATGTCCATGTGAAATTCGCACCACCTGGTGGTGTCCTTCCTTGAGTTGGGGTTGTCTGACTTCTTTGGCCACTTGACAATGTCTCCCATATGGTCAAGTCTCTTGATCGATCTGCAATGTCAACAGAGAAGTTATATTCCTGGACAGGAGGATAAGTATAGGAGTTACCTCGTTGTTCATGTGTATAGTTAACCGATCTGTCGGGTCTTGTGTAGGGAGATGGCCGGGCGCTTCCTTTGTGGTTAAAGCTTTTTCTGTTGGTTTTGTCATATCTGAGTTGTTGTCGGCATTATCGCCTTGTAGCCTTTGTCTTCTTCCACTGATATAGCCTATGGCTAATGCTTGGACATCTTCAAAGGTATGACAGGACTTCATGGTCATTGCATCGTAGAAGTCAGCATCCGGGGTAGCCCTTGCTGAAAGCTTCAACGGTTTGTTCCAACATCACATCGGGGATTGAAACTTTTTCTTTGTTGAATCTTGTCATGTAGGATCAGATGGATTCTCCAGGCTTTTGTTTAACCATGCAGTCCTTTGGATCTCTTTTCTAGTTCCCTGCTTTGGCAAACCGATGATTGAAAGAATTGACCAGGTCAAAGCAAAGAACTTGATGCTTCCATTTGGCAGGTTTATGTACCATTGCAAGTCGGTCCGTTCGAGTTGTTCCAAATCCCTTACACATGCGGACTTGACGTAGTTCATCGGGAATTGATCTTTGTCGGCATCCTTTGCTTGTAATAGGCAACATGGTTTTGTGGATCAGTGGTTCCATCATAGATTCTCATTGAGGGAATCACAAATTTCTTTAGCAGGTCTATCTTTGCTATTTCATCCACGAAGGGTGAATCAAAGATAGCTCTCGGGATTTGCTTCTTCAATTGGGGTAGGAACTCTGGGATCTTTTCAAATCTCTCGTGAAGTTTTTGGATTTCTTGGAGCATAGCCATCATAATGGCCGTGTTAGTCCGATCGACGAGGTTTCTTGATTTTGGAGTTCTCTGAGTCCGTTCCTTCTCCGCTTTGGATTTTGATGGAGTTGGAGTACCAATATTGGAGAAGTCAATGTTCTTTATGATGGATGAGAATGGTGTGCCAGGCTGGACTTTCAACTTTGATCCTGAAACTTTTTCTCCCGTTGTATCTTTAGGTGGATTCGATTCTTTCAATTTTGCCATACGCTTCGGCTGGATCATTTTTTGTTTGGTTGTTCCATCTCCAACAAGTTGTTTGTTTAGCAAGACTAATTGTTGCTCAACGCTATCTCCTGCCATTTTTCTTAGTTTTTGTGGTATTTGGTGGTGGGCTTTTGATTATTTTTGAGTTAGATGCCCCACGGTGGGCGCCAATTGTTTTGACAGGGTTTTTGCGATCTAGAGCGTCCTGCCAGGGATTTATATGTAGGGTGATCTAACTCGAATAACTCGCCTAATTGGTATAATTAAGTGTAAAACGAACTAATAAACAATGACACAAAGATATTTATACGTGGAAAAACCCTGGGAATAAGGGAAAAAACCACGGGCACCAAGCCAGGAGTGATTGTTACTATGGTTTTAGATAGCCTGACAGAGTATTGTTATATCAGGCGTGACAGGCGAATATATAGCTTAAGAATACAAAGAATACAAGTAAAAGTGAGGGTATATCTGATCTCTTTCTCATCTTCTCTTCCTTTCTATTTATAGGTGATTTCTTCCTTCCTCTTATGCCGTTTAGGTTTTCCTGGTAAATAGGGAATGTGCCCTATTTACCCGGAGGTGGTTGCCTCTTTCTTAGCCGTTGTTTTTATTTGCTTCCTTTATCATAGCTTTCTGGAATTGGTCTTCCTTTTTTGTAGGGAACATATATCAGCTGCCTATTTGTCGCTGCGGTGGCCTGGTGCTTCTCCTTTTTAGGTCTTGGTTATCTTTCGCTTTGTCTTTTACCAACTCCTGCTTGGTGCCTATCCGTGTTGAAGTAATGCCTGATTTTAGATATCTTAAGCCTGGAAGTTGTCCTTGGCTGTTGCTTGGCCTGTATCAGGTCAGGCAGGATAATTTACGGCCCAACAATAGGGATCTGAAAGAACCCTGAATACCCATCTACATAGCAGAAAAATTTATGAGAAGCTAACCTTTCTACCATTTAGTCAATAAAAGGAAGGGGAAAGTGATCTTTCTTGGTGGCGGCATTCAGCTGTCTGTAATCTATACACATCCGCGAACCAGTCACTACTTGATTGGGTATTAACCCATTCTTATCATTCTTAACCACGGTAGTCCCTCCTTTCTTCGGGACTACCTGCACTGGACTCACCCATTTAGAATGACCAACAAAATAGATAATACATGCGTCGAGCAGCTTCATTACCTCAGCCATCACAACATCTTGCATCTTCTGGTTCAGCCGGCGCTGACCTTGTCTCCAAGGTTTGTGATCTTCCTCCAGCTCTATCCTGTGCATAAAAATATCGGGACTAATCCCCTTGATATTGGTTAAAGAATAACCCAAAGCTTTCCTGTTTTTCTTAAGCACAGCTAACAAAGAAGTCAGCTGATCATTATCAAGCTTAGCGCTAACGATGACTGGATATCGCTCAGTATCATCTAAAAAAACATATTTTAGATGAGAGGGGAGAGGCTTACGCTCTGGCACTTTACCTCAATGGAGCAAATAGTACTAATAATCTGTTCCACTTGTTCTCCCTCAGCGTCGGTGAGTTCACGCTCATCTAAATCATCTATAAGCAAATCCAACACAGCATCATCGTCATCTGGGTTATCTGCACACTCATCCAAAAGCATAAGAGCCTCTAGTGGGTCGAAGAACCCGACCAGAAGTCATAAATAGACTCATCAATAATATCAACCGAATAACAAGTATCCTCTATCATTGGCCGAGCCAAAGTGCTAGGCAGGCTAAAAGTGATCGCGTCATCCCCTACTGCAAGAGTCAAACGCCCTTGTTTGACATCAATAGTGGCCCCAGCTGTACAAAGGAACGGTCTTCCTAAGATAATTGGGGTCCGGGTGTCCTCAGCTATGTCTAAAACAATGAAATCTACTGGTATAAAGACCTTGCCTATTTTCACAGGCACGTCCTCCAAGACACCTAAGGGTCTCCTAACAGATCTATCAGCCATCTGTAGGGTAATGTTAGTCAATTTAAGATGACCCATATTCAATTTCTTGCAGACAGATAGGGCATGACGATTGTGCTGGCTCCTAAATCACAAAGAGCCTTATCAATAACTAAATTGCCTATAACACAGGTAATAGAGAAGCTACCCGGATCTTTCATTTTAGGCAGAGCCTTATTTAAAAGTAAGTTACTATACTCTTCCATAAATGAAACCGTCTCAAACTCACTTAGCTCTCTCATACGTGTCACAATATCTTTCATAAATTTAGCGTAAGTAGATACCTGGGTAATGAGTTCGGTAAAAGGGACAGTTACCGGGAGGTTCTTCACAACGTCCACAAACTTACCGTACTGTCGCTCGACCTTCGCGTCCATCAGACGGCTCGGAAAAAGGGTACTCTGATAGCAATGAGTGAACCCGCGACTTTCTCTTTACCTTTATCAGTGCGTGACGTCTCCACGGCAGGGGAAGATGACACGGTAGCGGAATTAGATAGCAAAATAGGGTTTTCGCTGCTTCTAGTACTCGATCGAGTACTTTCCTCACTCGATCGAGTGGTTTCATGTTGGATTTTACTCGATCGACCATTTTCTTCACTCGATCGAGTGATCTCTTTTTCAGGCTTGCTCGATCAATCACTTTGTTCACTCGGTCGAGTCATTTCTCCAGCTATTTCACTCGATGGAGTAAGAATATCACTCGATCGAGCATCGTTAATTTGAGCACTACTCGATCGACCACAATTATCATTCGATCGAGTGATGGGATGGATTATTTCACTCGATCGAGTAGAATTTTCACTCGATCGAGTGTCTGGACAACACGCAGCAAGGATTTCGTCTAAAAACTCATCCAAATCATCTTCCGGGGCATTATCAGCTGTCAAAACCCCGTCTTCTGGTACTTGTGGCCCCTCATGAGTAAGGCCACCTTGGAGATTCGTGGCATTAACCGGATCGCATTTTGGTAGAATGTTGGCTTGGTCTTTCGCGAGTGTTAGCTGCGCGACTTGTTCTCTTAATTCCACAATAACAGTTTCATTCTCGCTACATTTCTCCCCAAACTGTTGTGTTAAGTTCAACATCAAGGATTTCAGTTCGGCAATTTATTTATTTGTAGAAGGAGAGACCGGCTGCGGTGCCGGCGTAGAAAGAGTAGAAACATTCTTCATTTCCTCGTATAATTGAGAGAAAGGGACCCCTTGCTTGTATTTCTGATAAGTAAGGACGCGCTCTATACTTTCCAGACAATCAATAGGGTCATGCCCTTCCATGCCACATCTACCACATATCTCCACATGCTCAGTGATTGAACAGACCTGTGCGATTTCACTCACAGCTTTCGTAATCTCCACATTACCTAGACTTTTGTTAGGACTTTCCACTGCAGCTGTTGCCAACTCATTAACTTGCTCACTACCTCGGGGATTTCCATATTCTAAAACATGAATAGCCATCTCTTCAATAAGGCGCCACCCTTGGTCATCTTCAGCATTCTTCGTGAATATCCCTTTAGCTACACTATCGAGAATAGCTCTTTGGTTTCGATATAACTCGTTGTAGAACTGGGTATAAAGGAACCAACGCTTGAGACCATGGTGAGGCACAGAACGGACGAGCTTCTTGAACCTCGCCCACGCCCCATCCAAATCTTCAGTAGGTAGTTGCTCAAAAGAAGTAATCTGAGCTCTCAAGGCATTAGTGCGCTGCGGTGGGAAATATCGCCTGTAAAAGGCCAAAGCAAGGGAACTCCAGTCGGTTACACCGGTTGCCTCCCTATCTAAATCCCTCAACCATTCCCGGGCATCATCAGCTAAAGAAAAGGGAAAGAGAGCTCCCTTCACTTTGTCCTGTGTCACCCCAGCAGTAAGAGGAATGGTAGAGCAATACTCTATAAACAGTTTTATATGCCTGCATGGATCTTCTTCAAGTACCCCCCTAAAGAGATTTCTTTCGACCAGCTGTATGTAAGATGGGTGGATTCCAAAGGTTTCCGACTCAGTAGTGGGTAATAGGAAACCTTTTGGAAGCGAATCCACATTAGGCTCTGAATGGCTGGCTATATTAGGCATCCTAGCAAATAGAGTTTACAAAGCAAAGCAGGTGCGACGATGTTCTCTTATAGAACAGATAACCTGCAAAACTAATAAAAAACTTCGCAACAAATGAGATCAGTCTCACGGAATAAATTCCTTGAGACGAGAGACAAACTCAAATAAAGCAACAAAATTGCGCCACCTCCCCGGCAACGGCGCCAAAATTTGACAGGGCAGTCGTATACCTATCAAAAATAACCAACTGGCTCTAACTAATATAGCTAGGGAAGTCGGGTCGATCTCCACAGGGAGATGGGAAAATGTCAGCTTTGTCTAAGTTCGTCACGGTAACCAAATTGGGGGTTTTAATTGGGTTGTTGTTCTAAACTAATAAGGATGAGAGAGAGAAAAGGTAGAGAAAAAGGATTAAACAGATAAGGAAAAATTGCTAAGACAGACGGTTCACCATGATCATTCAGTCAAGTAATCTAAGTCTCAGGTCAATGCAAGTATGGTCTGAGGAGCAGTGAATATCTCCTTCCGGTCTCAATTTGCCCTAAAGCACAGATAGCTTAGCTTCCGCCCTCACTACAGTGCCCTAATGTTCGCTACGAGTCTCACCCTTTCCAACCTTCCGGTCCAGGTCAAGGTTTACAATGATAAAAATGTCTAATTGCGTCGACTCAATTAGACAGATACAATTAACTGTAGCGATTAACAACAAAGACTACACAAGCATTAACCTAATATGGCAACTACTATTCCTTAATAATCATGGATCCCCTAGCCTTAGCAAGAGGGAATTAGCTATGCATCACCATTGTATCAACAACAATAACATATAAATGATAGAAATTAAACATGATAATAAGAATAAGAGGGAAACAAAATAAGCAATTGCAAAATAATGGATGAGGGAAAATAAAAGCACTAATTGTATTAGGAATAAGAACAAGAATAAAAAGGGGAGTAATAATACCGAATACAAGTCGAATCTCAGTAGCAAAAGGGTAGAAGGAAAGTAAAATCAAGAAGCAATAGAAGTTTTTCTAGTGAAAAGTGAATGAGGAAGAGTTACGCAGTCTACTATATTAGTAGTATACGAAAATCCTCCTCTAAACCTAATCCATAACTAAATTACAAAAGCCTATACGAAAATAGGCGGAAAAACTCTATTATAGGCAGAACCACTCGATCGAGTGGAAATAAACCACTCGATCGAATAATTAAGCGTCAAACCCCTCGATCGAGTGGAAATAAACCACTCGATCGAGTAACTCCTTGTATGGCCTACTTGATTGAATATTGGGACTTCTCAATCGAGTAACCTTCAGTATATAAAGCATTCGATCGACTAGAAAAGTAGTCGATCGAGGTATCTTGGTACGTTCAGGCACTAAACACCTTCCGAAACTAGCTCACGCGTCTTCAAAGTGATAGATTCCAAGCTCCGGCTCCTTGTTCTCCATAAATGCATTCAAATGGGACGAGTTTAGGCTCGATTTATCTCCTCTTTGGCTTATTCCTATAATTTACATAAAATGAACAAAAGTAGAATATTCGCGGGTATTTGTAGCTAGATGCCACGTAAATAATACGGAAATGCGTGTAAAAATGAGGTAAAAACCTTATATAAAATACACGCATCAAATCTCCCCAAACCAAAGCTTTGCTTGTCCCCAAGGAAACTATGAATGCAACTAAGAATAAACAGTGGAACGGGACCAACACATCAGCTACAAATCACCCACCAAAACCAGTTTAATGCAACAACTAATAAAGTGGCAAATGATAAGTGCAAACGAGTTAAATCAATGTTTCAAACTTAGTGAACCGTCGACCTTGCAAGACTCAAAAGATATCGGACTCTCACAGGTCGCTCATCGCTCAAGTGTAGACACGAGGTGAGTATATATGTGAAAGATAGAAAGAAGTAAAGACACTAACCTAACTCGACCTATAAGAACATGTATGCAGTTAACATGAATAAAGTCTCTACAACCGTACATACGCATTCCAACCATACTAATGACCAAGACACATGCCGAGGAATTATATTTGGGTAAGTGAGGTAATGGGTAAGAAGGGGCTAAGATGAATTTGGATATGTGGGGTTAATAGCCAGGCTGACAACAACGAATCCAAATATTGAACCACGTCCCAACTTCGTACTCAATAAAACAAATCAAAATGGTGCCAATTCAATGCACTCAACTCACAATACACCAAAAGCTTGTCAACTCCCCATAAAATATAAGTAAAACATGGGAGTGAAAATCATTATACAATTTCTCAATTCTCGCACTTTTTGATTTTTCTTTTCTTTTTGATTTCCATTTTTTTCATTCTTCTCTTCTTCTTTTTTTTTCATTTTCATCCATCATTTTTTTCTTTCATTCCCTTCAATTCTTCCACCATCTCCGAGTTCGGATAAAAGTAACCAAACTAATGACAAAGCATTCCAACGACTACTCATTACTAGCTCGGCTAGGGTAGGAAAAATTATAGTATGTAGCTAAAAGGACAAAAGGCAATTTGGTTATGTGGGGCTCATGGGTAGAATGAAATAAAGGGGAACTGTCTCTCCTAACATGTGTCACCATCCACAGACCGAATGCATACAGGTATTAAGAAGACTAGACTCATGCTTATGCAAATTGATGTTACATGCCTTACAGAGAGTACTACTCACATCCTAAATGAAACCGGTCATGAATGTCACCAGTTTATAAAGCTCTAACCTAAGAATGTAATGTCGCTTGCCGATATGTGAGTCAAGTCTATTTGTTCAGATAGGAGAGAAACAAATGCTCGTAGATCATGCACATAATCAGGCCAACTATATGTCAAAGGAAATGCAAGGCTGAGGTAAGGATTCAATGTAGCGTCAAAGTTCAAACGTTCCGACTCATATTAAACGTGAAATTTTTTGAAATTTATGTGATTTTCGAATTAAAAGCGACAATGCATGCGAAAATAAATAAACGTGCAAACGAAAATGCAAGAAAATATGCAGACACAGATATGGATGCATACCTCCCCAAACCAAACCGTACAATGCCCTCATTGTACCAAAGATAGGGAAAGAAATGCAAACTAAGGAGAGAAGGATAAGTGGAGTCGGAAGACTTACAAAACGTCATGAAGAGGGACCTCCCCAAACCGACCATGAACATGGGAGGTCTAAAGAAGTCAAGCAGTAGTTCAACAGACAAAAAGTAACGGCTGGAAGAAGAAACCACTCGATCGAGTGGATTGGAATAGCTCGATCGAGTGAAATGGCATCAAAAGGTGCTCGATCGAGCAAATTGTTACTCGATCATGTGATCCGGGTTATGCAGCTTGTCGATCGAGTACTGAAATCTCTCGATCGAGTGAATATGATCTCAAAAGTGCTCGATCGAGTAGAAAAACTACTCGATCGAGTGACTGTACCTGCAGAACACGTATCAAAATCAAGGAAAATACATAGGGTGCATAAAACAGTGTCTAAAGTTCAACAAAAAGCTAAAGGCAAATAAAAAGTTCAACAAAAATACAATAAAATAGTACTGGTTGCCTCCCGAAGAGCGCAGGTTTAAGAGGTCCCGCACGACCTTTCTGGCATCAATTAACTGGCGCTTCTAGATCGTCGAAGTACAGGACTTCAACATGATTATCTGCTTCATTTGCCTCGTGATAATGCTTCACATATTGCCGATTCACCTTGAACAGATTTCCCTCGGGACCTTCTAGCTCAACGGATCCATATCTAGTAACAGCGGTCACCGTCTAAGGACCACTCCACCTGGACTTCAGCTTGCCAGGAAACAATCGCAGTCGGGCATTAAACAGCAGCACCTTTTGCCCGACATGAAACTCCCGAGGTAGAATTCTTTTGTCATGCCATCTCTTCGTCTTTTCTTTATAAATGCGCGAGCTATCATAGGCGTTAAGCCTAAATTCTTCCAACTCATCTAGCTGCAAAAGACGATTATGACCATACAACTTAGGATTAGTTAAGCTCTCGAATTGCCCACCAAGCCTTACATTCCCACTCAACAGGTAAGTGACATGATTTCCCATAAACTAATCTATAAGGTGATGCACCAATTGGTGTCTTAAAGGCAGTTCTGTAGGCCCGTAATGTGTCTTCTAATTTAAGACTCCAGTCCTTCCGTGATTTAGAAACTACCTTAGACAAGATCTCTTTCAACTCGCGATTAGAGACCTCAACCTGACCACTAGTTTGGGGATGATACCCCAAACTACGCCGGTGTTGGACACCAACTTTAGACATAATAGAAGTTAGTTTCTTTTCTTTAAAGTGCATTCCCCCATCACTAATGACGACCCTAGGGACACCAAAACGGGGAAATATGACCTGTTTAAACATTTTTATCACGGTCTTGGCATCACAATGAGGTGAGGCAATTTCCTCAAACCATTTCGACACATAATCTACAGCCACTAAAATGTACCTGTTACCTTTACTAGACGGGAACGGTCCATGGAAGTCAATGCCCCAGACATCGAAAACCTTAACCTCTAAGTTACCATTTTGTGACATATCATGTCTCTTTGAAATGTTCCCTGATCGTTGGCAAGCATCACAGGCTGAAACAAAAGACTTAGCATCAGCAAACAAAGAAGGCCAGTAAAAACCTGACTGAAGTACCTTAGCCACGGTGCGCGATGGACCGTGGTGACCACCATAGGAAGAGGAGTGACAGCCTTCCAGGACTACTTTGGCCTCCCACTGCAGAATACACCGTCTGTAGAGACCGTCTGCACATTCCTTAAATAAATAAGGATCGTCCTAAAAATATTGCTTAGCGTTATACAGAAAACGCTTCCTCTGCTGATGAGAAAGGTCATGCGGCAGCTTGCCACTGACAACGAAGTTAGTTATATCTGCATACCAAGGCTCTTGGTTAACAATAGATGATAATACAGCAAATAAGGTATCGTCAGGGAAATAATCATCAATAGGTAAAGAATCTTCCCCTTCTTGTCGCGACAGTCGCGACAGATGATCAGCTACAACGTTCTCAGCTCCTTTCTTATCTTTAATCTGCAAATCAAACTCCTGAAGAAGGAGTATCCATCTTAATAGCCATGGTTTAGCCTCCTTCTTAGCAAGGAGGTGCCTCAGAGCTGCATGGTCAGTAAAAACAGTAACTTTTGACCCAATCAAATAAAAACGAAATTTCTCTAAGGCATAAACTACAGCTAGTAGCTCTTTTTCAGTGGTAGTGTACTTCACTTGAGCCTCATCCAGAGTTCGGCTCGCATAGTAAATTGCATTTAAAGCTTTGTCTTTCCTTTGGCCTAGCACCGCTCCTAGTGCATAGTCACTGGCATTACACATTATCTCAAACGGCAAGTCCCAGTCGGGAGGCTGTATGATCGGCGCAGAGACTACAGCCTGCTTTAACCTGTGAAAAGCAGAAAGACACTCATCAGTAAACACAAAAAGGGCGTCCTTAAGTAGCAGCTGTGTAAGTGGTTTAGCAATTTTTGAGAAATCCTTGATAAACCGGCGATAGAAGCCGGCGTGGCCAAGGAAACTTATGACCCCCTTAACATTAACAGAAGGTGGTAATTGCTGAATCACTTCCACCTTTGCTTTATCAACCTCTATTCCCCTATCAGAAACTAAGTGCCCTAAGACAACTCCCTCGTTGACCATGAAATGGCACTTCTCCCAATTAAGCACGAGATTAACCTCGATGCAGCGCTACAACACTTTATCAAGGTTAGACAGACAGTTAGAAAAATCACTTCCATAAACACTGAAATCGTCCATGAAAACTTCCATAATAGACTCGATAAACTCTGAAAATATCCCCATCATGCACATTTGGAAGGTGGCAGGGGCATTACATAAACCAAAAGGCATCCTGCGATAAGCAAACACGCCTTAAGGATAAGTAAATGTAGTCTTATCTTGATCGTCTGGGTGAATAGGGATCTGAAAGAACCCTGAATACCCATCTACATAGCAGAAAAATTTATGAGAAGCTAACCTTTCTACCATTTGATCAATAAAAGGAAGGGGAAAGTGATCTTTCTTGGTGGCGGCATTCAGCTGTCTGTAATCTATACACATCCGCCAACCAGTCACTACTTGATTGGGTATTAACTCATTCTTATCATTCTTAACCACGGTAGTCCCTCCTTTCTTCGCGACTACCTGCACTGGACTCACCCATTTAGAATGACCAACAGAATTGATAATACCTGCGTCGAGCAGCTTCATTACCTCAGCCATCACAACATCTTGCATCTTCTGGTTCAGCCGGCGCTGACCCTGTCTGCAAGGTTTGTGATCTTCCGACAGCTCTATCATGTGCATACAAATATCGGGACTAATCCCCTTGATATCGTCCAAAGAATAACCCAAAGCTTTCCTGTTTTTCTTAAGCACACCTAACAAAGAAGTCAGCTGATCATTATCAAGTTTAGCGCTAACGATGACTGGATATCGCTCAGTATCATCTAAAAAAACATATTTTAGATGAGAGGGGAGAGGCTTACGCTCTGGCACTTTACCTCAATGGAGCAAACAGTACTGATCATCTGTTCCACTTGTTCTCCCTCAGCGTCGGTGAGTTCACGCTCATCTAAATCATCTATAAGAAAATCCAACACAGCATCATCGTCATCTAGGTTATCTGCACACTCATCCAAAAGCATAAGAGCCTCTAGTGGGTCGAAGAACCCGACCAGAAATCATAAATAGACTCATCAATAATATCAACCGAATAACAAGTATCCTCTATCATTGGCCGAGCCGAAGTGCTAGGCATGCTAAAAGTGATCGCGTCATCGCCTACTGCAAGAGTCAAACGCCCTTGTTTGACATCAATAATGGCCCCAGCTGTACAAAGGAACGGTCTTCCTAAGATAATTGGGGTCCGGGTGTCCTCAGCTATGTCTAAAACAATGAAATCTACTGGTATAAAGAACTTGCCTATTTTCACAGGCACGTCCTCCAAGACACCTAAGGATCTCCTAAAAGATCTATCAGCCATCTGTAGGGTAATGTTAGTCAATTTAAGATGACCCATATTCAATTTCTTGCCGACAGATAGGGGCATGGCGCTGAAGCTGGCTCCTAAATCAGGTAATAGAGAAGCTACTATACTCTTCCATAAATGAAACCGTCTTAAACTACCCGGGTAATAGAGAAGCTACCCGGGTCTTTCATTTTAGGCGGAGCCTTATTTAAAAGTAAGTTACTATACTCTTCCATAAATGAAACCGTCTTAAACTCACTTAGCTCTCTCTTACGCGTCACAATATCTTTCATAAATTTAGCGTAAGTAGATACCTGGGTAACGAGTTCGGTAAAAGGGACAGTTACCGGGACGTTCTTCACAACGTCCACAAACTTACCGTACTGTCGCTCGACCTTCGCGTCCTTCAGACGGCTCGGAAAGGGTACTCTGGTAGCAATTAGTGAACCCGCGACTTTCTCTTTACCTTTATCAGTGCGTGACGTCTCCACAGTAAGGGAAGATGACACGGTAGCGGAATTAGATAGGAAAATAGGGTTTCCGCTGCTTCTGGTACTCGATCGAGTACTTTCCTCACTCGATCGAGTGGTTTCATGTTGGAGTTTGATCGATCGACCATTTTCTTCACTCGATCGAGTGATCTCTTTTTCAGGCTTGCTCGATCAATCACTTTGTTCACTCGGTCGAGTCATTTCTCCAGCTATTTCACTCGATCGAGTAAGAATATCACTCGATCGAGCATCGTTAATTTGAGCACTACTCGATCGACCACAATTATCATTCGATCGAGTGATAGGATGGATTATTTCACTCGATCGAGTAGAATTTTCACTCGATCGAGTGTCTGGACAACACGTAGCAAGGATTTCGTCAAAAAACTCATACAAATCATCTTCCGGGGCATTATCAGCTGTCAAAACCCCGTCTTCTGGTACTTGTGGCCTCTCATGAGTAAGGCCACCTTGGAGATTCGTGGCATTAACCGGATCGCATGTCGGTAGAATGTTGGCTTGGTGTTTCGCGAGTGTTAGCTGCGCGACTTGTTCTCTTAATTCCACAATAACAGTTTCATTCTCGTTACATTTCTCCCCAAACTGTTGTGTTAAGTTCAACATCAAGGATTTCAGTTTGGCAATTTCCTTATTTGTAGAAGGAGAGACCGGCTGCGGTGCCGGCGTAGAAAGAGTAGAAACATTCTTCATTTCCTCGTATAATTGAGAGAAAGGGACCCCTTGCTTGTATTTTTGATAACTACGGACGCACTCTATACTTTCCAGACAATCAATAGGGTCATGCCCTTCCATGCCACATCTACCACATATCTCCACATGCTCAGTGATTGAACAGACCTGTGCGATTTCACTCACAGCTTTCGTAATCTCCACATTTCCTAGACTTTTGTTAGGACTTTCCACTGCAGCTGTTGCCAACTCGTTAACTTGCTCACTACCTCGGGGATTTCCATATTCTGAAACATGAATAGCCATCTCTTCAATAAGGCGCCACCCTTTGTCATCTTCAGCATTCTTCGTGAATCTTCCTTTAGCTACACTATCGAGAATAGCTCTTTGGTTTCGATATAACTCGTTGTAGAACTGGGTATAAAGGAACCAACGCTTGAGACCATGGTGAGGCACAGAACGGACGAGCTTCTTGAACCTCGCCCACGCCCCATCCAAATCTTCAGTAGGTAGTTGCTCAAAAGAAGTAATCTGAGCTCTCAAGGCATTAGTGCGCTGCGGTGGGAAATATCGCATGTAAAAGGCCAAAGCAAGGGAACTCTAGTCGGTTACACCGGTTGCCTCCCTATCAAAATCCCTCAACCATTCCCGGGCATCATCAGCTAAAGAAAAGGGAAAGAGAGCTCCCTTCACTTTATCCTGTGTCAGCCTAGCAGCAAGAGGAATGGTAGGGCAATACTCTGTAAACAGTTCTATATGCCTGCATGGATCTTCTTCAAGTACCCCCCTAAAGAGATTTCTCTCGACCAGCTGTATGTAAGATGGGTGGATTCCAAAGGTTTCCGACTCAGTAGTGGGTAATAGGAAACCTTTTGGAAGCGAATCCACATTAGGCTCTGAATGGCTGGCTATATTAGGCATCCTAGCAAATAGAATTTACAAAGCAAAGGAGGTGTGACGATGTTCTTTTATAGAACGGATAACCTGCAAAACTAATCAAAAACTTCGCAACAAATGAGATCAGTCTCACGGAATAAATTCCTTGAGACGAGAGACAAACTCAAATAAAGCAACAAAATTGCGCCACCTCCCCGGCAACGGCGCCAAAATTTGACAGGGCAGTCGTATACCTATCAAAAATAACAAACTGGATCTAACTAATATAGCTAGGGAAGTCGGGTCGATCTCCACAGGGAGATGGGAAAATGTCAGCTTTGTCTAAGTTCGTCACGGTAACCAAATTGGGGGTTTTAATTGGGTTGTTGTTCTAAACTAATAAGGATAAGAGAGAGAAAAGGCAGAGAAAAAGGATTAAACAGATAAGGAAAAACAGCTAAGACAGACGGTTCACCATGATCATGCAGTCAAGTAATCTACGTCTCAGGTCAATGCAAGTATGGTCTGAGGAGCAGTGAATATCTCCTTCCGGTCTCAATTCGCCCTAAAGCACAGATAGCTTAGCTTCCGCCCTCACTACAGTGCCCTAATGTTCTCTACGAGTCTCACCCTTTCCAACCTTCCGGTCCAGGTCAAGGTTTACAATGATAAAAATGTCTAATTGCGTCGACTCAATTAGACAGATACAATTAACTGTAGCGATTAATAACAAAGACTACACAAGCATTAACCTAATATGGCAACTACTATTCCTCAATAATCATGGATCCCCTCGCCTTAGCAAGAGGGAATTAGCTATGCATCACCATTGTATCAACAAGAATAACATATAATCGATAGAAATTAAACATGATAATAAGAATAAGATGTAAACAAAATAAGCAATTGCAAAATAATGGATGAGGGGATATAAAAGCACTAATTGTATTAAGTATAAGAACAAGAATCAAAAGAGAGTAATAATACCGAATACAAGTCGAGCCCCAGTAGCAAAAGGGTAGAAGGAAAGTAAAATCAAGAAGCAGTAGAAGTTTTTCTAGTGAAAAGTGAATGAGGAAGAGTTACGCAGTCTACTGTATTAGTAGTATACGAAAATCCTCCTCGATCAAGTAACTCCTTGTATTGCCTACTTGATTGAATACTGGGACTGCTCGATCGAGTAACCTTCAGTATATAAAGCATTCGATCGACTAGAAAATTAGTCGATCGAGCTATCTTGGTACGTTCAGGCACTAAACACCTTCCGAAACTAGCTCACGCGTCTTCAAAGTGATAGATTCCAAGCGCCGGCTCCTTGTTCTCCTCTTTGGCTTATTCCTGCAATTTACATAAAACGAACCAAAGTAGAATATTCGGGGGTATTTGTAGCTAGATGCCACGTAAATAATACGGAAATGCGTGTAAAAATGAGGTAAAAACCTTATAAAAAATACACGCATCAAGCTTGTTGTTGCAGTGGCCAGACAAACAGAGGCCTTTGATAGCCTCGTTGATAAGGTAGATGTGGTGGCACAACTACATTGGAATGGCTAGCTTTTCTACGTTGCATGAACGC